>NC_132800.1:24282775-24634650 GCF_048594095.1 Paramormyrops kingsleyae | reverse complement strand
CTAGTTGTTCTTTCATTTTGCCTGCATTCATTGAGTATTCAGTTCTGAGGCGGGTCAGATCATGTAAATGTAACTAAATTGATGGTTTTCACTTTCCCGGAGGCTGGAGATTACAAATAATAATGAAAATCTTATTTAGAAGATCAGGAGATGGCACAGTTTGTGAGGGCTGTTCATCTCCGTCTTAGATAAAGACTTACTTAGCGGCCTGGTATGTTTAATCCAAACCGTTTTAATCTCTTAAACCTGCCTCACAGAAACAAGGAAAACATTTAAGCAATCCCAAAATCAGAAACACATGCTACACACACAGGCTCAAATGTAATTAATGAAATATAGAGTCATAATAACTGTTACAATACCTATAGCATTTTAAAAGCTGTCTGACGTCTGGATTCCAACATTATAACAGTTGCTGTTGTTACCATTTTCCAGTTTCGGGTTTTATTATTTAACTTTACGTGATCAAAGTGGAATGGAGCAGGATTTTTAGACTCTCTGACATTTCTGCGACTTGCTGTCGTTATCCGCCGCACACTGAATAAGGTGGGCTCTGTGTCCAAAAGTCAAAGAGGATCATGTGAATGCGTGTAGGTCAATTAATCACCAGCAATGAGCTGGAACGCTGCAATAAGCTGCCCCTGATGGCCGTCTCCCACATGGCGTCGGGAGAGACGCGGGGAGGGATGGAGTGGGAGAGCGAGAGAGAGGGAGAGACAGAGAGAGAGAAGCAAGGGAGTGCAGCCTTTACACCTTCCCCTTACTGAATTCTTTAGCATTCACACCATTAAATTGACACACACACGGAAACCTTTTAAATGTGTGTCCTTGGCGTGGATTTAAATTTGACCTTGGAAGATGCAGAAGCAGGATGGTCTACCTATTCAGTTCAGGCGACCAATCACAGTACTGGTCTTCCACTGACCCTGCCACATCCATGAAACATTGCAGATGATGTAATGGATGAAGCGACTACCATAATGTTTATATACCACATGCACATTAAAAAGTACTGAGACCTTTTCTATGTTCTTCAGTTCCTGCTCAGACAGAAGACTTATAAGGACAAGTAATTTAATATCATTACCGTACGCTATTCACAGTATAAATATTCGGACCAGTAACATTTGGGGAAGAAGCAATTATGGCCATAAGTCTTTTGGATAAATCTTTACAAACTTGCGTTCTTGCACTCTACTTTGCTGGAAATGTTACACTCCTCTCGTTTTGGCAGATCCGCTGAAGTTCTGTCAAGTTGCTCGGGGATCACTTGTGGACAGCATAGTCGATGTTTCGCCACAGATTCTGAGCATTATTTAAGTCGGCACTCTGACTGAGCCACTCAAGGACATTTACTTCTTTTTCAAATGCACTTTCATTTTTTGGGATCATTGTTCTTCTGAGGGGAGTTTTCACCCCACTGTTAGTGAGGAATTTTCCTATAATAATAGCCCCTAATTTACTCTGCCTTATCTATGTTGCCACCTTTACACCATGAATAGAGAGAAGTCGCAGTCACACCAGATGGGCCTTGAAATGTCAAGGACTTAGACATATACAGGACTGTGCAGAAGTCTTAGTCAGTCAAAGACAATGTTTAAACCTAATTATGTGGGTAATAAGCATATATTTCCTTATAAAAACACAATTCAATGTTACAGTACATGCAAATGTGCACTAACACAATATAAAAGGAACAAGAATTTCTTCTGTTCTGCGAAAAGCTTTTAACGTGTTGTTGGAGAGCTAGATAAACTCCGCTTTGGTTCCCAAATCTCTCCTCAACGGCACCCCAGCCAGTCCCTCTGTATTTGTTCAATTTAACCGCAAGCTGACTTAAATAATTAACTTCATTAGTTACATATCTCGATGAGGCATCGATTAGCCAAACGTGACATGCATGTGGTCTGGTCACCAAATATACGGCTATACTGAACGGGTACTGAAAATACTGGGGTGAAATGGATTAATTAATGCACTTTGACGGACGTGTAATCATGGCTTTACACCAACATAAAGATCATTTTCACTGGCAGCCTCAGAATTTTGCGTGGTATTGTGTGTACACCTCAGGGCCAGCGATAACTTAGCTGTTCACATTCGGCCATCCAATTGCTTACGGTGTGATGCCACCATTTTTTTAAATTATCATTAACATCACGACAGAGATCACTAAACCACATCTGTATTTCTTTATACTTTTCTGCACCTAAGTTGATTTAGATTTGCCACTGCAAAGGCTTGAATTATTCTACATATTGTCTTGCTTTGATTATATTAATTGTTTTGAATGTACGTACACTATGGTGTATATCGTAATACTGAGAGTATATACATATATTTCTCTCCCCAATGCCATATGTTCACAGCAGCAATGACTGCTTTAATAATTATTTTCGTATTATACTGGAAAATAATAATCAGGTTGAAACATAAATGCATAATCATAAATCAAAATTGGTGACTTTTATGGCATAAAACTAATCAGAGAAAGAAATAAATAATAATCTCCAGTGAAGGTGAGAGGTTTCAGATTCAGGCCTATATAGAGTTCCAACACAAAAAATGTAATTTAAATCAAAATGTGGGAATTTGTTGAGAAATATGTGAGAAATGTCTGTAAAGCCAGTAAGACTCACTTTTCTATCAAACATATTGCAAGAATATCAGGGGAACGAAATCAGTATCAAGTGTTTTTTTTTTAATTTAGCTTGTATAGTACCTTAGCATGTCATGACTGCAAAGCATAAATTGACAAAATGCTAACTGCTAAATAAACTTTCTGAATGGTTAAGCGGCCCGCCACAAGCAAAGCCACAATAGTTTCCTGAACATGTGCAAATTGGTCCGTATTTTCTCCTGGATGCTTAAGGCATGCAAATGTATACACATCCAAATCAGCATCACTCTCAGAGGCACGCGGCTGTTTCACTCGCCCGCTCGCCGTCTCAGAAAGAATCTCGCTGAACCGCGGCTAAAAACGTGTCAACAAGCAAGAAAAATAAGACGAGTGAATGAAAGAAAGCTGCTCATTGTGTGACACGTTGGTGAGACAGAAACGGACAAAGAAAGAAAGAGACCATTTGCGTTTGCTAGAAGGAAATGAATGATGTCCTTCCTCAGTAGCAATTGAGCCTTAAATCGATACTCTGTCTTTGATCTGATTTTCGGGGATATGCTCCATTTTCCTGTCCTGCTATTATTTTTTTTATGGTTTCTTCATAAACACCAAATCTTTTTTCATGCTTGTCTGTATTACATGTATATTGTATGCATGATCGATGTTTTGTTAATAAAGATAAATATAATTCTCACATGCAAATAGAAAAGGTATACAGACGGTGCCCAGGTTACGATGGGATTATGTTCTGATAAACATATCGTAAGGCAAAAATGTCGTAGGACGAAAATGCATTTTAATACAGTGCGCCTGACCTGACAAACAACATAGCCTAGCCTAGCCTACCTTGAACTTGCTTAGAAAACTTGCAATAGCCTACAGTTGGGCAAAATCAATAACACAAAGCCTATTTTATAATAAAGTCTTAAATATCTTACGTATTTTATTGAATAATCAAACCCATCGTAAAGTCGAAATACCGCAACATGGACCAGCATAATCCGGGGAGTGTCTGTACTTCAGAATTATTTATGCTTTCAAAGTTGCAGAAAACTCATACATAACCCCGAATAGACTATAGCTAGTTGTTTATGCCACTCTGAGAAGCATGTGAAACAACACTAGAGAATTCAGTGTAGTGACAAGCATTAAACAGTTATCATTAAGTGTTGCTTGAACCTATAGTAATTATATTGGGGACGGTCAGCTCTGAGGCCTATACCAGCACCATGTGACAACACAATGACGACAAGCCCAGTCACAGTCAAATCGTGTCTGTCTCATACTTGCCCGTTTCGGGTTTGCAAATACACAACCCTGCAAGAGCCGACTTGTGTTGAAAGCTCTCTGCTGAAATGTGACGAACTCAGACTGTTTCTTACAGACCAGAGACCCTTTCTCTTTTTCTTCAGCTTAACTGAATTGGCCTATAGGTCAGGTATGTTACTGCCGATGACAGAGATGTACGACAGTACAGATTCTTCACAGACTTCAGCTTTTCACAGCCAAGGTCATGATGTAACGAACCGTATGAAATCACTGAAATCGGTTCTAAAAACCATGAGACGAACACCTGTTGAGTCCTTTAAGGCAATTTTGTTTCTTATATGTAAACATTGCAAATGACTGTGCCCTTATACCTAAATAAGCCACTGAAAATAGCTCTTTGGGGCTAATGGCAAAGATGATTGAACAGCTTATATACCACTCACATTTGTCGTAAACACGTATGGGGCCCATGGAAAAGTATATGAATCAGATGCCATATTCTTTAAATGTAGTACTACACTAGACTGACTATAGAGTGGTACCTCAGAACTCAAACTTAATCTGTTCAGAACTCCGGATCGAATTCTAAAAGGTTCGGGTTCTGATCGAATTTTCCCCATAAGAAATAATGGAAGACCAATTAATTGGTTCCCGGCCCCAAAAAATTACACCTAAATATGTTTTTTTTAGCATTTAAACACAAAATGAACCAGATAAAACAAGAAGAGCATTTACTGTACTAAAGACATCTAAGCACATTTATCAAAACAGTAATTTGTAAAGTAAGAAAATAAATGCATCCAATGTGTAAAGTTAAAAAAGAACAATGTGTCCTGCTCCAGTCGTCCGCTCCTTCCGCGTGCCACGCCCCCTCGTTAACCCCGTGTGGAATCCCTGTGTGATCAGCTGTTTCTGGTTGTTGTCATGAGTCCTCTGTATTTAGTCCGCGTTTCAGTTTGTTTCTCCAGTCCGGTCATTTTATTGTCCGTCTGCGTTTTGCCTGCCTTACCTGTAATTAAACCCCGTATTCCCCGATACCCTGACGTCTGCGCCTTTGTCTCTGTTCTGTCCCCGCTGGGCACGACAATATTATTATAATTAAATGTATTAATGGTTTATTATTAATATTGACATAATTAATAAGAAATCTTTATTTTGCATTTTGCAAAATGCATTTTATTATACAATAATAAATACTGTTACTGTCTATCATTGTCTAAATGTATTTTTACTGTCTAAATATATGTATTCAGCTAGTGTAAACATGCACGATGCCATCACAGCGAATGCGAGGCTGAGACTGAAGCGTTACCCTTTGTTTCCACTGAGAAACGTGCCGCGTGACTCATTTCCCCGTGCATACAAGTTATCTTAGGTCGGTGTTCACGGTTTGACTTCTGAGATTCAGATCGAGTACTAGGTATTTTTTTTCCGAACTGGTTGGTTCGAGTTCTAATGAGTTCGAGAACTGAGGTACCACTGTATATGCAATCGATGTTCAGTCACAAGTAAACACGGGGAAATAATTGTGATTGATTGATTATCTGTGAGCTTTTGCAGGCCCAAAGTTTTTCCCAATTATGTTTTTGAATTCACCTTTCTGACCTTGCTATAGCGAGTATGACTAGTAAGCCGAGGTCCCAGTAGAGTAACATTTCTTAGCAGTACTAGTAATTTGATTATACTGCAAATTAGGCACCATGGCCCCCACTAACCAGACTGTACCTACCAAATATTACTACCTGATGGGCCTGTATATCACCAGTAGTGATTTTTACGGTGATACGCAAGCTACATAACTATCAAGTATGTTATCTTGCTAAAATAATCTTCTGGCTACTCGTCACTGTCCAAGATTGTGTGAAGATTCCAGCTTGATGCCTGTTAGCCCAGAACGCCCACATAAGGTCCTAGAAGGTCCCCTTTTCATTGTGACAAGCCACACCTGCTCCCAGAGAGGGAGCAGCTGGAAGGGTCTAGGTGTTGGATTAGATCTAATGGTAAAAGTTTATGGTTGGGTTGGGACCTTAATTCGGGTCTGACTTATAGGCTAGCTCAAGCTTTAGGTTGAATATGGGCCCAAGTCCAAGTCTGATCATTTTTTTTTTTGAGGGGGGGTATGAAGCAGGTCTTTCCTTGATCTCAATTTAGAAGGTCGTTAGAAGAAAGGTAACTCAATGAAATATTCCTTATGGAGCTGTACAGCAGTAGAGGACATGTTGTTATACCTCTGATATCTGTCATTGCACATAAAGTAAGATTAAAATGTGACATAGGGACAGTAAAAGTAGTTTAGAGGCGTTTAATGATTTAATGATGCTTTTCGCAAAAGTCACATATTGTGACAAAGTGACCAAGATATTTTGGAAATATTCCTCAGTCCAGAGGCCCCCGGTATCTCAGCAGACCTCCCATCTCCTCACTTCCTTTTTCTCTGGTTTTGTTTCTGTCTATTTCCCTCAAACCTACCTTATCTAATTACCCCATGATTAATAGCCCTTCAGCATGGATACTTATGCTATTTTCTGCTCTTACTTTTTGTAATCTGTGGAGATTTCTTGTTGCGTTCCAGTATCAGTCTTTAAAATCCCTTGAAGCGAAACGACTTGGGTGTTCTGTTCTTCGCCGTGTGTCCCTCTGTGCGGGTGTGGATGGGGGGTGGGGGGGTGGGGGTGAGCCGGGGCAGGAGCGCAGCCTGGGAGCCCCCACCTTGGAGATGGATCCCTCCTTCTTCTGGGACGGGCCTGATGCCAGAACGGGGCCGGCGTCTCCCAGAGCCCCGTACACAAAAGCCCGCCTGGGATCTGGATCTAATAACGCTTCATTTACCACGTCTGGAACAGATTGGCCAGATGAACGGCATGAACTCCTGCCCTGCCAGCAGCAACAGCTCTGATGGCTGCGCACTTAAGCCTGTGAGGCTTCGCGCCTTGACCCCTGCTCGCCCCGCGAGTCCCCGCACTGCCGGGCCCCCCAGAACCAGGCCAACTCCCTCCCGAACACCCCTGGCCTCACTCAGTCGCTGGACTAGGAGGACACAGCTCGAGCATCCATGCTGCTGAGCCTCTGGGCCCTACTGACAGGTGCACTGGCATTGGATTCAACATTCAATGCCATTAAATATTAACAACAACAAATATGTGCCTGTCATCTCCCCCCAGGAGAGTCGAGCTCTTTATTTGAACAGTTCCTCAAGGCTGTGCCTCTCTGCCCTCGTGTCCTTTTTAAGGATCCTGAGTCGTAAGAATGTCCGACATGAGCTGCTCCTGCCCTGCCCCCCCCCCTTCTGCACATGTCTAATCTTTCATCCCAAGCTAAGTTGAATCTTTGAGTAAATAAAGATTGGCTTCTCTCTGTAAATCAGCTACAGTTAATCACACATGATCACATATACAACAATATACAAGATATATTTAACGTTTTTTTTTTTAAGAGGAGGAGTAGTGCTATGAAAACAGAATAATAACCATTTTTAGAGGTAATCGATAAACTTCCTCTCTAAGTATGCTTCTACTAACAGTATACTAACAGTATCACAGTATTCATCTGGGTCTTTTGCCTGACAAAGAAGACTGTAACAACAGAATCTGGAGGTTGGTTGGTATTCAATGTTCACAAGCTGAAAGTCAGGTAATCCTCAGTTAACTATGGCCATATACAAAAAAAAGCCCACAGTGGATGATGCTGATAAATCGGCCGGTGACATATTTCAGGGGGAAGTCGGACTGACAGTTTACAGCCTATTTCGGATTATCACCTTTCAGAGCTTTCAGATCAGCCTTGTAACTGACGGTGGTTTACGGTGCTGAGGTCACAATCGTAAAGGAAGACTGGGAAACACATGGCAGCAATTTGAGCTTCGGCGTATTGCGTGATGACCTTGTGCGGCGAGCCGGTGACTTTGACGGCACGTGTTTGCACGTGGCTGTAATACTCACTGAGCTGTTACTGCTGGTGTCACACACACAGTACAACATCAAAAGGCAACCGAGCATGAAGATGAAAGAATATCAGTGAAAAAATTATGTTTCTGAGCGTTTAATACTACCCCTGAGTAAACCTTGTGTAAAAACAGGCTATGCCGCTATTTGTGTGTATTTAAAATAGATTTCCTTTTATGCTTATTCGCACAGTAATTAACCTACAACTTAATCAAGCAGCAGGACACACCAAAGAACCAGTACTGGGTCAGACATAAATGACATCTAGGAAACTCTATTCCTCAATATGCTGTATGCATTTTTTTTTTAATCTTCATTGTTTAAGATTAAAACAAATGTCTTTTTTTCTGATATGACTAAATAGCATCTGGATAAAAAGACACAGCTGGGATTCTGATGAGAGGTACAATTAAATCCACAATAACAGGCACATTTGCGTTCACACGTTTGCCGTATAAATCGCTAAGTTTACGTAGACCAGTTCAGAAACTTGACTCCCATCTGAGAATAAATTCAGAACACTTTCTGCTGATCACTTGCCGGATAGTTAGTCGTCGTTGCCGCGGTTACACTCATTGTTCTTCATCAGATCACAAATTTATGCAACAAACTACAGAATCATGACCGTGTAAGCAGAACACCCGCCGAGATGTGTTTTCTACACACGCTGCGTTTTTTTCGGTGTTAAATGTATCCCGTTTCCAGGAAAGCGCGCGACGGGGTGTGTAAAAGCAGCTGGCCGGTCTAATTTAAACCCCCGAAATGAGTGACCGCGCTCGGAGCAGAGGCGGCGGCGTGGCCGCGGGCAGGAAGCGGACAGCCCTGTCTGTAAGTTTACAGTGCGGGTCCTCGCACCGTCTCGAGGCCACACAGTGAGCTGGGAGCTCTGGGGTAGCGGCCCGTGGAAGCTGGAGAGAGAACATTAGTGCCAAAGGGGGGGTGTTTGGCCCCTATGGTTTCCTCTTGGTGTGGGGTCCCTGCTTCAGCTTCTCACTGCCACCCCCCCCCCCCCCCCCCCAGGTTGGGGACCCCAGCCAGACCGGTGGGAAAGCAGGAGACGCGTCGGGCTATTAATACCGCCGTCTCCACACTCACTCTCAGGGGAAACTTCCATCACGAAGGTCCCAGAATGCTCTGCTGGGGGCGGCCGCTACGTTTAACCCCTTCCTGCCCCCTCCGCCCCCCCCACCCCCACAAATCCACCATGTCAGGTTCCATCCAGTGCGTACAGACTCAGCCATGCAAAACCATTCTGACAGTTCCTGTGCATTAGCCTTTACATCGTAGTTTAAGAGCCTTAATAAACATGATCTACTGCTTACTATGATTGCTTGGACAGGTAGATTAAAAAAAAAAACATGGCTTTATGTCTGTTGGTGTTACTGAGGACAAATAGACATTGGTGTTTCATTGAATACTATAATTGTTTGAGCAGAAACAGACACGATTCCTTATGGAACAGTTATAGCTCTATAACTCATCTATTTACACCTTGAATTCCTGTGTTTTTTTTTTTTATTCATGTTCCATTCACTATGTAACACTTCAGATGCTCATTACAATCTAGATCAGCGAATGAGGATCGTCGCTCACAACTGCCACGTTCCCTATTGTGATTTGGGACACACCCTTGCCTGGCCAGCCTCTCTCGGTAACTGTGGCAACCCCCCCTCACCACCCCCCAGTTTATCTCTGAAATAATAAAACAATATGGTTGAAGCTGCAAGTTCGGCTTGTTTTTTTTCTAATTATAAAATGTGCTGTGTTTGAGGATGTGTGAACATTCTGGAAAGTGCTGCGCTCATCTGGGAGCAGGGGCTTGACGGGCCCCCGGACCGCCGAGATATTTCCCAGCTCGTCAAATGGGCCGCGGGCAGACTGGGCCCGACCCCAAAATGCGTGCACTCGGCCTGAGCGGGATTTTTCACTAATCAAAAGGTAATTTGCTCGTTTTGGCCTCTTGCAAATGAAATCAGACCCAACGAGCTGAATTTATGATGTGTCTGCCAGCTTTTCTCTGGTGCAAATCTTCCAGTAACATGCTCTCCAGACGTGCCCCATATCCCCAGTGCAGCTGGATCCGATTACAGCTCTGTACAGTAGCCATTCTTTTCCAAGCACCCCCACGTGATGGTTATTAGAATGTAACCAACTGCCGCGGTAGTTTGTTACAGGTTTATGCGACACAGGTGCGGCTTCGGATCCGCATGGAATGCAAGACAGCCATCGGAAGCACTTCCCCGTCCGAGATGTTTGTGCAAACGACACAATGTCTCCAAAGCATTGACGTTTCTGATACACGCATCCAAAACCATAATACGTGATTCTGCTTTCTGAGAGAAATATGTACTTCATTTTGCCCCGAGATGGTTCCTTAGTTAAGCCAGGTCATAAAAATTTCCAGGCATTTCCTTGCAGGAGAGACTGAAACAACAACAGTTTTATTCTACCATCACATTCTCTGGTGGCAATATAGCAGTGGGGATCGCAAGCGCAGGGATATCGGGGGGTACAGTTTCACCTGATGACATCTCACAACTGTTTTTATTGGCTACTTAAAAATGACTGTCACTCTGTGGCAGAAGGACGGTGGAATTCAGTAGCAGACAGTTGGGCCACAGTT
The DNA here is from genome assembly GCF_048594095.1 of Paramormyrops kingsleyae. Classification (NCBI taxonomy): domain Eukaryota; kingdom Metazoa; phylum Chordata; class Actinopteri; order Osteoglossiformes; family Mormyridae; genus Paramormyrops; species Paramormyrops kingsleyae. The sequence goes on along the minus strand of NC_132800.1, from coordinate 24,624,197 downwards.
CATCTGTGCAAAAATGTTATAAAAAGTTACTTAATATCTCCTATTTTATACGGTTCAGAAAAAAAAGAAGGAGACGCTGAGTATGCAGTGAGGGAGGGGTAGCCGGTGCATTCGGTTTGGCCAGGATGGGAATGAGGGGGGGGGCAGTCATCCGGGGCCAAATGTGCACCACTTGACAACCTACCCAGAGCCCTCTGGGGGGCCTTTAAGGACACATGATCCACAGAGCTCAAACATCAGGTGTGTGCCGTAAAAAGCTGAGCACAGCGTCCAGCCATTCTGCTCCGCTTCAGATTTAACCCTTTCAATGGCTTGTGTATTACAGTGCTGTGGGGGGGGGGGGGGGACTCTAGGTTTTTACAATCATCATTGATGAGTTTCGGTAATAAACACACAACCAGTATCCTGGAAGAAGACATCAACGACCTCATATCTGGTCATTAATTAATCATCATTTATATCAATTTATTTTTCAATGCCAGTAATAATTTTGTTTAACAAATGGAAAGTGTTCTACTCTTTCACTCGGATAAATGTGCATTTCTTTCACGCTGTAGCCAGGGGACCTTGTTAATAATGTATTTTTAATTTAGTATTTTTTAGTCAGTTTTTTTGCTCCACATTGAAGTTTCCAGCCGGCCACATTCTTGCAGAGGTTGAGCTATGCAGATGAAGGATAGGAATAAAGGCTGTGTGTTTCCAGGTCTGAGTGTATGGCATTGATTTAATATATTTCCCAGTGGTATCTGATGAATGAATCTCTTGCCCAGAGGAGTGCAGCTGTGTTGGGGCAGGAGGTGGGAACACAATGCCATTTCTCTCACTCCACAGTTTATGCAGTGTAGACTTATTCTAAGGAAACAGATTTTTTTTTTTTTTGCCAGATTTTGTAAGAAGAGCAACCTTTATTTAGAATGAAAAAACATTCAGTGACTTTTCAATATGTTGTGTAAGTAGCAACAAGGCTGTTTTTATTTTTTTTCTATATTTTTTTCCCCCTCTGGCTATTTCAGCGTCATTCCGGGTAACTCTTAGAGTGATAAATTTTGCCAACAAAACATTTCTCACTCTGCCTGTCAGAGCGGGAACAGTCAGATGCATGGTTTCGTCCAGATGCTACCAAACTCTTTCTTGTCGGGGGTGTTCTAATGCCCCCATTCATCAATGACACTGCGACTAGCGGCAGAGGCTGGCTTAAGTGGGAACAATGGCCACAGCAGCAGTGAAGACTCTTCACAGACACGACTGCCAAGTTCCCTCACGTCATGGATTGCCAGTGAGAGCTGGAATGTGTGGCGGTATCTCGATGTCACCAACACCCAGCTCTTCCTCAGCTGTCCATCCCCCCTTTAAAGGAGTCAGGTTTCACAAGCTCTTTACCTTGACTAGGCAGAGAGACTCCCTTATCCTATTGGGGGGGTCACCCCGCTTTGTCCCCCAGCACATGTGCTCCTCTCAGGTTACAGACCCAACCCCCCCCCCCCCACACACACACACACACACACAACAAGTAAGACCTCTGCCACTACACTGAGGAAAATCTCCTAAAAAGGGGAGTCATGCAGAAGAGAAGCCCCCCCGAACCATGGAGGGTCACTGCTCAGTCACTGCAGGTACCATTGTCTACTGCCAGTCCTTATCTACTCCTAGATGTTCCACAAGAACATCAGCAGCTCTTCAGTCACCACAATAAAATGTGACTCCTCTGAACGTCCTGCATGCCTTCATCTCCCTTTTATTTAAAAGTCCTTCCTATTTGTGGACTGAAAGAATAATGAAATGCTGGCACAATTGCAACCACACACACACACACACACATGTATATGCATAATACACTTTTGCATTATTTTACACTTCTCAGACATGATGCCAAACTGTTTGTTGTCTGAGTATTTATACAATGAGAATCAAACTAAATCTTATCTAATATTATATATATATATATTATGTGTGTGTGTGTGTGTGGGGGGGGGGGTATGTATGAATAAAGAAAAAGCATGTATTCGATATCGATATATATGTATATATCTGTATGTGTGAGTGTGTGATATATAAACACAGCAGCAACAAATTACATAGTGTGTATGTTCATGGAAGAACAGATCATTAACTTTTATATGTTAATAATTATGCTCAAGCCAACTTTAATGTGCTTTTGGAACACATGCGCAGCTCATTTAAGGATGTCTCATTTTTCCCACCGCAAGGTTATTTAAAGTGAATGAAGTGGTGTTGGAGAACTCCTGCATCCCCAGCAACATGCAGTGCAGGCTCGCGCTCGTCGTGCAGTGCAGGCTAGCGCTCGTCGTGCAGTGCAGACTCTCGTTCGTCGTGCAGTGCAGGCTCGCGCTCGTCGTGCAGTGCAGGCTCTCGTTCGTCGTGCAGTGCAGGCTCGCGCTCGTCGTGCAGTGCAGGCTCGCGCTCGTCGTGCAGTGCAGGCTCTCGTTCGTCGTGCAGTGCAGGCTCGCGCTCGTCAGCAGAACGCTTTTTGGCATTTAGCTTGATTATTATCTGCCGCATAAATTGTTAACATCTGGGCCGTCCGTGGCTGATAGCTACAGAGTTTACATATTGAAACTGTCGGAATGTGAACAATTACCTCTTTCATTTTCTCACAAACCTTAATATAGCATGTATAAAAAGGGCACTCTTCTCTGCTAAAATGACAGTAGGTTGACGAGGGACCAAACCCCATGGACGATAAGGTCCTTTGGTGGTCTTTTACTGCCTGTGGACTGTGAGGGGGGCCATGTTGTGTACATCAGACATTATTATTATTATTATTATTATTCTTATGGTAACACTGTATTTGCATAGCGTGCCTACAGAGGTTTTGTAGCATTTTCCTCAACGTGGCTGAGATTCAACACTGCTTCGCTGTGTCTGTAGATGTTGATAGATGTAATACACAGTATATAGAGTATATGTAACGATTCATGAACATGCTCTCAGAATAATTTGATTTAACTTGACTATTCACTTAACCGATGTTATATTAATAGTTGAATAGTTGACTAAGAAGTTGCTGAAATGTTACAAAACTCTGTATACCCTCTGCAGCTGGACTATGAAAAAAGTGTTTCAATCATTATCCTTATTATTATTAATAATGATAATATATAAAGTAATTAATTTGCCTTTTATAGTTTTTACATTTATATTGTTTTAACAATGTGTTCATTGAGACATTAAGATGAAATGTATACTTATTAATATTTTTCTCTTTTAAGGTACTTCAGGGCTTTTTTTGATATTTTGTATGAAAAATACTAATACAGTCTGTTTTCATCCATCCTCAGTTAACCTTGATTGAGGTCCTTCATCTGTTTGTGCTGTAGTTGACTTCCATCCATCCATCCATCCATCTATCCATCCATCAATTGTCTAATCCTATTTGACCTATGCAGGGTATAGTTCACTTCTTGTTAAAGTAAGTAAGTTAAAGTCTTGTTGTGTAAAGTAGTTCATCCCCTGACTAAGGGATTGCAAATATGGTTCATTTAAAGAAGACATTAGACGTGACACAAAACACAGCAATCATCTTCATGACACCTATGTCTTTTAGCTGAGAACATTGAAGTCCCAAGATGTTGACCATCATTATCAGAATTACAATAGTACTGTAAAGAAATGTCCCATAATAATACTCTGGAAGTACTTCCTCCACCTCAAGAGCTGCACGTGCAGTGTAATTAAAGTTATAATGGCTGACTGTGTACTGTATTGATATTGTTGGCATCGCAGTGAATGAAACTTGGTGCTCGTGTTTTACGTAAATACTATGAAATAGAATTGCCTGCAGTGCTTGTGAGCCGTTTAGCTTAAGCAAGGCACATGCTTTGCATAATCAGAGTGGGCAATCAAACACAGTTCTGTGAGCGCTGTGTGTGTTACTTCACTGGATTCCGGTTTCAGAACTGCATCAAATCAAATTAAAAACAGCCTGTGAACTCAGCAGGCTGGGCTATGCTGCGGGACCTGATGGGGTGGCTGTAATTGTTGGACTCGACACCTGTGGCTTTATTGCATGTGTACTAATTGAATCACTACAGCCCAACACATGGTATAATAAAACTCATAAAAATACCACCTCTTTCTTGTGTTGGTGTTAAGGCTTCATCCCATTTGATTTCCATCATGCTTTGAAGTTGCTTTGAACTTGCTCTGAAAACAGAAAAAGGCCAAATCGGGAAATACTGTACAGTCGACGTACTGCGACTCATCAGGAAATTTGCGGGAGTTTGACATTTGAACGGAGGAATGCGGTTTAGGATTGAGACGTCAGTCGAATGTGTCGTAAAAACCACTGAAGCCTTCACTCCCCAGTAAAGAGAAATAGAGGCAAAATCCAAGATCAACATGACGCTCCGGAGCTTGCCGTATGGCAGGACCCAGGGAGCCTGGAACACTGTAAAAGAGAACTGCAGTGCTGTTACAGTTATGCTGCTCTCACACACTCAGACGCCGTCCCCCAGACCTCAGCTCAGATCTGGCAGGTTTATTACGCCTTTCTCAATGTCTGAAGCTGTTTGAATCAGCCGGAACATGGAGCAACTATCTGTAAAGACTCCGGACGGGAGCCTGATCAAAGGCGTCCAGCGTAGCATCACACTGGACTCGCAGGGGCTCCCGCAGAGACACTGGCACGCCTCTCCTCTACCTTGAGAGGTCTGGCACTTCTCCTGCCACATAGCATACAAAATGAAGAAAGCCGCCACACTGTAAACAATGATCAGACATCAATGCAAAAAAAATTCAAAAAAACGTCCGGGACCAAAGCCAGCTACTTTCACTACCAGCAGTTTGGATCTTAACAATTATCTTATCAAAACAACAGATTCCTGGAATATTTATTGTTTTATATGCCAGAGAGGATGTAGGCCATGTGCACTTCTGCCACGAGCGCCCTGTTGTGTCCCGAAGACCTTCGCAAAAGCCGCAGTGAACTGGAGCACTGCCAGTCGAGTGGCTGCTATTCAACGCTAATAACTATTTGTTTTCCCGTACATAAAATGATCCTGACATTGAAAATTACTTTTAAATTCAGTTCTGGGCAACGGGACAAACCTAAATTCAGTCAATTCCTGAATATCAGTTGGAGTTTGTTAGGAAAGAAAAGCTCGCTATACAATTCCTGAAAATGGCAATGACAGGTAAAGGTAAATCATAAGCAGATTTTATATTTAGTAGAAATATGAAAAAGGGATGGTAATGAAAACAACATTTAAAGTGACATATTTCTCGTATATCAGGTTAATATAAAACCACATAGCATAATGAGATAACATGGTTAAAATTCCTACTAAATGTCTATTCTTAAAATATTACAGGTGTGTAATTATTACTGTAATACTTCAGCCCATTGTACATGGTTTGCTGGATTTAGATGGTACGTTTCATATTTCAGTTTATTATTAAACAATCTATTGTGAAAATAGCAGGTTTAAATTAATCACATGATTAACAATAGCACTGAAATAACCTTAGAAAATGGAATGCTCTCTTTCAAAGAGTTTACTATGTGAAAGTGTTTGCCATGTTCTTTCTAAACCCAAGCATTGTAGCTATGGCTACGATTTCAATAAACATCATAGAACCAACTTTATGTGGACGGACAGGGAAAAGGTGTCAGTATTACTCTATGGAAATCCTTCTTCAAGATATTATCGTTTTGAGTTATCTTCAGCTATTGACTATAATAGCCCATAGTTATTTATAATAATGTGTTTCAGGTCTTTCCCTTATGTAACTGCATTTTATAATTCCAGTTAATCATTTTTATTATTATTATTTTTGCATGTCAGGCCAGAAAAATATGGCAAATCATCCCCCCTTCGGCCTGTTTAAGTGAGGTTGATAATGTTAATATTCTATGTCGCAAGTAAGGAAAGCTTTTCAGCTGTTCCCCGGGGCTCTGGATGGAAGGCATTGATACGAGAAAACCATAGTGCAGAAACCACACTGGAAAGTTTTAAGACGTGTGTGAGTGTGTGTGTGTGTGTGTGTGTGAGAGAGTGTGTGTGTGAATGGTACATTGACTGGTTCTAAATGCCGTCTTATGACATGTCAGAATAAGTGCACTTGATTCGCGTCAAATCATACTGACTACCGATTCAAAAGAAAAAGGAATGAAGAAAGAGGGAAGTGAAACTTTCCTCTCCACCCGATTCCTCAAATTCACAGTGGACACTATGCATTATTCATCACACTCTGTGAGCAGCCCGGATCTTATTCTGTGATAGGTGTACAATGTCCTCAGTCAAAGAGCACAGTTATTTATATAGGAATACCTGGCAGGGTATGTTTCGTATCGGCTGAGTAATAACGTTCAGTAGTGTGTGAAACATCAGTGAGTGGATTGTGTGTCTCTCATTCTCACTTGACACCCAGGAAGCCAACCGGAAAAATGGGAGAGGAAGAGGAGGGAAAGCAAACAAAGTAAATACCGCAGTGCAGACAGGAAGTAAAGGGTTGCTTCCTGGGACTGAAACTGATCTTCGAGGGGAAGACGTGGCCGTGTGGGGTAAGAGTAACCATAGTCAGTATCAGGAGCGAAGGATGCGGCCGTGTGGAGTAACGGTAGCCACAGGCGGTAACGGGAGAGGAGGACGCGGCCGTGTGGGGTAACGGTAGCCACAGGCGGTAACGGGAGAGGAGGACGCGGCCGTGTGGGGTAACGGTAGCCACAGGCGGTAACGGGAGAGTAGAATGCGGCTGTGAGGGGTAACGGTAGCCACAGGCGGTAACGGGAGAGGAGGACGCGGCTGTGTGGGGTAACGGTAGCCACAGGCGGTAACGGGACAGGAGGATGTGGCCATGTGGGGTAAGAGTAACCATAGTCAGTATCAGGAGCGAAGGATGCGGCCGTGTGGGATAACGGTAGCCACAGGTGGTAACGGGAGAGGAGGATGTGGCCGTGTGGGGTAAGAGTAACCATAGTCAGTATCAGGAGCGAAGGATGCGGCCGTGTGGAGTAACGGTAGCCACAGGCGGTAACGGGAGAGTAGAATGCGGCTGTGAGGGGTAACGGTAGCCACAGGCGGTAACGGGAGAGGAGGACGCGGCTGTGTGGGGTAACGGTAGCCACAGGCGGTAACGGGACAGGAGGATGTGGCCATGTGGGGTAAGAGTAACCATAGTCAGTATCAGGAGCGAAGGATGCGGCCGTGTGGGATAACGGTAGCCACAGGTGGTAACGGGAGAGGAGGATGTGGCCGTGTGGGGTAACGGTAGCCACAGGCGGTAACGGGAGAGGAGGACGCGGCCGTGTGGGGTAACGGTAGCCACAGGCGGTAACGGGAGAGGAGGACGCGGCCGTGTGGGGTAACGGTAGCCACAGGCGGTAACGGGAGAGGAGGACGCGGCCGTGTGGGGTAACGGTAGCCACAGGCGGTAACGGGAGAGGAGGACGCGGCCGTGTGGGGTAACGGTAGCCACAGGAGGTAACGGGAGAGGAGGACGCGGCCGTGTGGGGTAACGGTAGCCACAGGAGGTAACGGGAGAGGAGGACGCGGCCGTGTGGGGTAACGGTAGCCACAGGAGGTAACGGGAGAGGAGGACGTGGCCGTGTGGGGTAACGGTAGCCACAGGCGGTAACGGGAGAGTAGAATGCGGCTGTGAGGGGTAACGGTAGCCACAGGCGGTAATGGGAGAGGAGGATGTGGCCGTGTGGGGTAAGAGTAACCATAGTCAGTATCAGGAGCGAAGGATGCGGCCGTGTGGAGTAACGGTAGCCACAGGCGGTAACGGGAGAGTAGAATGCGGCTGTGAGGGGTAACGGTAGCCACAGGCGGTAACGGGAGAGGAGGACGCGGCTGTGTGGGGTAACGGTAGCCACAGGCGGTAACGGGACAGGAGGATGTGGCCGTGTGGGGTAAGAGTAACCATAGTCAGTATCAGGAGCGAAGGATGCGGCCGTGTGGGATAACGGTAGCCACAGGTGGTAACGGGAGAGGAGGATGTGGCCGTGTGGGGTAACGGTAGCCACAGGCGGTAACGGGAGAGGAGGACGCGGCCGTGTGGGGTAACGGTAGCCACAGGCGGTAACGGGAGAGGAGGACGCGGCCGTGTGGGGTAACGGTAGCCACAGGCGGTAACGGGAGAGGAGGATGTGGCCGTGTGGGGTAACGGTAGCCACAGGCCGTAACGGGAGAGGAGGATGTGGCCTTGTGGGGTAACGGTAGCCACAGGCCGTAACGGGAGAGGAGGACGCGGCCGTGTGGGGTAACGGTAGCCACAGGCGGTAACGGGAGAGGAGGATGTGGCCGTGTGGGGTAACGGTAGCCACAGGCCGTAACGGGAGAGGAGGATGTGGCCGTGTGGGGTAACGGTAGCCACAGGCCGTAACAGGAGAGGAGGACCCAGCCATGTGGCTACTGTTACCCAACATGACCACGTCCTCCTCTTCTGTTACCAGTTATGGCACACGGCTAGTAGGGTCTGAGCTTACTCCTGCTGAACAGTCACACTGAGGCTTCTACATCCTCCAAATCACCATGGAAATCAATGGCCTGCATTCAGACCGGGAAGCTACAATCCTCAGAACACCTGTTTTTGGAATTTCTTGTACTTCCAGTCAAAATTCCAGTTCTCTTGTAAAATGTTATAAGCATGGAAGTCTATCGGATTTTACATGCATGCGTGTATGTGTGTGTGCGCGTGTATTTTCTATGAAAACTGATGCTTTTAAAACTATTTTTTCTTTAAATGTCCCTGTTTAAACAATCTACAGTATCTACCACTTTTCCTGGTCAAGGGGCTGGGCAGGTCACAAGGCAGAAGATGGCCTGTATGGGATGCCTGTCTGTTGTAGATCATAGATGGGCACATAGATGCATAGACTCTGGGAAATGTAAAGACAGCAGTTAGTCGCACAGCATGTCAGGACTGCAAGAGGAATCCTGAGAACCCACAGGATATCTGCCCAACATGGAGGAACACCAAAAAGTTACATGGTCTCCCTGTCTCTTCTGCAGTCCGCAGAAGTGCTGCAGGTATATTACCTTGCATCTCTTTATTGACCATAGGGTTTGTGTAAATGTTCCAGAGCTGGGGGGGAGGGGCATCCAGTTACCACGGCTTGTGCTGCCAGGGATAGACTCCAGGACCACTGAGAGCAAAAGCAGGACAAGGGCTTTGATATGTTGGACAGATGGAATTCAGGGTAAGGGTATAACAACAAGGCACCTCCTGGAAATCGAACCTTCAGGCTACATATCCTTAACTAGTTTGCTACCTGCTGCTTGCATATCCAGATGTAAAGCCAGCTGTCTCGATTGTAATCTAAGTATTCCAGAGCAGCACGCCAGTGACTAAGTAGAGGCCTGGCTTCTATAACCAATGCAATAAAACAGAGCTAGGAAACGAGCTCCAGTGCTCGAGGAACACGGAATAACTCTGTTTTGCAATTTCTCTCTTAATCAGATTAGTGAAAATAACAGGATATCTTATGCTCCAGAAGTACACTTCCTAGATGACTCGTTTAGTCTGCAAATATTAAGGCACTTCACTGCAACACATGCAGTGCACGTTCAGTACCAAGGCACTACATTACAGGCTACAGTACATGTAGAGTACCCAGGCACTAAACTACAGTACATGTAGAGTACCCAGACACTAAACTACAGTACATGATGAGTACCCAGGCACTAAACTACAGTACATGTGAAGTACCCAGGCACTAAACTACAGTACATGTAGAGTACCCAGGCACTAAACTACAGTACATGTTGAGTACCCAGGCACTACACTACAGAACATGTAGAGTACCCAGGCACTAAACTACAGTACATGTGAAGTACCCAGGCACTAAACTACAGTACATGTAGAGTACCCAGGCACTAAACTACAGTACATGTTGAGTACCCAGGCACTACACTACAGAACATGTAGAGTACCCAGGCACTACACTACAGTACATGTACAGTACCCAGGCACTGTACTATGGCACACATCGCAGGCCCCCTGTGATCTCAAAGAACCACATAAAAAAATTTGCTTCCCTTGATGAGAGAAGCGAAGCATTTCAGATTTCCGTATAGTTAAGGGCACAAAAACAGCACAAAAAGATACCAGAAGTGAGAGATACAAAGATCACATGAGATGCTGCTATAGGGACACTTGGAATCCTCCAAACCAGCACTGTCCATATCTTTTCTCCTTTTTATCCAGTACACACTAGGCAGGGAGGTACATCGTGGATAAATTATCATCAGCATCCTTGAGAATCTACCTAATGAAAAAAAAATGAAAGAATTACTGCACACATTATACTTCAGCTGAATTTTCATAGTTTTTCTCTAGTAATACCTTTCTGCCTTTCCCAGTTTTGCTAAGACTTTAGAGTAAAGTTTAGTCATTTGACACTTTAATACCAAACATAGCTGCTAACTGTAAGAAAATGCATGATCCAGAATATGCGTTGGTTTTTGATAATCAATAGAACTTGTTGAGTTGGGCCGGTGCTATGCTAAGGGCTGTTAGCCCTGCGAGACAGCGATGAGGGACAGGAGTATGATCAGCGGGCCGGTGCTATGCTATGGGCTGCTAGCCCTGCGTGACAGCGATGAGGGACAGGAGTATGATCAGCGGGCCGGTGCTATGCTATGGGCTGCTAGCCCTGCGTGACAGCGATGAGGGACAGGAGTATGATCAGCGGGCCGGTGCTATGCTATGGGCTGCTAGCCCTGCGTGACAGCGATGAGGGACAGAGGTATGATCAGCGGGCCGGTGCTATGCTAATGGCTGCTAGCCCTGCGTGACAGCGATGAGGGACAGAGGTATGATCAGCGGGCCGGTGCTATGCTAAGGGCTGCTGGCTCCTATGAACCTAGAGGTAGCACTGGGGCCGAATACAAGGTTTTCCCAGGAACAATGAGGTATTTGTGCTCTTTCTCCCACACTCTGCTAACCTACCCTTTATAACAGCAGCAACTCTCACAAGCAAAGCAATAAAGGTCAATGTGCCCTATGACGAATGATTGCACTGATTGGCACTGAGTATAAAATATAGCTTGGGTTAGTTTTGTTCAGTAATAACAACCCATTACTTACATAGGTTTCAGACTTTACATCTGCCAAGAATACTCATGACTGTAATAGCACAGCATGAACCTGAGGGAGGTACAGGTATAGGCAGTCAGTTACTTAGTTATTTAAGATCTACCTAAAGGAGATTACACTTTGACATGATTTCAGCGCTGATGGGAAACGGGAAAAATTTGCATAATCAGGTTTTTCCTTGGGACCTCTCATTTGAACTTGTTACCATGGTGACTATCAAGATGGCACGCCTCGCCGATTCTGTAATTTGAATTATTTACTTGCCTCATGTAAACATTTTAACCCGGGTCGCCGGGCTCCCCAAGTTGCGGAGCAATTTCCCTGCCGCTCCGATGGCATGATTGATCTAGCAGATGACGGGGAGTTTCTCTGCCTCCCAGAGTCATAATGAAATCAAGATGTTTTGTTTCCAACAGGCCGCAGAGCCCGGGGCCTCAGCGCTCACCCCTCAATAAATGCTGTAACAGCTTTCTTAAATATGTGACAGAATGTCTCCCAGGTTTATGGGGTAAGCGGGACCTTGTAAGTAGGGGTCAGGCAGCGGAGCTCCACCTGCGCTGAGATGGCGGTTGTGGCTCACAGCTCTTAAGCTTGCGGGCGGGTCTCAGGCTAGTGGGTAGCTCTCAGGCTAGCGTGTGGCTCTCAGGCTAGTGGGTAGCTCTCAGGCTAGCGTGTGGCTCTCAGGCTAGCGTGTGGCTCTCTGGTTAGCGTGTGGCTCTCTGGCTAGCGTGTGGCTCTCAGCCTAGCGTGTGGCTCTCAGGCTAGCGTGTGGCTCTCTGGTTAGCGTGTGGCTCTCTGGCTAGCGTGTGGCTCTCAGCCTAGCGTGTGGCTCTCTGGCTAGCGTGTGGCTCTCAGCCTAGCGTGTGGCTCTCTGGCTAGCGTGTGGCTCTCAGGCTAGTGTGTGGCTCTCAGGCTAGCGTGTGGCTCTCTGGTTAGCGTGTGGCTCTCTGGCTAGCGTGTGGCTCTCAGGCTAGCAGGCCGCTCCTGGGCCCGCGAGGCTTTCAGGCTAGCAGGCCGCTCCTGGGCCCGCGAGGCTTTCAGGCTAGCAGGCCGCTACCGGGCCAGCACGGCTTTCAGGCTAGCAGGCCGCTCCCGGGCCCGCGAGGCTTTCAGGCTAGCAGGCCGCTCCTGGGCCCGCGAGGCTTTCAGGCTAGCAGGCCGCTACCGGGCCAGCGCGGCTTTCAGGCTAGCAGGCCGCTCCCGAGCCAGCGCGACTTTCAGGCTAGCAGGCCGCTCCCAGGCTAGCAGGCCGCTCCCAGGCTAGCAGGCCGCTCCCGGGCCAGCGCGCAATGCCGCATCGCTCCATGCTGGCCATGCCACGGCCCACCTGCTCTTCATTTTTCAATTTGTAAGCAATCTTCTTGCAATTGGGGACAAAATTAAAAAGTAAATATGTCAGATATCCATCTTGTTTACTCCAGGGCCCAGGAGCCTCAGAGGGGGCTATGTTACCCCCAGCTGCCTCTATTTGCCCAGCATGCATCAATTGCAATCACAGGGCAACGCCATTTATTCCTCTGTTAAAGCCAAACATGCAATAGAGAATACAGCTGACAAATTAGGCTGCATCTCTGGGCTGGAATGGAGTTTGATTAACAGTGTTGTTATGATGTCACAATGATGCTGTTGTAACATGAAGGTCGCAATATTTTTCTGAACTGAACTATCTCTTACTCTGGTGCACTACTTTAATCAAGGTCTATGGTTCTCAGTGGTAAAACTACTGTAATGCAGTGAAATCTGTCTATGACAAGCTTGTATTTATGTGAGAATTATTTTCCTTATGTGCACCAGAAAGTGTAATATTTATACATACTGTATATTCTTACTTGGTGACTAAGCTTAATGCAGTGTTGGTGAAAAGATATTAGCCAATTGCAATCTACTTCAGGTAATGCCTATTTAAAAGTTTCTTCTATATTCTATATTAGCGATGTGCATCTCCATCTCCATTGAGGCTGATGCTATACACATCTAGGTATACACATCTAGGTATACACATCACCAACAATCAGATACACTAAAGATACATATGAAGAAACTGCTAATGCGATTCAATACGATTCACCCCTGTGGCGATTCAATGCGATTCGACACGATACAATGTGACACGATATGATGCGATGCAAAAGAATATCATGCTATGTGATTGTGTATGGCACAAATACAGTAACAGTTTAGAGTGGGGGAATCAATCTAAATATAAAATTATTGGTGAAAAATTATTGGTCACATTTCTAAGTAATACAGGAATAGGACCTCTGCTTATAATTATTTATTTATATAATTTCCGATGCAAAGGCTAACGATGCATCCTGTGTTCATCCCAAATTGTATGCGGCGCCTCACTTTGTGAATCTGGGCAGTCGCGTCGTCAACTTTCATGCTGGTGCACCGATGCGAATCAGTGAATCTTACCCTCCCTACTCTACTGAATTCTCTCACTGAACAGCAAAGGATAAGCTGAAAATCCCATGAAAATGCAGATGCGCAGGCATGGGGGAGGCCTTAGGGAGCCGGACCGTGGTCCCCACAGCTGGGCTCCCAGAGCAGGACTCACTGTGTGTCAGAGGGAGCTGTTTCTGGGATCTATGAGCTCATTTAACATATGTAGATATCCAGCCTCCTATATATTCTCAGCATAACACTGGGTGCAGGGAGCACAGATGTGATCTGCTTCCGTTAATTAACTTTTTCTTATTTTAGCCCATCCCTCCTTCTGGCACGGTTGACATGAATTCAGTTCCAAGCCCACCTACCATGACTTGTACTGTAGCTACTGAAAATTAAAAATCCACCAATCACAGTGGGAACGAGTGCCCTCACTCTTTTTTAAAGATTAATCATTGGACGGAGTTGGAGTAAATCTGTAAGCCGCACATTCTGATAAGGACGCCTTCAAATGCAAAACTGAACATAAACGGCTGTGATTTTGATGTATCGTGAATAACGCAATCATATTTTTATTTTTCAGATATGGTACATTAAACTTGATTACGCTTGGTTTCTCATTCTTTCTACGAGTAACAATCTCCTCCACTTACAGTAAGATGGAGCAGTTAAGAACCTGGTGATACTTAATACTTTTTGATACTAGATACTTCTTCGATGTTTGAGTTTCATGCATTCCATGCTTTAAAATGTGTATTCATCTGTCACTTTCCTTGTTTGTACATAATTCTTGTATAATTAGTATTAACAAAATTGAAAATCTTGGCAAAATATCAAATCCAGTGTGAGCTTAATATTTCCAGACAAACCTCAGGATTGCAGACCTATTTATATTTGGTGATTTGACATTTCATATCGACTTAATGTCACCATTAAATTGTACAATAGCGACATATTTCTCCATTTTTTTAGTATTGTGGGAAGCTTCAGGATGAATTCTAGAATAACGTGAATTTGATTTTAACCGTTATTTACTCTTGAAAGACCATTTATTTATTTAGAAATACCAAATCCCAATATTAATGCATGTATGGAATTTGTACATATTTATTTAACCATTTTCCATTTCCTCCTTCCCTGAGAAAAGCACGGATAATGTTACTCAGACAGGTGATTGATTTTTATTTTCTGTCTTTAAAAGCTTTTTATGTTCTGACCAGGAATCGTCAACCTGTCCGTTCACAGACAAACCTGTTCGTGACAAAATGTTTTGATTGAGGAAAAAAAAACATTTATAAATTCCATGTTTGTGGTAAAATTAGCATTTTGATCAAAATATCTGCCACAATTCACCAGTGTGTTGACCCCTGCGTCCGATGGCACAGAAATAAATATTAATCAGAGATTATAACAACATGCTCAGTTATTATAAATGTATTAATACAAAGCAGGTTTTGGCTAGAGTGTGTCTTGTGGGTAGCTTAATAAAGAACCCCTGTGTTAGTAATTAAAGAGAAATTCCTTGACTGGCAGCAAAATATACTAATAAATCTCTCCTGTCTACTTCTGTATTTCCACTCCAGGCTTTCAGCATTATGTATGTGATACTGTTTGTAAAACAGCATTCTCTCTCACAAGGAACTACCGGTGTATAGACGAGGTTTCACTGGCTTGTTGGAGAATGACCCATTGTCCGATAATATCACAAGCAAACTGATCACGTCTTGTTTTTTCAGAAATTAAGTACTGTGATAATTTGCGCCCTTCTATCAATAAGGCAAAGTTCATATATATGTATAAAGTAGGAAGTTTTGGGGTAAAAGCTGAATTTTACGGATAGCTTCTGGTAACACAGAGGTTCCCAAACTACGGGGCTGCGAGATGATTTGCAGAAAATAATCCCATGTTCCATAAACCCAAAAATATGACATTTTAAACATAACTGCAACCGGTCAATTGAGATAAATCTACAGAAGGTTTTCCCCCAGTTGGCACAATATACTGTCGAGACTGGGTAGCTTGCACTGTAATAAAGGTTGGAGACCATTAATATAAACCTAGTGGCGGTCGTGAGTGTCTGGGACTGTTATTTTGGGGCTGTGGGCTAAAACGTCTGGGAACCCAGATCCTAGCAGTCAGGAGCCTTTATTTTGTTTAGAACGAACCCAGAAAGCAGCTGAATGTCAGGCATCTGTATGATGTCATCATTTAAGACAATTCACTTCTTACACATAATTCACAGCCACTGACAGGTTCCTACCATTTAACTTTCAACTGTTTCATGAAAGTTTATTTCAACTTTAATCTGGAAATGTTTTATTTTTCTTTCCTTTTACGTAGCCCTAACACCCTTCCATATATATCAGTTGCCCTCAGCATAAAAATCAATTTACAAAAAGCTGATGTGCAGTGTGTAATATTTGTAAAATGCCTACATTTTATATAGGTATAATTTTATATACAAACCAAAAGTGACTATGAAGAGGATCAGTCCAAGGTCAGACTTTCAGTGAAACCCTGAAAAATATTGTCTGCATAGACAAAAATTTTATAAAGGCAACATGTTAAACCATCCCATCATAAAATATATAAATATCCGTGCATTCATTTCTGATGTCCCTATAAGGAAATTTCTGAGCAATACCGATAGGGAATATTTTGAAAACTGCTCCCAGAGTACTATATTTTATACATCTGTATACATGTATACATAACTGTATACATCTTATATATTTAGAACCTTAACTGCTTTCAGTTACCATTACACATTATAAATGGCAATTTATGTTACTTAAATTAATAACAAAAGAAACACATCTGCATGGGATTACTGTAATGTTTATACAGTACATGCTACTAAAACGAGGAATAGAAATAAACTCAGCAGAATCCTGTAAACGCTCACAGGTATACGTTCTGTTACTTACAGATGCGTTATTAATTGGTGAAAGCCAGTGTCAACTACCGAAAAAAGGCTGATCATCAAGTGTGATAAATTCCGCAGGTTTCCGAGTAAAATCTTTTGGTTTCATGCAGTCTGACCTGAATTTTCTTTTGCTGTTGATGGACTAGGGTAATTTGGCAGTCGTGCAGCCATCTGTACTGGAACGGATTTGTTTCTCAGAAACTCTTCATGCTTTTCAACTGCCTTGCCTTGTGAAATTTTAGCAGAGCTTTGTTTGAAAATTGCATTTCGTTTTCGCCAACATTACAAAAATTCCACACGGCAGGACATTTCTCTAACTGTTTAGTACAAAGCAATACGGGTCACCATTTTAAAGGGAATTATCAGCGGTACATGTTGTCTTATTTTTAATCATCGGCTGATGGCCCATAGTTGTCGAATCCGCCGATACTGATAGTTGGCCGATACGATCGCTGCATCGCTAGCATTTTTTTATATATAAATTTTCCACAAAAGGTGATGTACCCTCTCATCACCACAAAATTCTCCTAAATCAAGCAGAAAATCTGACAGGGACAGTACTTCCTTTCCCAAGCCCTGGGTGAAGTTGACTGCAGTATTTGGCAGGAAGATCTGGCTGGCTGACGGAATGCAGATGAACATGCACTGTTGTGCATTGTGAGTCGTGCCAATCACATCCTTCCCATGTTATTACAGGCCAGTCTGAGTCTGGACTGACTGACATTTCAGTTCATAAAATAAGATGGATATATCTAAATGGGAATGGTTAGTCACTTATAGGTTATATCTATATTTTAATTAAATGGTAAATAGTTTTAATGCTGAAACCATACAACATACCCTATATTTTCTTTGCAGTTACACACAAGAGATATCCTTTTTTGAACAACTCATTCCCCTGGACAAAAATTAGTGATGTAAAACCCCAGTGTAATGAAGCACTTCTGCACCTGTGAAAAATATAAAGGTCTTGGTTGTTCCTCGCTGGGTCTGGTTCCTCCTCAGCGATCCTGACCACAGTGATGGATATATCTCTTCAGCCCAAGCCATAAATGGTCAGTTGGTGGCCTAATTAATCTGAATTAAAAAGCCTGTGTCTGCAACATGGACTGAACCACCAAAACCAGCCCGGTATCTCTTCATTTGCCATCCCCAAACAATCAGCGTCTTTGAAGAAGCAATGAAATCTGAATACAACTTACGATATGAGTATGGTTGGTGATAACTGACCCTTTCTGAATTTTTCTATGTCTACCGCATGCAGGACTTTGAACTTTTTTCCTCTTTTTGTCCCCGAGATGATTAGGGGTGGATTTGTTTTGGGAAACTCTATCACTTATCCATTATCCATTATCTTTATCAAGTAATTATCCACATTCTCACTTCTGTGTTTGACCCCGTGACCTTTGGGTCAGGGAGGCCTAGTCCAGCTGAATCCGCTGAGTGGCCCCCTCACCTGCCGCGCTCCCCTGTGGGGGGGTGGGGGAGGGTGGAGGTATTTCAGGCCTGTTCTCTCCGCTGACCTTTCAGAGGAAAAGTGTGCCGTTCCTGCTTCCTCACCGAACAGGCCTCCATTCTCCTCCTCTTTGTTCGGAGGGGAACCTGACCTTTCTGTTCGCAAATAACCTTTCAGGCGTGAACGTGTCGCACACTCTTGCTGGGGTTACAGGATTCCGGATGGAGAGACACACGCGTGCCGGTGCGCCGTGCCGCTTTTCCGGAGCCCGCTGCTGGGTCGGCACACCGTACCCATGGCCTGTGCCCTGAACCTCATGCCATCATGCTGTGCAACAGATACTGCTGTCATGCGGATTTAAAGCAAGAGTCGCAAATCTGCTGTCAAAAGAGCACTATAGAAGGTGTCATTTCCCGGATATTGAAAAGCATGTTTGCACTAATTTCTCTTTTTCATCCGTCTTCCAACCTGCTACCCTGGAGCCCGTCCCAGGCAGCGTATGGCAGTGGGCTGTCAAAGGCTCCATCAAAGGCTCCATCAAAGGGCACAAACACACAGAATGTCTTTGGACTGCAGGAGACAAGCCACACAAACGCAGGGGGGGAATAAGCTTCAGACATCCAGGACGGGGGGGGACATGGACCCCCCATCCTTGAAGGCATAAGGAAACAGCATCACCCACTGCACCATTATTATTATTATTATTATTATTGTTGTTGTTATTATTATCCACCCATTTTCTGTAACTGCTTGCTCAATAATAATAATTATTATTCTCATCATTTTTATTGATGTTGTTGTTGTTATTGTTGTTCCCAATCAGAAAACAATTCACATGAATTGTTTTGAGTGAAGCGACTGAATTCCCAGTATGACTACTGCCACCGACAAAAGCACAGCTATCATTTGGAAAAAAGGCCACGATTACTGCTAATATATTCTTTTTGGTGGACGACCAAAACCTGCAAAGATCTACTTAAAGCAAGACATTTGTAGTGCATGCCTTTTAAGATGAAAAGCAAAAACCACAAATAATAATAATAATAAATTCCAGTACATTTCACTTTTTTGCAGAAAGAAATTTCAATTGCCCATTCACATATTTTTTTGACATCTGGCCATTTCTGTATTTTTTTTTTTTATTATTTTCATCTTTCACTTACAGGAATCTCTTTTTTCCGTAATTTCCTTGGCTCCCATTTCATTTGCAACTCCCCCCAAAACTTGTCGGCTTGTGCCATGTTCCCTTCCAGTGACCAGCTATACACTGACCTCTGACCTTTGGCCTCTGGATGAGACATGTGCGGCTGATGCCAGGCCGTGTCTAATGCAGGCAGCCATGCAGACGGTGGGCTGGGAACAATCCCTTTTGATCCTCGTGTCACCGTAGAAACAAATCTATTTCCAGATGCAGCGATCCAGTTCACTGGCAAATTAAATGGCTGTCAATAAATACTGCTGTCGTCAGACCCGTTACGGTTATTACACACTGCGTCGCGTGGCTCTGCTGGTCTCGTAATTGGCGCTTACTGTCAAAGGACCCGGTCGTTTGGCTGCTGTGGGAAAGGAGCACTGCGCGAAATGCACGTTTATAATTTGCGCTGTACCAAAGCGGAGCAGGCCGCAGTGGCTGCAGACATCCCCACGCCTTTCCTGAACAGGAAACCCTCCCACGGCCACTGGCGTGGCTCCCCCCTTCCTCTGACCGGCAGAATGTCCGCCGGACCCGCCGGCACGTCCAGACGAAGCCACGTTCCTGCCCTCACTTGGCTCATAAAAGTCTTTTGTCAGATGCGGAAATGACTGGCCCGATAAATCTGAGCTTGTGGGACAAAACAAAACCTTAACTGCTCGGCCGTGGATGAGCTTCTGCTTCTCTATCGGAGAACGGTGCCCATTTTTAGGTCAGAACCTGACACAGTTCCAGCATTCAGCTTCACTGATTCATTTCCACTGATATCAATGGCTTCTGAAGCAGCGGTACCCTTTTCTCCACCGCGACGTGAGAAGGGCATCTGGTAACCAAAAACAGCGAGATGCAAGGCATGCTCGCCGATGTGCAGTAACAGCCCTTTAAGTTCGTTATCAGCGGATTGGATCGACAAAGCCCAGAATGCCACAGATGAAATTGGTAAAATATGTTAGCCGAGAAATGAAAGGGAAACAGGAAATAGAGAATGACCTTTGAACCTTCAGCACGGTAGACAGCAGAAATAGACATTGATCTTTGAATAGGGAGAGGGCATATGCCAGTGTGGCTGAGAATGGCGAACTGAGAGCCAGAATCACTGCGGGCTGGGATTAAGGGGGCAGGGCATCACCTTTGATTTTAATTAAGTCCTCCCCCTCCCGACAATATTGCCCTTCTAGGAGGGAATGGGGGAGTGAATGTTATCTGGTGCTAACTCAGTTAACTGATAGCCTGGGGGGGGGACAGGGCGATGCATGGGCGCCTCTGGGGATGTGACAGGGAGGATGAGGCATTCCTGAGAAACTCTGAGACAGACCCCCACCCCCGGGAGTAATGGGACATGCTGTTAGTGGGGGGAGCCAAAAGAGGCCTCTTTCCCACTGCAGCAACCCCCACACGCAGCCATCTTCATGCAGCAACTGTCCGACCCTCACCCACCGAGCTCAGTCGTTAAAATGCGTGATGCGTCTCTATAAAACCTGTTGTTCTGGTCAAGGTTTCCCTGCATTTTTTGACTTATCCAAACATTTGGGCCTTTCGCGCTACCAGTATGTGCATAACTTATCCAGGACAGGAGCCGCGGCTTGGATGAACACTCGTAAATATTTGACCACCGGCAGGAGATGATTAATCAGACTTAGCATGTGTTTTCCGAGTCGCCGTGATTGAATGTTCTGTCCCGGAGACGCTCAGCCATGGAAGGGCTGCATACCTGAGCCGTTGCCTCTGAGGGTGAGTGATAGCATCTGACAGACATTGATGGAAGTAATGGTCCCTGGGGCCGAAGTCAAGCAAGAGGAAAGGTAATAGCAATCCTTCACTTAAAGCTCACGACTTTCCTGAAAACAAAGTGTCATTTATGGAAATACTTTCACAGTGTGAGTCATGCATGAGCACACCTCCTCTGTCAGTAAATGCCTTGCCTTGGGACTCCCATATGTCACATCCAGCATGACAGTCAACAACAAGGTTTGCTTTTATATTACTTTCCATCCATCCATCCATCCATCCATCCATTTTCTATACCAGCTTGTCCTATGCAGGGTCTGGAGCCTATCCCAGAAGCTATGGATACAAGCCTGGGAATATCCCAGTATAGGACGCCAACCTCGTCTAAAGTGTCCGCACAACGTTCACACAATGTTACCGCAACACAGTAGCATTGTTACAGGATCACAGAAATGCTGCAGGGCATTTTTATTCATTTTATTGTCAGCAAACCTGCTCTGGAGAAATAGACTGTTTGAATGAAAACGGCAGGACAGTCTATCCGAAATGTGCAGGTGCAGCGGCCAGTACGATGGGAGATGGCGAGAAGGTTAATATTCCACATTACTGCTGGATTCTAAGGGCTTTGGCCCCAGTACACAGAGCCAGACCCTACATGCTGTATACAGAGATACTACTAGACAGTCTTTAGTCAGATTTAACGCCAATGACACAGAGGAGGTTCTGTGTAAACACCACGCCTGTTATGTACCCTATCTTTAGTATATTTATCCCCAGTACATTCATAGCCAAGAACGTTGTTTTCTTACGTTTTTTCATAAATATAATTACATTCCTCTCTTTGCGGTCATCTTGAGACAGCATGGTCACGTATAAAAACCTGAATTTTCTGTTTAACCTAGCAATTATATTCATCATGAATTGCAGTCAGATACTCACCAGCAATGGGATCATCATCGATAAATGAAAACGCTGATTATAAATACTGTATCGCCTTTCTGGAATAACAGACAATAATAGAATGAAACATAAGCCTGTTCATGCTTAAAGCCTCCGAAGACCTTCAAGTGTGCTAGTGAAGAGTGTTTGTTGCTTGAAGTGCTTTTGCAAATTGCAAGTCGTGGGGTAACTGACAGCCTTGATTGGGTTTAGAACTGTAGCCTGTCACATATCGACGACTTGTCTTTCAGTGACTCATAGTGGAAATCCCCCATGTAGAGGAATGCGAGAGAAAAGCACACAGAATGAATAGATAAGTACACATGTCACCATCACTGCCAAGCATAATACAGACACCAAGTGAAAGAGACACTAATGCACTTGACTGAAGCAACCGTACATGATCTGGTTTGTGCCGTGAGGCCTATCGTTCGTCATTAGGGTTTTTTTTTCTTTTCCTTTTACGTTTGCCAACCGCAAATGACGTAACGCAGAAAAATGAATGCCGTCTTGCCAGTCAGTCCACATCCTTGTCTAACTGGTCTGAGATTTGGATCAAGGTTCATACTGTCTGATTCTCCCAGAAATCACTGGGCTTACCGGCTTTCTCGGTCCACCAATGACACGGCTAGCTTAATGTTTGGCGGTGGCACATTTGTACTGTGCATTAAAAATAGTATCAAAAGCGTCCTGCTAAAAATCACAGCTCCATGTGAGCCATCTGGCCGCAAAATGTCTCACTAGGTGGGGGGCCACTGGCCTCGGTGCCAGAGGAGGCACGAGGGGGGGCGGCGGGGTGGATTAGCTGGGTCTGTGGAATGCAGCGGTCAGTCAGCCCTCCTTTGGTAAATTTGCTGACCCATGGGTCAGACAACCCTGTGTCCCCTGCCGGCCCAGTTTGTCTTGAGTGGGATTTGGAAAGAAGGACACATTTCAGGTCACTAAAATCCATACGCAGCTCCATGTGTAACTCGTGCTGGTCTGTTTTTCGACCATTTCTAATGATATGGCCATATTTTAGGCTGTTAATGTGTTAATGTGTTTTGAGTGGATAGAAAGCAAAAAGGAAGCCATTTTTAAATGGAGTAGCAGCGTTAGAGTTGGGGTGTTACTCTCTGGGTTTCAGTGAATGGTTAGGCATTTCAGAGACTTCTGCATTTCAGGGGAGAAGAAAGACCGACTGCAACATCAGATGTCTGTCTGAGGCTTCATTTTAACACCTACAGCTACCCTCACTCACTTATAAGGATCTCTGAGAGTATATGTATGCTAAACCTTTGCTGCAACTCCTGCGAGCATGCTTCTATGAGAATGCGTCTATGCAGATTCTTGTCTTTGCGTATTTATAATGCAGCCGAACACATAGGTGCAGGTAAACTTACCTGTGCGATGACATTCGATGGGCTGTTTCCTTTGTGCTGTGCGCATTGTGATGATTCTGCAGATTGTTTTCTCAGGGCTCATGTCCCGACACTAAGCCTCCTGGAGGGGGGATTTACTGGAAGTGAGCAGGGCACAGCTGTTCGAACACGCGGCTTTGAGCGCAAACCAGATTCCTCGTCATAATTCCTCCTATTGCTGTTATTACTCAACTTTGCCACATGTGTTACCAATTGAGTCTCTGTGGAAGCTCTTTGAAATATTTAGGGGTGAATGGAAATGCTCTGAAGCTGCGGAGGATACGGGGTCTTTCCCACGTGTGCAGGCAAGGACACTCTTGGAGGCTGGGAATCTGAGTTTGTGCAAAAGTTCTATAAGGAGGTTTCCTATTGGTCACCAATCAGCATTCTGTAGAAGAGAAACCAGGCTGCCTGATGCATTGAATCTCTCTCATTTACCAATTTTTTTTTTAATTTAGTGATCATTATCGACACACCACAGCGAAATGTGTCCTCTGCATTTAACCCATATGTGACAATGTGACATAGCAGGGGGCAGCTAATTAAGCGCCCGGGGAGCAGTGCTTGGGGGCGGTACCTGGCTCAGGGTACCTCAGTGGTGCCTTGCTGGTCATTAAGCATTAACCATTAAGCCACCACTGTCCTTTATATGACACCTTGCATACATGAATATACACAATCCACTCTTCATCCTGCTACAGCTGGATGGATGGATGGATGGATAGGGTTCGCTTCAGATGTACTCGCGCTGACTAGCTATTCACTTCATTTCACCCTAAATGCAGGTAGTTCATGGGTGGTATGTGGCTCATTGGGTTTGGGCTCTGAACCCATGATGAGAAGCTTGTCGGTTCAAATCTTGTGGTTGTGGTTTCATCACTGGGCCCTTGAGCCAGCTCCTTAAGCCCCAGTTGCTCAAGGAACTTGGTCATTTGGACGTTGCTTCGGATAAGAGCATCTGCTAAATATTAGTACAGCATTGTTATTGTCATGAGTAACTAATGAGTAGTTGCATCAATCAGAAAGGTGAACAAATCTATCTTGCACAGGGATGCGAGAATGGAATTGAAACTTTATTTGGGTTTTTGGAGTTAACACTCTCATCTTGAAAATACTAAACTTCAACACACATTATACTCAGCAGAAGGTACAAATCCAAACGCTCTCCGAAGGTCTTGAGAGAAAAGCGTTTTTATTAGGCAGGTGTTCACCTGCAAGTATGTGGAACTGAAATTAAAAAACGTTCTCATATGCAACAGATTTCCTCTTTAGATGACGAACGTGTTGTACCTGAAGTTACACAGGTCAGTAACGTCAACAGAATGAGGTAGTGGACTCTGAAGTGCTGCATCGCACAAGATAATGTCACACGCTCTGCTTAGGTGTGGCGTCTCCACACCTGCCGACTGACACAAAAAATCAGCACAGAATTATTTCTCTATGCAATAAAAGGCTCTTTGTTTGAAATGCTTTGGCACCAAGGTGAACGTGTATAAGGAAATATTACAATGAATCTGGCCTTAAATGGCCGGTGTTCTGGTCTCCTTCTGAATTCACACCTTGTCTTTATTTCTCTGCTATCATTCTTCCTCCAATATAATACAGTATGTTAAAAATGGAAATGTGGGGACTTTGTGATTAGCTTTTTGTCCAAGTGCCACATCAGATATATTTTGAAAATGCAATAATTCAAATCAGTATTACACAAAGATGCAGAATGTGTAGAGTACAGTCCTTTACGATTCTTGCATAAAACCACGCGTTTGTTTTCACCATGGATTCCCGTGATATTCCCGGAGGAATCTCTGCCTGCTGACCCAGAACATTAATTCTGCCAATTTCCCATTAAATATTAAGCCTGGTGGTGACACGTGTGACAATGAGTTGGGTTCTTCTGCTTTATATTACAGCTTCAAAAGCACATGATCGCCAATCTCCTAATAAAAACCAAGTTTGCACACAGATCCATGCTACGCATATTTAGTTATGCGTGACTGGTCATCAGAATAGGCAATAATGCCCTATTCCTCTCAGGACATGTGGTTCCTACAGTAAGTCCCGATGGAGAAGGAGGCTGAGGTACCGTGAGAATGAGCCGGGCCTGTGAATTTCCCCAGTAGTTGCCCCAGGCAAAGGAAGCTGTCATTTTTATAGTTAAACTGGCTAACAATTAGCCCAGCTAACAAGCAGAGGTGTTCATGGGAGACTGAGTGGTTAATGAGCATTGCAGATTGAAGCCCCACTTCGGCACTCGCAGGTTCTCTCTACAGTTATAGGTCTGATACCTTGAAACACAGAGGTGCTTCTTATGAGGGGAAAAAACGTCACCAGCATGTGCTTTAGTCAGGTGTTAATGTCGGCCATTTTGGGAGCGAAGGTCAAAGGTCAGGGTCTAGTCTTCATTATTCAGTTATTCACTAAATGGGACTTCAGCTTTGCCAGGGCAATATGTGGACTCATTTGTAGATTAACCTTCATTTTAACCCCAAAATTACAGATAAGCCTACAAAGTGTCCTCAACAAGGTTAATAACTAACAAAGGGCATGTGGAATCATGTAAAAAAAATGCCATAAAAATTACCATAAAAATAGGAAAATTACCATAACATACTCCATTGGTTCTAAAAGTAATGTTTTTTTCCTAACCTAAATGCATAGGTATGTACATATGCAAACATTTATATACATTTCGTACTTTATTTTGTGCATATTTACCCCATGTTCAATTTTCATATCTTTTCTTTCAATATTGGCTGACACGCATTAAAGAATGCTTAGGCTTATTTGATTCCGGAAGTAAGGCAATTGATCAATTAGACTGTGGCAATCTCAGAGACTTACGGTGATATAGTATGACAATAAAACAATGGCATGCTGAATTAAAATCAGATGTGTGCATAAGTTGTTGAAAGATGGGCCTGCTTTCTGGGGCCAGGTTTCGAGTCTCTGCTCTGGCTCTGCCCGTGTCATCGGGGGGGGGGGGGGGGGCGGCGATCCTCCAGGTTCTCCGGTTCCCCCCCACAATCCATAAACATACTGAGGTTAATTGAAGTTGCAGAATTGTCTGTAAGTGTGAATGGTGTGTGTGAATGGATAGATGGATAGCTTAGGTACCCTGAGCAAGGTACCGCCCCCAAGCACTGCTCCCCCAGCGCTGAATTAGCTGCCCCTTGGTCATTTGTGATCCTTTGCCTGTTGATAGGGAGCGTCGCTGGCAAGGCTGGGGGGGTGAGGTGGGCATTTCACACACCTCCCACACTGGCCCCATTGTGTTCGCAGGGTGGGCCAACTCCTCAGAGCATCTCGGGACCGCGGCTCGCCAACGCGGAGCAATTACCCCGTCATTAGCACGCCACAATGGCACAATCTGTCTTCTCATTCAGGGACCTCACATGTTCTTCATTTGCCAGCTAATGGCCATTAATTATGCTTACGCTCGCCTGCACGTCTCAGAATCTGTCAGTGTGACTACAGGCGTGTTCTGTGCATCTGTGTGGTCAACCAGGCAATGCCGTGGAACTCTAGTGTGGGTACTGGAACGTCAATGGAACAAATCGGACACTCACTGTGCCTGCGGTGGTGGTGGGGGGGGGTCAGACCTGACATTGCACTCATACTATCACTTAATTCAGCATCCTACCTATCCAGGTAATCTACACTGTCGAGGGAAGCTATAATCTAGAGTTAATATAGACCAGGATACACATTTATAAAACGCATGGCTACAGTACTGAGCAGAAGTCTTAGGTAGTTAAAGAAAATAAAATTTAAATGGTGTTCCTGTTGGTTAAACTGTATATTATGTCTTTCAAAGTGTGTTAGCTTTGCCGTTCCAACACAAAGCTTTGTCTTTCCAACACCTCTCCTGCCTAAAGTCATCCCAGTATTTGCAGCAACCACCCAAAACCCTAATGAATTTTATGCCCTGTCCACTAGCACCTCGTATGGCTAATCTATACACCATTGACTTCGTCAAAATAATTAATTAAGTGATGAAATGTAACGAATACCCGGAATGGCCGGGGTGCCCCTGAGGAGAGGTGTGGGAACTGCCATCCAACTGCGATATCTGTGACTTTTGGAGAACAGAAGAAATCCCTGTCAGCTATTGTGTCATTTTTAATTTGTTCTAAGGTCGAAATATATTTTTGTACTGAGCAAATATACACTTACTATCCAGATAAATAGCTTTAAACATTTCCTTATACTGCACATTTTTACTGCAAGTGTACATTTATAAGGGGCTGCACAAGTACTCACTGCATATCCATCCGCAGAAATTGGTATGACATTCATAAAATTCACACTTGTGGACAAAACAATAGAGTATACTTCAAGTCATCTAAAGCAAAGCAAGCAAAAAGATCCGAATGTACATTTGCTCTAAAAGATTACCTCAAGATTTTACCTGAGGTAAACATGCCCAAATATTGAGGTTAGCCATTTGCTTGGCTCTTACAAATAAGGCAAAATTGGAGCGCAAAACCTCCCGACTCCCCAGCAAACCAGTATATAAAATAATTTGATATAGTTGGTTTCCTCCACAGTCCATGTGGGAGTTTGGTATAACCACAACAAGCCATTAAAACAGATTTCTGAGGATATTTCAGCTCATTTCCTCTTTCAGAGCCAACTGATAAATAGGGCTAGAGCAGACTATTTATACAATGGAGACAGCTGATGATATATATTAATCACAACCCTTTTTCTTCGCTGTAATATGCAACAACAGGCGGTCTACCTTGAGAAAATACTTAATGTAATTTACAAGAAAAGATGGGATTTGTGTATGCAGTACTGACAAAATCATATTAATGTGCAAATATGGTGATCGGTGATGATGTCACATAATTTAAATATTTTCTTTGTAACCTAAATACAAGGACTCTGCTGTAACAGTCAAGCCATTCATCCTCATTTTCAGAGCATTGCCTCATTGCTTTGAGACTAAACTATGCTGGTCGTGTGCTCGCGTGTCACTGGGACGCAGAGCTGCGGCCACAGCGTTTGTCACGTGGAGCTCAGCTGCTGAGCCAGAGGACCATGGGAAGGCAAACGTTTTCTGTTACAGCGATCACTTGTACGAAAAGAAAATGGTGAAGCCCCCCCCCCCCCCCCCCCCAAGCAGTCAGCTGAATGACACTTTAAAAGTTATTGTCAAACACACTTTTGCGTTACGGCGTCCCTTCACTTTCCCCAATAGTCCGTTCTGCCCTTTCCTTGTCAAATGCTTGTTTTCGCTGCAGGGATATCTTCTTACGGAGCATGTTTTGTCTACAAGCCTCTTGCTAATAGACTACGATAATCGATACCACCTAAAGCTTGCTAGCAGTGCGAACTGTCCTTTCTAAATGGTGTTCCTCTCATGACGACTGAACCCTCTTGGTCTAATTCAGTTAATCCTCTCAGTTTATCAGAGATGACCCTATCAGTGTAACTAAGCCACAATGATTTGACGTTGAAGTACTCTTAGACGAAGTAATCCTTTCACTATACACTTTCAGAAAAAAAGGGTAAAAATGTGTACCTTTGCTTCTTACTGGAGCTGTACCCTTGTAATTGTACCTTTTAAGGCACAGAAATTGACTCTGAGGAACGCCCCAAAGGTACAAACAGCTTTTTTATCCATATAGGCGGCATACACTATAATCGTGTGGTCACTGTATCACTGTGAGCAGGTTCCCCTGTATGTATTTATTTAGCTTACTTTAAACCTGAGTTTTCAACTCGTTTATTTAAATCAGGATTCTCAATTCTCAGCTGGAAAGGTCTTTACAGAGAAACAAACCTTGACTGTATAGGCCGATTTATACTTTTTCAACAGTGTAAGTACGGCGTAGCCTGACGTGTACCTCCCCAGGAATCTGACTACACGTCGCGGCGACGCAGACTACGAGAACTGTATGGAACGCATCCAGAGGCAAAATCCTCTGAAATAACACGTGAAATTTTTACCTTTTAAGATGTCAAAAATAACAGTGTTAACACCTTTATTACATCTCAAGATGTCGAAAATGAACACGTTAAGAGACCATTAAAGGTTCCATACCATTGGTTGGCATCACATACTCACCCCATTCTGACATAACAGCCGTTTTGGGCTGTACGTATTCCTGTGTTATGGTCCTCTAGGTTCCACGTTTGGGTTATGCTGGATGGCTGGATGACGCTGGCTGTACATTTGGGTATGTGTCTTATGCGTAAATGTGACGTACATATTTGGACAAATGTGGAGCAGTCAGTTTGTGCGGGTAATTTTTAACTCTGGTGACTGAGCTGAGCGCAGAACGACTTCCAGAAACTTCACTCACACATGCACTAAAAATATATGTAACGTGGCCAATTTTTTATATTTAATTGCATGTGACACATATCGTCAAATACATGCATTTTTAAATACACTACAGTGGAAACTGCTTACAGTAATCGATCACATCTGGGTAAAGCTCACTATCTGGGTAAAGCCCACAATATAATGTTATGATCATTATAACATTATATAATATTTTCCTTTTTATGTCTCAGGCAGATTACCATCTAACTGACATTTCTATATTTATTACATGAATATAAAGTAATAAAATGGACAATAAAAGAGTCAATAAAATTGACTCTTTCAAAATACAGTACAGCTGTTTCAAAGACTTCTCAAATTACAGTACTGTACAAATTAAATTACTGAACTGCGTATAATTCAAATACGCTATAATACAGTACTGCGTATAAAATAGTTAGTTGTAGTTTTGCCACGACATCTCAGTGGCTGGTATATCGCACTACTTGAGTACTATAAGCAAATTATTTAAACAGAATTTGTACAGGAAAAATCAGTCGCAAGCATTTTGATCTGTATAAAGGGTTGATCAGTGTAACTGTGATAATTATAAATGCTTTCCACTGTATTTGCTTTGTATAGTGTGTGGAATCGTTTACTTTGTTGTAATGATTGTGCGTACATTTTCCCTTCATAAACTGATGAAGGGGCAGTACCCAAATTTGTACGTCTTAAGACATAGAAAATATATGTATTAAAACGGTAATTTTTGACGTCTTAAGATGTACAAATTTGATGTGTCAATTCAGAGGGTTTTGACCACGATGGCATTCCATAGAACTGTGACTGGTCCACGTTGTAGCATTAGTTTATTTTTAGGAGCAAATAAAGCGTGCAACCAGGTGTACCTATATCGGTGATTGAACCTGAACCGTTAGTTATATCTAAGATTAAATAACTAATCATATTTAATGTTAGATATAAATAAAGCTTCAGTTTCATTTTCTCTCACTTCTCCATAATTTGCGCTGAAGTTTGCTGTTGCGGTCTCTGTCTGCTAGTATAAGCAAAATCCGTGTACTCTGCATTATGGTGTGTCATGTTAGTGTTTGACCTAATTGCTTGGGTTAAGTGACATGCTGTCCCTTGACACTTTAGCAGAACAGACCTTACAGCCTGACAAAATGCCACGGCTTTGAGTTTTAACATAATGTTGCAATTACTTTGTATCAGTCCTTGGTATCGGGCAATTTTTACGAATATGGGTATGAGTATATGAGTGCAGTATCGGCCTGATACCCGATGCCAATATTGGTGCATCCCTGATAAACTAGCGTTTAACCACATAGCCAATCCTGCATTACTATAGGCAGTCACTGTTGAAAATATTTCAGCAATGGAGTAGAGCTGAAACCTTAAGGTTTGTCACAATTGCAGAAAGATGACAGTGGAAACGCAAAAATAAAACAAAACCTTACAGTTCTTTTATGTACAACATGTAAGTTGAGAAACCAAATTGCCCATAGGTGTGCATGTATGAGTGAATGGTGTGTGTGAGTGTGCCCTGTGATTGGTTGGCGCCCCATCCTGGGTTGTTCCCTGCCTTGTGCCCTGCGATGGGTTGGCGCCCCATCCTGGGTTGTTCCCTGCCTTGTGCCCTGTGATGGGTTGGCGCCCCATCCTGGGTTGTTCCCTGCCTTGTGCCCTGTGATTGGTTGGCGCCCCATCCTGGGTTGTTCCCTGCTTTGTGCCCTGTCATGGGTTGGTGCCCCATCCTGGGTTGTTCCCTGCTTTGTGCCCTGTGACGGGTTGTTGCCCCATCCTGGGTTGTTCCCTGCCTTGTGCCCTGTGATGGGTTGGTGCCCCATCCTGGGTTGTTCCCTGCTTTGTGCCCTGTGATGGGTTGGCGCCCCATCCTGGGTTGTTCCCTGCTTTGTGCCCTGTGATGGGTTGGTGCCCCATCCTGGGTTGTTTCCTGCTTTGTGCCCTGTGATGGGTTGGCGCCCCATCCTGGGTTGTTCCCTGCCTTGTGCCCTGTGATTGGTTGGCGCTCCATCCTGGGTTATTCCCTGCTTTGTGCCCTGTGATGGGTTAGCGCTCCATCCTGGGTTATTCCCTGCTTTGTGCCCTGTGATGGGTTGGCGCCCCATCCTGGGTTATTCCCTGCTTTGTGCCCTGTGATGGGTTGGCGCCCCATCCTGGGTTGTTCCCTGCTTTGAGCCCATAGCCTCTGGGATAGGCTCCAGCCCCCCACAATAGGACACGTGGTTTTAGAAAATGGATGCAAGGATGGATGTCAGTTGGGAAACAATGCAAGAGAGCTAACACTCTCCACTGCACAAGAATTAAGGCTCAGAATTAGGGTTTATCTGTCTATTCAAACCTTATTTCACTGTTCATGATCCACGTCACCTATGGAAGCTTCTCCTTTGAGTTACATTATCTTATAGCAGCACCAATGGAAGTGCGAAGCCACTACAGTAAGTATCCTTGAAGGTCGCTTTACATTTTCATCCTCAGGATGTTAATTCCTCCCTCCCACTGCAACGAACAGCAGGGGCTGGATACAAGAGCCTCACAGTGCTCTGGAACTTTCTGAGGGGCTGATGGAAAGCCTACCAAGGGCTGGAGCCATCTGTCTCCCCCCCCCCCCCCCCTCCAGGAAGCTCGGCAGGAAGCCACAAGCTAGGGAGGCCCCCATGCATCCGTCACTCCCAGGGCCTTTGCAGGGACAAGGGGCCAGAATTCTTCCTCCTCCCCTCATGGGTGATCCCATGATAAGGTGGATTTAGAGCCCCGGTGCAATTTGGGAGGTGCCATCAAGGACTCTCACTGGTCCATCCTTCTGTGGAAAAAGCAAACTGAAATATGAGCACTGAGCCCTTCTACAACAACAGAATCCTGAGCCTGGATTTAGTGCGATTGCCCGTCTGGATTGCCCTTCAAAATCAAATCAATAAATGATCTTGATGTTTGCCAAACAGGAGTGAGTGGAACTAGAGCAATCATTTCTATATCTTTAATGGGATGAGAATGTTTGACCTTTGTGTTAGTTTTGTCTTTCATTACAAAAGAAAAATGGAATCTTCCTGATATATGGCGGTGAATCAGGCGACCGCCCTCGTGGGTTAATTCAGCCACAGTTGAATGCCGTTCCCTCTAAGTACCCCTCAGGCCTACCTCTGACCAGGCACTGATCAGGTTACAAATCAACAAGCTCTGGAACCGAGGAGGAAATGAGTTTATATCGAGAAATGAGCAAAGGATTTGCTTTAGTATGGAATCTTTGAAGATAAAAGTCAAGTCCGGGAGCAGGTTAGTCACAAGCAGTAATTGCCTGCCAGATTTCAGTTGTCTGAGAGGTCATCAGGAAAGAACAGAGGGAGAAGAAAAAGCAGAGAGAATATTGCTATATTGGCCTCATTTTGGTAACATCTCAACACCTACATGAACTACTGAGTGAATCGAACCTGTGATAAAAAAGCACTTATTAAAACATTCTGAATTGATACCAGATGAAAAGACCAGTTATTTTAACACTCCGTGCTTTGCCTGTGTTTATTGGCAAAGCACGTTTTGTTGATTTATTACCCATTACTATACTTCTATATTGTATTACTTACTTTTGTATTATGTCAATGCTTGTAAAGTCAACAAAGCCTGTCTGATATAGAACCTTGTAAGTTCAATGTAAATATATGTAATGAAATGGCATCACTTTTTCAACAAACACCTTTTTGGGGTTAGAGATGTGCTTCCTACGAACATTTTATACTGAGCTTGTTTAATACATCTGAAGATGCCATTCATGCAATCCATTGAACGACTGAGGCCTTTGACATTTAATGAAGAATATAGTTACCCTTGGCTATTTCCTTTGAACTGCACCTTTGTGGCATCTTCATGGCATCTTCATGACGTCTTCATAGCATCTTCATGGCATCTTCATGACGTCTTCATGGCATCTTCATGGCATCTTCATGACGTCTTCATGGCATCTTCATGAGGTCTTCATGGCATCTTCATGACGTCTTCATGGCATCTTCATGACGTCTTCATGGCATCTTCATGATGTCTTCATGGCATGGCAGTCCAGCAGCTGCAGAAGCATCCCCTCTAACGCCACACCTGGGACTCCTGTATAGAATACAATGCTGTCTGTGACGATGAATGGATGATGTCAGCGTTTTTTTTTGAGCCGGGAGTAAAATTATATGCCCTATAAAATTATTTTAGGTCTATGTCCCTATAGATATATATTTTTTCTCACTGTCCTCCGACCTTTGCCGATGTTTGCCAACTTCCTCGATTTACCTGTAGACTGTAGCTATACAGACTGTACATCTCTATTGTTATAAATCATGGGTCTTCTGATCTACCAGTGGCTTCTCAAGCCCCTCCCTGACCCCCCTGCCTGGGCTTTGGTTAATGAACTTCCCAAAAGCACCCTGGGGGGACATCAGTAGCCTCCGCAAGCTGTCTCTATAGACAATGGGTTGAATCGTGGCCATCAAGCTGTGTTAACAAACACTAACCCAGGTAGGACCTCAGTTTGTGGGTGTACCCCAAACAAAAAAAAAAAGCAAAAACACATAATTAATCTTCCATACAGTTTTAAAGGAGGATAGCATATTTATATAAAGGGTTCTTGTCATTGGTTGATAAGTTACAGGAAGACTGTACTATCAGCTCCATTTGGCTGAGGTTTGTCTTAGCCGGTGAAAAATATACGGATGTAAAATGAGTCCCTTGTGGTTGTCAGAGGCTATCCTTCTTTACCATGACAACTTCAGTGAAAACTGGAAAAAGGCGCAAGATTGAAGAATACAATCTTAAACAGAACTGATTCTCTGAATGCAGCCCTTGCAGTACCAGTGCTGATTTCCATATGACCACTTTGTCACTACAGAGAGGGACAAAGCCTGCAGATGCGTTTCTCTCCCCAGAGCACCATCCATCCTGAGGTCAGGGGGAAGTTTCCACGTCCCTCCCCAAGCCGTGGTCGCGAAGAGATGGACAGGAGCTGAACGGTTATGTGGAGGCGCCGTTTTCGCACCTTGAGCGTACACAGTAATGTTGACGTTAGGTAGCGTCGTGCGAACGCTGCTCCTGCGTGTTTAGCTTCTTACTGAAGTCTGGCTCCACCAGAGCCTTTATTAATCACAATCGCAGATAATACTCACCAGGACCCGCTAAAGCTGTTAGATTCCAGGGGGACGTGAAAAGGTCACCGCTTGCTACAGTAAGAAACTGGGACGGCTCGCAAGGCAGCCATTTGTCATACTGTGTTGTCTGCTTTTTTCCCCTCTTTGCTCTAAATCGCTTTGCCAACACTTGCTTAAAGATCTACGAGCATTCAGTGCGGCCGGTTTCTAGACGGCGCAGAGTCTTCGCGCTGCGCGTTTCGGAGGAATGGATGTGAGAGTGGATGTGAGAGTGGATGTGCCGCTTTATAGAGGTAACAGACAATTAATCTGCTCAGAATGAAGAAGCAAGCCAACCTCTAGCTGCTCACTGTGAAAATTAATGGATGATTTGACAGATAGATAGATAGATAGATAGACAGATAGATAGATAGATAGATAGATAGATGGTGTAAGTTCACAATCAGACCACGATGATAAGAAATTTCAAGAAATATATTCGCATATTTGAAGTAGACACAAGTCTAAATCTATGATTTTAAAACAATTTCATTCAACTGAAAAAACACAAAGCTCTGAAGTTTAAAAAAAAAACATCTGTCCAGAATGTTCTGAATTTTGGAATCTGTCCCATATATTTGTTTAATATGTGTGTGTGTATATATATATATATATACACACACATATATATGGAATGTATAAAATGTTCTTTGAACAGACAGTTGTCTTGGGCTGTTGAATTGTGTGACTGTTTCCTTCTGACCTGAAATTCTTGTTTCTTTTGTTGAACATTTCATCTGTCACTTTTACTGTCAAAGTGAAGGTGGGAGGATGTGTCGATTTGCCTTTTAGAACAATGTGCTGCACGTCCGGTGGCATGATGGCGACGGTCTCCTTCCCCACGATTTGGGTCATTTTGTGCTTCCCAAACACAAAAGCTGCACATCCTTCGACGTTGCAGGCTGGCTCTGTCTAACACTAGTCTTCACAAAAAAATACATGCATAACACATCGTCTTCTAAGGAGACCCTTCCAGCCAACGTGAGTCAGGCAGCGTGAACTTCACCTCTGTGCATAGATGAATGAATTTATTAACAAAACACCAGGAGTTCCCCTTCCAACCCACCAAGCATAACTGCAGTAAACTTTCACCCAAATCATGATTGAAAAGAAACCAATCACAGAACCAGGAGAGCCATGAATACCGTATATAGTATGTACAATGTATTAGTGAAGCAATCATGGATGTTAGGTTGCATGTTCCTAGTTTCCAGACTGTAAATCTACCGTCACCACAGAGACAGAAGCCACATGGTTCTACATAAACTTATCAGACCACGGCACAGAGGAGCTCCAACGCCAAGATGCTCCGCAGCAGAATATTACTCCATCATTGCATTGTTTTTCTGTCGCTACGTGATCCCTGCTGCTTCCGACCCGGCTGAGTATGTGTGGATAAGTGATTAAGCGCAGCCCCAGGCATCAAACCACCCCCCCCCCCCCCCGATTCCCACAGTGGCCTTTCCCAGGGGCCCGGCGGAGACGGGAGCCCACGAGGCTAGAGGTTACTGTCCGAGCACCAGCCCCACCCCGCCAGGTTTTAATTTCTGTTCATGTAATAATAACTATGGCCGCCCACTGCTCGCCCCCCGCGTACGCTATCTCGCAGGCCGGACGTGAGTGAAGCCGCCTTGAGTCTTTGAGATGGTTTAGTGCAGCAGGAAACAGGAAAACCTCACTCCCACTGGGGACATGCAGTGGCCCTAAGGAGAGCTCCTTCAATATATAGAAACAAATATAACTCATATAAGGCATGAATACATAATAAAGGTACTGTAAGTAAGAAATTATTATAGCTATACTAAGAGTATAGTGCGATTATGATGTTACCATAAGTATCCTCTATATATGACACAAATGTGATATGATTATATGATAAATCTCTGGTTAATTATGCTACAGATATATACAGAAAATATACTGTAATATGTTTACAACCATGACTATGATATGTGTAAACATTCCTTAAACATGGCAGTAACATGATCTGAAATGTGATATGAGTAAAGATCTTCATTGACGATATCCGTAGTGGATGGATTTTTCATTAAATCTTGATTGACGTTATTGTTCAAGGATTCAGAAGTTCTGCGTTTGTATCTTAAAAACGCCGAGCTGACTGATCAGCTCGTTGATGTAACTCTCAGTCAAGGACACTGTTTATCAAGTAGATCTGGTGTAAAAAAAAATGTGAGCCAATATCTTGATTTCCAGTATTCTTCTGAAAAATACATCTAATAAATGACGGCCGTTCCTCTGTTCTTCATATCCATAATCATCCGGGGGATTGATGTGTTTACATTGTGTTTAAGGCAGGAATGTCCCACAGATTCTCCATGATTAATGCGTCGATTAATCCAGGGAATCTGCTGTCTTGAACATATCATCTTTTCTAAATCCTGTCACTTCTATCAGGAGGCAGTATCTGAGTGTAGAGGGGATGCGACCCCATCTCTCCTCAAGATCTCTGGCACAAGCTGCCCTTCGCAGCTAAGGGTGCAACCACTAATGCTGTTCTCAAGCATGTCAGCTGTGCAGGCC
Organism: Paramormyrops kingsleyae; assembly: GCF_048594095.1. NCBI lineage: Eukaryota > Metazoa > Chordata > Actinopteri > Osteoglossiformes > Mormyridae > Paramormyrops > Paramormyrops kingsleyae. The sequence goes on along the minus strand of NC_132800.1, from coordinate 24,587,085 downwards.
AACTGAGCCCAGCCTCACAAACACATTTTCAAAATATCAGTTACATATGTGATTAATATCCAAAAGCCATTAGTGTCATGTGCGGAAAGGTGGACTTTCAAAATAAGAAGTCCGGCCAGAATTTTCCCGGAATGCCGGGCTCCGTGAGGTCGGCCGAAAACCCATCCAGTAAGCAAGTCAATCTGAACATGCAAAAATGGCAAGTTAGCAAGTTAGAGTAGAAACATGAGTCATACTGCAGATAAATGGATTGATTTTATGTTTTTAAAAAATCCAGGGTCTTAGTTTCAGCTCTCATTTTATAAAATTGCATTTAAAACACATGTTTATGTCACGATCGACATTATTGGAATTATTGAATGATCGATTTGTGGATGTTTATACAAGGTTCATTTCACAGCACAGATCAAAGTCACTAACAAGGTTTGCAAGGTGTAAGGACATTTCTCTTTGCAGCCACATATATGCTTGGAATCCTAGGTAGCTGAATGGAGCAGCTTAAAAACCAATGAAGTCATTATCTTTTACTTGGATATTTATGAATGATATTTTTTTTCCCCCACAAAATAAAATTAATCTAAAATCAACTGTTGCATTAATGCTACCATATCCTCCCGCAATATGACCTCTATGCATGATTTTAAATGCTCGCTTGAATTTGTTTCTTCATGACTGTTATGTTATGTTCACAGTGACCAAACAGACACAACCCCAAAGTCTGCAGGCTCTCTTTCACAGGCGGGTAGGCGTCTGACTCTAGTCCCATCCCAGCAGTGGTGACCCCTGCTTGCACTGTACGCTCTCAGCTGCCAGCATCTTCCATGCTTGGTCTCAGTTCTCCATCTCTCCCTTCCTGCTCTGTTCCTCATGCTGAAAACCAGGAAGGCGTGTGAGCCAGGAAGAGCCGCAAAGTTACTCAGAGGAGGATGGAGAGGGGAGCTGAGTCACCCTGCCTGACTCACCGATAACCTGCTGTTTGGATGACCGTGTGGGATCTTCAGTCAGTCTCCTCTTAATTTTCGCTGGGACAAACCTGGCGCACCAATGAAACTTGTACATTTGAGCCACTGTCATCGATGGCCAATCAGAAAGCACCGTGTTCGTGACATCACAGGCAGCAACTGCGGCCTCAGGGTGCTCAACAAAACACGCTAGACACGCCCATTTTACGAAATCGGAAGTCCCAGCGTCACTGTGACCTCTGCATCACACCTACTCAAATCAAGACGCCTAAGAGGAATGCAGGGATTTAAGCATATTATCCTATCATTACACACTAAACAAATGCTTTTGATCTTTCCTTTATGATTGAATGTTCTTTTCAGGTTTTTTTCAAGCATGAGCTCAACAATGACACTAACCACTCCTAGGAGTTTAGGGTTAGATAAAAGCCACGCAAACGTGGGCTTTTTCTGTCTCTGTTTCGTATTTCTTGCCACACTAAGATGACTGTCCAGTTTACTATTTATTTTTTTGAATGGTTTTGCCTATATTTATGCATTTTTCAATATTTCTGGATTAAAAGTTTTGCTGGAATGGTTTGTGAAGTAAAATTATTTTGTAACATTTTACTTGAGGGAGCACAAGTACTTAGTGGTAACTCAGTTACTACTGAATTACAGATTAGGAACAAATATAGTAGTTACTTGAGATAAAAGATGCGTCACGATTCAGTAATGATGGACAAACACGAGATCAGTATTTCACTTGTCTTTTTCATTACTTGTCCCTTCAGTAGTTTCTTAAGTAGTTTCCTAAGTACTTTCTTAAGTAGTTCACAAGGATTTACAGAATTAACAGATAGTAACAAATGCAGCAACTGCTTGGGATAAAAGAAGCGTCACGATTCATTAATGATGAATGCTCTGGGGAGGAGGCTGTAACAAGTGCAGATGGAATTTCTTCCCTGTCATGAAGGTATTTTACTTCAATGAGTGGAGAAAACATTAGTTTATGTGAAAACAATTTTCCTGCACAGGACCGTCACATACATATTGAAAACTCCTGCCCTTTCATGCCAAAACATGAATAAAGCCATAACATACATATAACTCATTATGTCACATCAAAATGATATATAATAATATATAAACATTTGTGTATCAATCACAACCACTTACTTATTATCGAGTAACAGCCGAAAACAAAATCATGCATCATGCAAAAAATGTGCATGCATAAAAACATACTTTATTTTACATAAAGGACTATATTTGTAACCATTAAATAGTGCAGCTTATGTTAAGCTAATATACATAATAAAAACATTATGTGATCATTGTTGATTATATGCAACATATTTGTCGTTTTTCAGTTTCAAATGATCAACTGAATGTAAACAGATTGTAAAGAGATTTACCCAAAACAGGAGTAACAATATCTGCTTGTGCTGCTTCTATTCGGCAAAGAGATAAGAGTGGGAAGCCCTGATTGGTCATTAGTGCTGGTGTGGGGGCGGGACACGGTCTTCTGTTCAAGAGGCACATCAATCATGGGCTGTGTGAAGTGAATGAGTGGATTACAGGCCTGCCAGCCTGGCTAATTGCCCCATTTGGCCGCTGTGTTTGTGAAAGGGCTCTAATTAAACACCCACGGCTCCCCCCTGCCGCTCCAACCAGTCAGCTGCTGGGTGATCACATGGGTAACCATGGCGACTGCATAAAGATGAGCTTCCCTGCAGGAAAGATGTCCTGGAGGTCTATCTCATCTCTGTCCCATATGAACAGGATATATTAGTATATTAGTTCCAGAACAGTGTTAAGAGTTAAGAGGTATGAGAGGAAAATTTCATATTTTAATAAAATTTTGATATCAATTTACCATGGGAGAATGGATACTGTATGAAATTATTGGAATCTTTATTTGACTCAGGGGACACAAGACACTTTGCCTCCATATGGAATATACATTTCCCAGATAATCTGTATCATATTTGGAATAAGTGAGAAAACTGTAGTGCACGATGCCTCGGAATTGGCACACCTCTCACAGATGACGAAATATAAGCACATTTGTTTCTTGTTTCTTTGTCCAACAGTAGCAGTCCTGGACCACAAGTTTCCATCCCACGAAAACTTAACCGAAAATCTAATTCCCTTAAATAATCCTCATGAGACGAGACAGTCACCCGTAAACACTTGGGTGAGGCAGTCATTTCTGATACCTTCTCAGTCCTGCTCTTACTCAAAAAGGCAAGGAGGTTCCTGCTATTCTGGCTTACGTGCTTCTAATGAGGAAAAAGCCCAAATCTGATACTTCGCAGAAAGTTTGCGTCTCAATAAGATGGCGCTCATTCACTGCTTTCTTCAGACAATGACCTGCATTGTGTCTCCTAATTACTGTAGGTGAGGCCTGCGACGCTCTGCAGGCCCTAAATATCCATTAATAGCGCCTGCAGTCTAGGTTTCTTTTGCTAGCATTAGCATACGTTTATTTATGTTTGTAGGTCCAGATAGCACAAGTGCCCTCGACGCCTCAGCTTCCTGCCAGCCCGCGATGACCTTTCAGGCGACCTTGTCAGCTGTCCCTCAAGGTCCACCTGGACCCCAAATGGCAGCAACACCTCACGTCACTGCGGCAGCTTTTATGTCGTAACCTGTGTCATCTTTTGTCCTCAAGAGTTGTAATGACTTGGACGTAAGTGATTAATTTAGGCCTCCTTTAGTTATAAAAATTCATTATCTAAGGATGACAAATATTGTACAGGGAAAGTTTTATTTCTTTCTCATCAAATCCACTTTGAGATGCATGTGTACTTCATTATTATTATTATTATTATTGTTGTTGTTGTTGTTATTGCTGTTGTTGTTTTCGTTGTAGTTGCTGCAATAACAACAATTTTCCTGTCCTTTTATAAACTACTGCTATTTCTTGTTAGCTATGACAAGACGATTTACTGAAAATGTCAAAACTATGATAGTTCTATTCTATTTAATGTTCTAATTAGTCTGTTTTACGTAATAATATGAATCAGTCTTAAATAGTCTAGCAGAAAAAAATCAACAAAAATATCGTATTTTTATTTGCAGTGACGTATAGGAGTGGCAGGGTTGTATGCTACATTGACTTTAGAGAATTTAATTGCTTAGCTGATGATTTGACCCTCATGGTGCTTTTTCACCACCTCCAGGAACCGAGCCGTACCCGAGCCGTACCTGAGCCGTACCCGAGCCGTACCTGAGCCGTACTGCAAACTGGCGCTTTCTATTGTAAAGTATCCAAATCGTACCTGAACCGTAATCGCACTGATACGCCCCTGCTTACCAGCAGGCCAAAAGTGTGACCAATCTCAGCTGGGTGCATCACCACCGATTGGATTATCTGAAGGTAAAAGGGTATATTCTACTTAAAAATCACTATAGAACAGCTAAACGGAATGGATTTGTAATGCAAATTTACATAATGGAATGCTAATTCCACTAGCGTTTGATGTTTGCATAACATGGCAATTTTCACAGATGTGCTAGAAAATTATGAAATTAGCACATCGTAAACCATGATTTACACCGTGTTTAACAGTAAATAAGCATTTCTTATTAAAAAAAAACAAAAAACATCTCTTTGGTTTCTTCGTCACTGTTTCTGCAGTGGAAAACCAAGCGAGCTGGAACCGCACTGCAACTAGCGTCTTTTCACAGTAGCAGTCCGGTTCAGCTCAGTTCCTGTGTGCCAGTGGCTATTATTGTTGGACATTCTCAAGGATGCAACAGGAAATACCTTCCTGGGGCTTTTTAAGTTTTTAAGTCCACTGCCTTAACTGCTATCCTTCATTTTTACAAGCACATGTCAAACTGAGACCCCAGCAGGGATGACCCAGGACCATCCCGGGTGATGGGCAAAGCCAACTGCCAGTTTCCAGTACAAATCTCTAATTCACCACCTTCATTAATTCACTTTGATCCTACAAGGAGCCTGGTTTTATCCAATGATATCGAAGGCTTCCGTTATCAGCAAACTTGTTCACATTGCACACGGCTGGAAGTAGGGAATTCAGTCTTGCTAAGATTTAAAAACCCGCTCGTCTCAGTAAGAAGTAAATGTTTACACAGCGCTGATGATGGCAGCTGAATTATTTGAAAATTCGTGGGCTTCTTGTGTTCAGGTACTTCCATCATGTGGATGATCAATCATGTGAGGAGGATCTATGTGACGATGACGGTGACCTTGCACATGTGTTAGAGCTGCCAAGGAGCTGATGCCAATCATGTGGCATGTGTGAGGAAGAACAGAAGCAGGATTTTTGTTCTTATCCTTGGGAAAAATAACAAAATTGATGAGTAATGGAACACTGCAGTGCACGCAAACTCCTGCTTTCCGTGCCGGGACACGCCCCTTCGTGCAACTCAAACGACAACTTTGTTTGTCTCCGGTGGGTGGAGAGGGAAGTTTCTACCTGGGAAGTTTCAACGAAGGAGATGCCAGCCCGGCGTCACGCCCTGGGAATGTGCGAGTCGCGCCCCCCCCACCGTGCTGGCGAGGACTCGCCAGGGAAGGTCGTGTTATGGCAAGGCTAAGAGGCTAAGGGGGTGCTTTGTAAACCCTTAATGCCGGGCTTAGAGAGAGGGGCACCAGCCGTTAACATGACGGCCCAGTGACTGGGCAGTTGGCACGGCCTGGCCGGCGGGGGGGGGCGGCTTTGGACAGTGCAGCTGCAAAGGTCCTTATATTAAAGCGGATTCCTTTCGTTATTTAAGAGGCGCTCCGAAGGATTTGTTGCATTCCACCGTGGCCCTCGTCACTTCGTCTGGAGTGATTTTACATCTCCTAACGTAACCACAGAAGCCGAGAGCTCTCGGTGCCAAAAGGATTTCACTGGCCTCGATCACAAAATGAGCATCCTGGAAAAATAATCAGACTAAACTGTTATGAATAATCCTAGTGTGCTTCGTAATTCAGCCCAGCATGATTATATCTGCAGGTGTGACGATACAGTAAGTGAAATATAATGTATGCAGTTTACTATGCAAAATGCCTATCGCTGTTTGGGTCAACAGTTAAACCGATCAACGTGTTACAGTGACTGTACTGTTATTTGCTATGACGATGAGGAAAACACTGCTGAAAATAATGCTGATTTACTACTCCACTAACCAATACAGGAAGAAAACAGCACAGTGATGTTCATCTCAGGAAGTAAAAACAGTAATAAACTAAAATGTTTGTGTAGGGAAATCAGAGGAGCACTGAGAAAATAATCGTCACCTGCACTGCACTTCTTCGCAGTCGATACTTTAATAGTCCACACTGACCTCCCCCCCCCCCCCCCCCAATGCACACACACCCAGCCAATAAGCACTCAGAATAGCTTCCCTGCATGACCGTGTGTCACGACTGTGACACCTTCAGCGACGACTCCGTGTCACCGAAGGCGTCTTCCGCTCACTCGTCATCTCCCGCCGATTGATATTTTATTACGGATGCCACCAGAGGGTTAAGGCAGGGTGCCTAAGCTCCCCAGGCTCTTAGTAAGTGTCACGCCTGCCATCATTACGCCTGTCAGTTTTGGCTGTTCAACAAGAAAGGATTCATCTCCTTGCCTGCAGGAGCCACTGACACGGGGCTTATTTTGTGGATGTGTGTGTGAGATACAGGGCAGGCCGGGTGCCCCAACTCCCAGTTTCGAACACGCTGCTCTGTGGAAGAAAAAAAAACCTCAGATGATTTACTAATACTTTATCCATGTGAGTCCCAGCCGCCGACTCCTCCATTTATCAGCGCGACGTCCGATGTTATCTGTGCGTCTGTGAATATATACGCGGAGAAGCAATAAAGCCTGATTGTCTGTTTCTAATCACAGGCAGATGTTTGGGGGGGTGTAACATCTGCATGGACAGGAGCGAGCGCCCCCCCTCCCCCCCCCAAGCTGTGCGGCCACCGTTGCTCCACAGGAGCGGGGGGCAGCTGTGGGATGGGAGGCCGACCACTCGGCCCACCGCGATGTAAAGGAGGAGAGAACAAGGGAGAGCTATGTACAGAGGCACTCGGCTCAGCTACTCTGCGTGTTTCCTTACAAAAGCAGTAAGCGAAGCCAGACCCTATTCAACGTCATGATTACACCGCATTCTCAGAAATTAGAGCTTTGGTTTATTATCCTCAAACTGACCATTTAGTTTAAAGTTATAATCACAATACTGTACAGTTTTGCTGAGACAGTATCGCTTTCCCTTGCAATTTGTAGCTTAAATCGCTTTATTTGTTGTTGCATTAAGCTAAATAAACTTCTAAAGCTAAATAAGAACATCTTTTTATGCCCGTATTTTGACTTCATTTTGTTGTAATGAAGGCAGTATGATCAGCTATGCTTGTAACCACTCAATAGGCAATTAGTCAAAATTGCACGGGTTTAGACCTGCATTGGCCCCCAGGGGTATTGAGAAGACATGGTTTGGAACAGGTTCATGTACAGCTCTGCGTTCCTCACAGTCTTATTTATTTCTGTTGTTCTGCTTCTTCTTCCAGATGCTTCAGTCCAGTTCAAACAAATAATCTTACGCTACTACAATGAGCATTTTTTGTTGCTATTCTTTCCTAAGAGCTTGGCCTCCGAAGCCCCACTCAGAGAAAAAAAGATAATAAACAATAATTGTGGACAGTCATAAAAAAGACGCTGATTTGTCATTGCGGTGTTTGCCCAAGATATAAGCACAATTTTATAAGTACATAACCAGATATTAAAATGAGCTTTATGTATATATAAAGTAACATACACTTGCAGCCCAAGAATATTAAACATAATAAACATATTCTTAACTATTACTGAGTGGCAGTAATAGTACAGAGCTTTGCCTGAAAGATTCTGGTATGTTGCAACACACTAACGTTGTGTCCAGGTTATACCCTTAAAGGAGAGTCTTCTAAAAGATCTCTGTTATTCAGAAGGCTGTGCCAAAGGCTTTTCCCTTTATGTCTTCAGATTTACTGTCCGCACTTAATGCCCAACTAGCTGTACAACATGACTCACGCCTATTCCTTGTCCTTTCATTGACCTGAGACTGGCACTTTTTTTAAAAGTTACTGGGGAAATCATTTTGTGCTTTGCGAGTGAGTTTTATAACCATTGTCAGCTGCAAAAAGTGTTGTGTCACTATGGTGCTGTGTATGTCAATGTGATGATATATCTGCTTGTGTTGCTTGCTCATCCTTTTCTTCAGACGATTTAGCACGACTTTTTGTTTCTATCGTCGGCTTCGTCAGCTGACTGTGGTCAGCGCAGAAGGATTCTGGGAAGTTGGACCTCCTCTGCATGTGGTTCCGGCTGGGTGGGCCGAACTTTCTTGTCATGCTCAGGCAGCCGTATGGCTCAGCGCAAAGTCAGTGAACAGGAGAAGCTCCCTAACCTCCCTTGGAATTGGATTTTGGTTTTGGAGCTGAAGATCCCATTCGGAGAAAACATTCAAGAATGCTCATTCCACATCTCATTCCTCTCCGATGGTCTGTCTTTGTGCTCGTGGTGAATCACTGGTTTCAGTAAGTGCCTGGGTGACAAGATGACTTTCTGTGCAATCAAACAGCGTCATCATGGAGATATCTGAGTCTTACAATACAAAGGTGCTGGCTTGCTAGATGCGGGGTGGGGGGTGAGGGGTGGGGCGAGCAGACCGCCAGAGGGGTGGCTGGCTTCCTGATGCACAAGAGACAGACAGGAACGTGTGTCCTGGAATGTTCTACAGGGGATGCACCTGCATGCTTAAATGCCAGGCTTGCTCGCCCAAGAGCAAGATCTCAATTCACTAACTTAAAGCACTTAAAAAATAGCTCTGAATAGCCTCCTTGTGTTCCTTTACAGGTTGAATCAGCGAGCATTTAAAGTGCAAACTTCCTCTTAAATAAACAGAATCAACGTGCTGGTAGTATAGTGAACTGAGTTAAGTGTGCAAGATTCAGTTGGGATCCCTGATACATTAGTCATGTGGTACGTTTACAGGTGTGTCATGTGTAAAAGTCCATTTACAGACCTGCAAATGAGATGAAATGGCACATGCATGTAGGAGTTCTTTAGCTTTCGTGTATCCCATCATGCTCTGCTTTGAGACATACATGTACGAGTGAGAACATAGCATTGGGTCAGAGCATAGAGTCGGCCACTGATCCCCAATGTGCCCCTAGAGCATCTTTTGGGGGGTTAAGGGTGACTATGGGTCTCAAGTGATGACTTTCCATCAGAGGCACAGAAGTCTAGCCTGCAAAGGCAAAACCACCAAAAACTGATAAAGATAAACGCAAGAGGAATTGCAGTGATAACTGAGCGCAAGAAATGCAGGACTACAGTTCTTTAGTTGCTACAAGCTGAATTAAACGTTATTGGGATTTTTTATTAAAGGTACATTTATTTACATATAATATAATTGACTGGCCTCTCATCTAGGGTGTCCTGTGGCTTTTTGTACCCTATTTGGGATTAACTCCAGGCTCAGCATTATCCTGCATTGGAAAAGAAATCATGGGTGACAGATGGATGGATAATATAAGGAAAGAAGAAATATTTTTCTCGTATTTTGCGTACATTTTATATTGCTCATGTTTGGGTTCTCATTTCACACCTGGTGGCTAACTGACTGCTGACTCGCATTGCCTAGCAACAAGTTATAGCACTCGCATTGCCTAGCAACAAGTTACAGCACTCGCATTGCCTAGCAACAACTTACAGCACTCGCATTGCCTAGCAACAAGTCTTAGCATTCGCATTGCCAAGCAACAAGTTACAGCACTCGCATTGCCTAGCAACAACTTACAGCACTCGCATTGCCTAGCAACAACTTACAGCACTCGCAATGCCTAGCAACAACTTACACCACTCGCATTGCCTAGCAACAACTTACAGCACTCGCATTGCCTAGCAACAAGTCATAGCACTCGCATTGCCTAGCGACAAGTTACAGCACTCGCATTGCCTAGCAACAAGTTGCAGCACTCATTCTGAGGCCTAGTCCTGGTTGGCTGTAGCTTTTTTAAAAAAAATAAGTAATTGAAGCATTCTACTCATGAGCTGAACTGGAAAACCAGCACTGCAGCCTGTCAGGACCAGAGCTGGGAAGAAGTGGGTTCAGGTATAAGTTGAAGAGTCTAAGGTTTGCTGGTGACAACTTTCCATTTGGTATTATCTTTCATTTTCCACCGCTGACTCTCCCAGCCCTGAGTGGCTGATATCGCCATTTGTGCATATTTATGTGACATTTAACAGCTCCATTTTCATTTCCTCGCAGCAGAGCAGCAGGTGTAAGCGATGCCTTTTCTCGAATCGTTTCTGCACGCCTGGATATCCAGCTCCAGAGGAAGGTCACCGCCATTTCCCCCGCTTTCAGGACCCCTTTTAATCACCTGCCTGAGCCGAATCGTTTTGCTCCAATAAAAATATTGGCACGTGCGATTTTCCAGCTTTTACGCTGGAAATGAGCTTCGCGGCGTGCTGGTCAGCCTGAGGAATTTGGACGACACCCATAAGTACTATGGAACGTGCCCTTGTTATACACATAGTCCTTTTTAGTTGCTTCTTCATAAAAAGCCATAAATCGTGTTTTCATCCTTGGATATTCGGGAAATTTTTCAATATTTATTCAGGGGGAAGAGTATGTGCCTTCTTAGTACTGGCATAATTGGTGGGATCAGGCAGTAGGGGAACATATAATAAATCATATAATAAAACTCCTACTGTTACACTAAAATTCATGGTAACTTTCCATTAATTGCTCTCATTGCCTGACATTATTTAGATGGAGACTGTAACCTTGGTTCCTTGGCTCTCTCTACAGTCAAGCCTTGGTTCAGGATCCCTGCTCTGCACATCAGGAGAAGGGATTTTAGAGATTTTGGATATTCCCTGTTGTTCCTGTTTTAGGCAAATATAAACGCAAACAAATTAGAATGTAATTTGTGCCCAGAGGCTATAGAGCACAGCTAGTTTATATATTTTATATATATAAAGAGAGAGAGAGAGAGAGAGAGCATATATTTCATATATATGCAACCTACTGAGTGACTACCTCAAAGTCATGTCTGAACTCAGGCAATACGTGTCATTAAGGCCCCTGAAAGAGAACATATCTGCCTATACCTCATATCTGCCTATACAGTACCTCCTGATAACACACAGTCAGTAGTATTATTTATGACATCCCACATCCATCAAGACAAACGAGGTGTTTGCGAAGATATCCTGACAATGACTTTGTCTTCCTCTCCACTTATGGAGGCTCCATTCCTCAGTGAAAGGTCTGTATTTATCTGTGGAAGGAAGCTAAATCATTTTCACGACTGCGGAGCGGATGCTGTATCTGTGGCTCTGTGCTGACCGCGTGAGGGAGGTCAGGCTGAAGTACCTGCCTGTTTGCCAGGGGGCGCAATACAGAAGCCAGCCTATGTGTGCAACTGCTCAACAACAACAACAATAATGATGATGATGATGACGATGATCTATGAAAATGTTGCCATATTTGGAATAGTATAACATTGGAGATGATGGCTTTAATGCCAAAATATGTCATTTTTTCTCTTGGGAAACACTTAAACACCTTTTCAGTAATGTGTGGTTCTGGTTTGAATGCAAATTGAAGTCGTGGAGCTTGTTCAGTTACAAACGGTTCTTTGCGTGAAAAGTTTAACTACATAATTACCTACCCATCTTTAAGTGTTTGGCATGTAAAACATATTTACCGCCACAGATTCACACATCTTTGAAGGTAGCATTGCTATGGGTAAATAATGACTATTTGCCTCACGGGGATGTAATACACAGCTGGAGCCATAAAAGATTTTATCGTGAACTCGGTCAGTAATGTCACTCTATCTTCCTACATACAGTTAGTCAGCCCTGTAATTACAATGGATTAGAGGAGTAGCTTGACGGCTTTAAGAAAGAGAGACATATTTAGTGTAAGTTAACTCGTGACACTGTCAGGAATTGTTTCACTAGCAGGCACTGAAAAAAAAGCATACTCTTTGAAGTACTCTGCTGAAGTACTCTGCTGAGGTACTCCTGCATGCAGTGAGGCAGTGTGTGGGTGTGCGGGCAGGGTGAAGTCAGGTAACCACTCCATGCGTTTAGCTCACCTGTCACATAAGACTGGATTCTATTTTTTGGTATCAGCCCCAAAACATGTGCCCAGATTGTGACTCTCAGGCCTGTACTCTCCCAAGCTAATAAATTATGCATAGAGTGTACCTAGCTATTAATTTATAGAACGAATGAGAGCCATCCAGTTGTCCAAGCATGCAAGGAGACATATTTTCATATTCTCCCATACGGGGAGTTCTTTAGCACATTAAATGTTGTACCGGTGCTTCATCTTGCCCCTGTTATACCTGTTGTCCCGGCTTTTATGTGAGCTAGGAGCCTAATAGCAGTGTGAGCGCTGAGGTTTCGTCGGTATGAAGACGGTAAGAACACAGCCAGTTCTCTGTAGTGAGCGCTGAAAGACAGCTGTAATTATGGCTTTTCAGGAGAACTTGTTTTCTTTGGATGATAAGAATTGGTATTGCACGTGAAGGGTGTTGCTCTTCGAATGGGATTTTCAGACGGTTTATTTCAGTACCCGTTCCCCTGACTGAATCCTACTCCACTTCGAAGTATGTTTGGCATCCCGCTTTTGTCATTATTTTTGTTTGTTGAAGGGTTTTGTTTTTCGGTGACAGATTGCTCATGTAATGACAGATTATGGATGTGTGGGAACTCCGATGCAAGTAAGAAAAGAAGTAATCACCTTATTCTGCTACAGTGTTTGCAAAGCCTGCTAACGATTTTAAATGCTGACCAACCAAAGTCCTGAATCCTAGAACTCCCAGGGTCTGATCAAACATCTCCAGGTACAATGAGAAGAGGGCAAACATGCAGGCCGGAGCCCCATTGTTCCACCACAGGTTTTCCATCGTGCCCCAGTTAGATCAGGTAGGTTTGGCTGTCCAAATGAAGAACCAATGGGGAGGCAGTACTTCATTAGACGTTCCTAAAACAGACATATTGCAAAGGACACCATTTTCTGCAAACTGACATGCAACATTAGCTGTGCTGGAAAGAGTAAATGAATAACTTCAATTAATAAATAGAATTAGTTGAACAAAACGTGGCATGGTGGTGTAATATTTAGCACTGCTGTCGCCTATTTGGGTTTGGGTCCCTGCTGGGGTTCTGTGTGTGTGGCGTTTGCATGTTCTCCTTGTGTTGTGGTGGGATTTCCTCTGGGTGCTCTGGTTTCCTCCCACAGTCTGAAAACATGCTGAGGCTGATTGTAGTTACTGAATTGTGTGTGAGTTGCCCCATTCTGGGTTGTTCCCTGCCTTGCACCCATAGGCTCTGGACCCCCCGTGGTCCTGAAGAAGATAAGCGTTTCAGAAGATGAATGGCTGTTAGCTTAATAACTGAAACAAAACTGCGATTTCTGACACTCTTATTTGTTTATATGTTCTTTTACGGGGAAATAACATGCATATCTTCTGAATGAATCAATATGGATCCTGCCAACAAAGCAAAGTTAAGCCTGCAGGAAGTGTCTGGGAATACAGACATGGATTCGGCATTAGGGCTTTACTGCCTCCGAGTCCTACTCTTCCTGTCATTCTTCAGACGAGTGCCACTTGTGTACGGCGCAGTGTCTGGGAACAGAGAGTTAAGAGCTGGCACCGATTGCGGTGGTAATCACAGAGGGTCACGGCGTGGGGTGGGGGGGGGGCGTGCAGGCGCTGGACGCCAGCCGAGATGCCGGAGTTTCCATCTCCACACGTCTGGTTATTTTTCATAAGATTTTCCTGAAAGGATGTTATGATTTTCTCGATGTTTGGTGGCTGGTGATAAATGGACCCTTTATGATGTCATGTGAAAGGTTAACTCATATCGCTGCCCACACAGAGGGTAGGCAGGATGGGGTGGGGGGGCTGCATGCCCTCTTTACATGCTGAACCTATGGGGCATGGCTGTACCATGCACCCTCCCACTCTGATTGTTAGCTCTGTTCAATAAAGACAGGAGCTCTTGCCTTTTCAGACTTATCCTTACAAAAGAGGACAATTACCTCAATCGACTGGCCAGGTAATCAGAAACAATCATTCAATAAATAAGTAAATGGATAAACTAAAAAAAAAATTACCAAATTATTATTATCATTATTATTGTTATTATTATTATTAATGTTATGTTCAATGTATTAATTATGGTTGTAAAATTTAGCAGCTAATAGTATATTATGATAGAATTTCATGCATAATGCTAGTATGAAAAATTGAATTGAATTGAATCGAATCGGAATTTAAAGAATTAAAGATAAAAAAATAAAGTGTAAGTGAGCAATGGAGTAAAGGGACATTGGTATATGTCGAAAGGAGAGGCAGCAGGGGCTGGGTGGGGTGAGCTGATGTGCATGATCTTCAGGATCTAGCTGCCACACTCAGGCGAGCGCCAGAGCTGCTTTTGATGCTCGTAAAATGTCCCTGTCGCCTTCATCCGCTCCCCCTCATATCTGATCATCCTGTCACCTCCTCACCCTCTTACCGTCTCTCACTGTTACCCTGCCTCATCCTCTCATCATCTCCCACCACTAACCAGCTACGCTTTCACTCCGTCACCCAGTGAAATCCTATCCCTCTCTCCCACTCGTCCCTTCAGCATTTACTCCTGCATACCTCCTGCCCTGCCAACTATCACGCTCAAATTATCACTGATGCTGTCACTCTGGCATCCTCTCAGCTTCATCCACCCGCCCTTCCCCCCAAAGCAAAAAGATAGTAGTTAAAAAAATGTGCCTTTACATTTGTAGATTTTGTACATTTGTGTGCATTTCAATCAAATATCTGTTTGTGTGTCATGCTATGAGAAATACATTAATAAATCTAGTGACTGCATGGAAGCTATTTCATTAATGAACAGTCATTCAGTCATTTCAGCTAGTTCATAAGGATCCGTGGTAATGAATCATAAAGGTCTAAATAATACAGGAGAACAATGTGAATTATGCTCAGCGGTATGTTAGTTTAGGTTTTATTGTTTTGGAGGAGCGATGACATCACTGCCAGCTCATGTTTGGTGATTATAGGTATCATTCATATTTGTAATATGCAAATTTTACTTGCAAATAAAACATGTTCTTTATCCTTAGTCATGCATAAGTATAATTGTTTAAAATTCCGGGATGCTTTTCCTAGTAAAACCATTTACTTATCACCCAGGATATTATCATTACTGAGACCAGCTTTCACATCCATGCATTTTCCATACCTGCTTGTCCTATGCAGGGAATAACCCAGGATGGGGCACCAACCCATCACAGGGCTCACACACACACACCATTCACACCTATGGACAACTTGGCAAACACAGCTGGTTTTTGGGCTGTGGTAGGAAACTGGAGAACCTCATCTATCGCAGTGCTAACTGCAGTATCGCAGTGCTAAAACGCCTCTGGTATACACAGGATGCTATTCAGTCGAACCTAATGCTGTTGTCACCCATGACGGCATGAGCACAATAACGCTGTCTTGTTTCAGGGTAAGGCATTTCCCAGTGCGTCCACATCACCGCGCGTACCGTCGCATTGAAACAACGAGCTTGCATGCATTGTTTGTTTTTATAATGTGTGTCTCGCCCTCAGTTTCGATTGGCCGATTGGGCTCAGATCTCCTGCTTTGAAACGTGATCCGTGGGAGGAATGCGCATGCAAGCAGCCACTAATTTGGCAGCGGATTGTGAACATGGCAGGGATACGGCTGACCGATGCTGGGCCCCGTGCCAGAACACTCACCTTACTGGAAGCTGCAGCCGGGGCCTCACAGGGGGCGGGGCTTACGCGCAGGGTGTGATTGGCAGAAAGAGGCAGGCGCGCAATACCTATCAAGTGAAGCACGCCGTCCTTTATTTCAGTGCCAGCATCCAACACTTATTCCCAGCTGGCCGAGGGCTTTTCAGAGCTCTGATGCACTGATGCCCTCTAACGAGGGAGTGAGTTTCGACGTCGAAAAGGTGAGGGGACAAGGGAGGGGGATTCAAAGGCTATGGCTATGTTTGCTGGGGGATGTGGGGAGGGGGGGGGGACTGAGAATGCAGTACTCATAGTAAGGGGACTGGGTTAATTGTGATATGACCTCCCTAATGGATTTTCCTGCATTCTCTTCATGTTGATTGAATAATTAATATTTCAGCTTCTCTTGCTTCTCTCAGTCAACTCCTCCTGAACTCGAGCAGCCTGAAATTCCTTTTCGGTCTTCCTTGGATGTTTTGATATAGTGCTGCCTCAATTTATCCCACTCTCTGTTTTATTTATAATTATATTACACTGATTTGCTTGGCAAGTGCGTGCTGAAGCGATCCAAGCTTACAGTTCATCGTGCATGCAGAAGTAGGACAGGAAGCACATTGAGCAAAAGTTCAGCAGCTCACGTACTGCCTCGTGTACGCGGTAATATCTCACACAGTTACTTTCATATATTTCATAAAACACAGAGCCATATAATATGCATGTAAAGGACGAATTATATACAGTGTGCAGTCTTGGGCCGCCAAAGAAAATTATGTTTATATTATGTTTATTCTGGTGTAAAACTTGGGTTTCACATCTGTCAAAATGTGTCAGCTTAGCCAATTCAAAACCTCTTGTCAAGTCACACGTATTTAAAGCGACCATCCATGAATTCATTAACTCAACCACTGTCACACCATGATTGGCTCGTCAATAATTAATGAAGTTTATCAATTTACATGATTAAGTTTGCTGGTGGTGAAATTTAATAAATACATATATGACTGTAAATTTCTATATACAGCTTCCCTTTAGGGCACAATGTGGTTACGTTCCAATAAAATATCGTGAGGTGAAAATGCATTTTAATACATTACACCTAACCTAATAAGCATCGTAGCCTAGCCTAGCCTACCACAAACATTAGCCTACAGTTGGGCAAAATCATTAACAAAAAGTCTAAGTTATAATAAAGTATTGAATAAGTCAAGTAATTCATTGCATAATGTACCGAAAGTGAAAAACATTTACGTATCGTAAAGTCGAAATATCGTAACACACACCATCATATCCTAAGGAACTTTGTAAGTGCAAATTTGCACTTACTGCACAGGTGAATAACTTCAAATATAGTTTTTTTGCGTGGCGGTCTGAGGGTTTTGTACCTCACTACAAACAGCAGCATGAACACACTGGCCTAGTTCAGAGGGGGAATATTTTTTCTTTCGTCTTTTCTTCTTGCAGAGAAGGAGAGGTTCAGCATTCCTGCGCGTGACGGCGCCGTGTCCAGAGATTGGCCGTCTGCAGCTCCTCCATTAATTTCCCCGAATGATTATCATGCGCAGAAAGGGGCAGCGTGATGAATCTGGGAGCTGAGGAGCAGACTGTGGAGGAGTGGGGGGGGGGGGGGGGGGGGGCTCTCCCCCCCCCCCAACCTGAAGCATTAGCTTCCCTCCTCGCATTATCTCCTATGTCAGTGGAGCTCTGAGAGAGGGTGCTGACTGACTCGATTTCCCCAAAGCCCGGCTTTGCCATTGTTTCTGCACTGACGGCACTCCGCTGGGCCCCCGCCGACAGACAATACCACTGACCTGCCACTTCCTGTACAGACCAGACAGCTCGCTGCGTTCCTCTTGTCTCTTATCGCCAGCTGTCATTGAGAGCCCCCCGCTCCCCCCCCCCTCCACCCCCAAAAACCACGGCCTGCGGAGGGGAATGCACCAAAATCAAACTTTCATTATGACTTTCTCTCCCTGTTTGGGCATGACGAAAATTGCGATTGTTGCCAGCGATAAGATAAGAATGTTGCAGCCACTTCTGCAGATTAGTGCTGGAAAGCGGAAATGCCTCTGATAGGCTTTTCACCTCACATTTTCAATGGCCTTCCATCTTTCCTTTTTCTCTCTTCCCTTCTGCCGTCTTCTCTTTTGAAACTGTTTACGCATCTGCCGTCTTCCAGGAGGGGCTCGGCCGCCCAGCAAACACTGGCGGGGCACTGAGAAAGCTCACTGACCCAGGACCTGCTGCATGTCTGCTCACGCTTCTGCGGCTCCCTCCCGACTGAGGCACAGAAACTGCTGGCAGTCCCTCATTCGCCTGGTACCCAGAGCTTCTTTCCAGCTGCCAATCAGTTGCCTTCCCTCCCATGTGGCCCTCAATTAACCCCTGAAACACCCTCCAAGTGTCGCCTTATGCTGCGATATGGGACCTCGACTCTTTCATTCCATTTGGACACGCTGCCAAGTCTTAATCTTTTGTTTCTATGTTTACCAGAGTATATATAATTTCATTTATGAGTGACTGCCTCTGTACCACTGTAAATAAAATTTAAAGCAATTATGAACTGATCACTCCTGTTCAGTTTAATCTTTATAGGATTTCCATGTATCTTCTACCTGTTTTCCATCTCAGGCAGCATAGGGTGCAGCTGGGATGGGGTGCCAGTGCTTACTTTGAGTGCCTTATGCATGTCGACCCCCCCACCCCCACCCCCACCCCCACCCTGAAGGTATCAGGCGACGTGCTACCTGCTGGGTCATTTTGCTGCCCTCTCATGAAATAATAGTGTTGCAATTTCTTTTGTATTTAAATGAGAGTTTCTAAAACAGGTAACAATGTAAAGCAGACATTTTCATTGAAATGTTCTCCTTATGAAGCCGTTTGTCATGAAGTGTAAGTGCACGCAGGGGTCCGTGTGCTGGGTCGCACCCTTCCTCCAGGGGTCAGTGTGGACCTCATGAAAATGATACAGAGATCGAATTGAATTGAATTACTTTGCATTCCTGCCCTTGCTGGCCTTCTGACTCTGGAGAGCCCTTATGAAATCGCACAGGTTCTGCCTGCTGGATTAAATGGGCCACGATTCCCCTCAGCATAGGGGCCCCGGATTATGCTGGAGCCCACAAAAACGGTTTCACAAGTTTCCGTGGAACTTATTTCCCCCACTGACTAAGAGTGCTGGATAGCTGAGCACAGACTTTGGCTGCAGTTGATGAGCGAAAGCACCGCCTCACCTGGGCCAGGTCAGAACAAGAGCTGCCCCCCCTCCCCCCCCCAGCGCTAGCAGCAAAGGCCTGGACATACTTCTCTGCACGTGGACCATGCTATGCACGTATAATCTGGGCCCGGAACTGTTCATACTCCTGAAATTCGCAGAGATATCGAAAGGCTGTGTGTCACTTGACGCTGTTTAGCACTGGGTACTGTAGGGGCAATGTACAGACCGGGGAAATCCACCGGAGGAAGCGTTCAAGTAGAACCACAGGCAAGCGAGTAGGTTTGGTTTCAACACTGACGTGGACCAAATTGGCCCCGGATCCCTCTCCCCCTAAATACACACTGTGCTCCCACAATTTTTCTACGGAAATGTCCCTACCATCCATACCCTATACCAGGGGTGGGCAATCTTATCCGCAAAGGGCCGGTGTGTATGCAGGTTTTTGGGGTAACCTGTAGGTCAGGTGTTCAAACCCAGGTGTGAGGAGTCTTCAGCCAATCAGTCCTCTAAGTAGGTAAATAATGAGTAATAAATGTCTGATACAAAAATACATTAAACATTTATTACAACTGCAATGTCTATCTGCTTGAAACAGTGATACAATCTGAACCATCTACAACAAAAGAATAAAAGCTTTCATAAGTATAACCAAGGAATCTGGCTCAAGTATTTCATCAATTACTTGATGGATTTTAGATTTTACTTTGGATTTCAGTATTTTAATTTTTATAATGTGAACATGCCGTGTCATACAAATGTCTACAACTCTGTCCATCTTTGCATAGATGTTCTTCAAATGTGTCAGTGTTTGTGTCTTTGCGGGTCTGTCGAACATGGGGGGTGGGTGTGGACTGATCCTGATGCTGCAAGTGTTTGACCTCAGAAAACCATGTTTACATCAATCGCGGCATAAACATTCCAGTGGATGCCTCTATATGCATGCATGTGGAGAACTATGAACAGGCCTTAACACGGCTCAGCTGCTCCCTGCTCGAGCCAAGTTTAGACTTTTCCTGAACCTTTGTCCTTCAGCGAGAAAAAAGTGACTTCTGTGATAGGTGGGGAACTTCCCCGTCAGAGAAGGCTCCTTCCGCAAGCTTTATAGATACATTGAGGCCTCAGTGTACCCCCACATCCCGCCACATCCCTAAACAAAATGCTGTTTTGATCTGTGCTGTACAATACGCCGATTGCACAGGATAGAGTGCAGGTTATGTCATTTCACAAGTTACACTCAACTTTCAATGCGATTGGAGGCAAAAATACAGGTTTGTTTATTTCTCTCATCAGTATCAGTTGCTTCCGAACCCTTGCACCTTGGAGTAGGAGAACTTCGCTGTTATGAAGATAAATTGAATATGATGTTTTGTCATCATTAATCGCCTAACATCTCACTGTGCAGCCAGAAGATGTATCAGCAGGGTCCCACAAAGGGCTGCGTTTCTGCCCCAAGCTAAAAGCACACTAGCGGTCAGTAATCCCAAAGTGTAAGGCCATTACTCAAATTGCACGTCGATTAAGATAAGGAGAAATTACTTTCTCCATCTTTTTGATGTTGCAGACTTTCAGTTCTGCAGATGAATCTTGTGGCGTAACAGGAAAAGTTGTTTAAAAACCCTTTGCTTGAGTTAGCTTTGATCACCAAGAATGAAATTTATAGGCGTATGACACAGTGGAAGTAACGTTAAATTTTTGAAAATATCTTCGTCTGCTCTGTAAGTTCTTGCTCGATAGCTCTGCTGGAGGCCAAGTATGAGCAATAAGTATTTTGTGATAGACTAACGTTAAAAAGTCCCATGAACAACATGCCGAGCAGCAGAGCGTTTGCAAACACGATCTTATTCTGCAGGATTCTTCCTACAACTGTTTCATTTCCAAGATTCCAGGGCAGCCGAAAAAAATAAAAACTCCCAAACTTCAGCAGACATTTTTTTTTCAAATAGCTTACATAGTTAACATTATTTGTATTCTTTACCTATTCACGCAGCCACATATTTCATTGTTGCAACTGAGATCAAAAACGATATGACTGCATATATGAGAAAATGGAAAGTTAAACTTGTGATCTTTCATTCAAAAGTGTCGATATATATCTAATCCTGTTGAGAGACTGAGATAGATTCAGCTTCTTTCAGTTAACTAGTGATTAAAAGATACTCCTGGCTACTATTTTTCCTAAAGAAACTGCAAAAAACAGCATTTTCCCCCGAATGATGCAGGAAGTCAGCCGATGTTGGTGTTGCATTGAAGCCCAGAAAAGGGGTAAAAGGAATTGAAGCTTAGAATATTCTAGTTACACTGTTTTTACTGACCAATAACTTTAAGAGGTAAGCGCAAAGTGTTACATTTTGTGAAATGTTAAATATTAAAAACAAACTCCAGATTTATTCACACATTAAATACATTGAATTTTTGACACTGAACTTAAATGAACATTGAACTTACATTTTTAACTGACATGAAATTGCGTGTGTGTGTGTGTGTGTGTGTGCAAACTTTATAATTTAATAATTGCAAAATCAGATTACTTTCAGTCAGTGACGGCTGGTTTATCCATATACAGGCCAAAATTCCCATCTCTGCAGCCCAGGGCTATATAGGCCAGTGCAGTATCATAAATTGCCCCAGGGCACCCAGTACAGAGGCATGCATGGGGTATGTGTGGGGTATGTGTGGGGTATATGTGCGGTATATGTGGGGTATGTGTGGGGTATATGTGGGGTATGTGTGGGGTATATGTGGGGTATGTGTGGGGTCTATGTGGGGTATGTGTGGGGTATATGTGGGGTATATATGGGGTATGTGTGGGGTAGGTGTGGGGTATATGTGCGGTATATGTGGGGTATGTGTGGGGTATATGTGGGGTATGTGTGGGGTATATGTGGGGTATGTGTGGGGTCTATGTGGGGTATGTGTGGGGTATATGTGCGGTATATGTGGGGTATGTGTGGGGTATATGTGGGGTATGTGTGGGGTATGTGTGGGGTCTATGTGGGGTATATGTGGGGTATGTGTGGGGTCTATGTGGGGTATGTGTGGGGTATGTGTGGGGTATATGTGGGGTATGTGTGGGGTATATGTGGGGTATATATGGGGTATGTGTGGGGTATATGTGGGGTATGTGTGGGGTATATGTGGGGTATGTGTGGAGTATATGTGGGGTATGTGTGGGGTATATGTGGGGTATATGTGGGGTATGTGCGGGGTATGTGTGGGGTATATGTGGGGTATGTGCGGGGTCTATGTGGGGTATGTGTGGAGTATATGTGGGGTATATGTGGGGTATGTGTGGGGTATATGTGAGGTATGTGCGGGGTATATGTGGGGTATGTGTGGGGTGCACAAGGATACCAGGCCATCTGGTCCAAAGAGCTCCAGTCCACAAGCACTTCCATAGTGACTGACCCAGCACAGGGGCAGAAACTTCTGGGAATAACTGCTGTGGCCAGTTTCTGTTCTGCACAGGTGCAGCTTCATACAGCATCCATGGGACTGGCCATTTTGGCAGCTCTGCATGCTGGCTCAACAGGCGAGCTTCTCTGGGGCATTTATCACCACCTCTTATGCCTTCAATTGCTGGCCAATTGAAATTCCAGAAACACTTTTAATGGCTTTGTAAACCACATCAGAAGCCGTTCAATGTGCAAATACCCCATGTGAGATTTGAAGATGTTGATTCTCTGCGCTCTGCGCTGCGGCGGCTTCCCCAGTTTGAGGACAGTCTTGAGGCGTTTGGACATTCAATTCAATTTTATTTATATAGCGCATTATCACAACATTACATTGTCTCAATGCGCTTTACATTTCTGCCTCGTAAGGACCCCCCATTGAGTAAGCCAAAGGCAACATGTGTGAGTCTCATTGGTAGGACCGAACTGGCACGAGACTGAATTTAAAGCTCTGGGATGCTTTAATAATCGGTAACCCACCGAGTCACACAAAAAAACAATCTTTATATAGAGGCAATTTTTTTTTGTACTGTACTTATTAATTTAGAGTTGTTAGACTGTCAAAATACCTGTTAAATATTGAAGGATTTTCGTGGTTCGTTTTTATAATTAGATTAGTAATAGTTTTAGTATACTAACCTATCGCAAATTATCGATATTTATATAATACATACTATTTATAATACAAACGAATAATAATGATTAATAACTGGCATTATTGTTATTATTATGATTATTATTATTAATAATAATAATAATAATAATAATAATAATAATAATAATAGATAATACTAGTGAAAATGTTTTTGTTAGAGGCAAATTAGAGAAACGTTATGTTATAGAAGTAAAATACACACTTTGAAACGGAAGGATGACGGCAGCGCAGTCGCGAGCGCTTTTGCCCCGAACTTTCGGTGCCAAGTTTCGCGTTGGGATGGATGGATATCTTCCAGAATGTTATGTTAGTCATATAATACGCATTATAACACGAAAACATTCATCTAAATGAAATTAAGCTATTTAGTATTCACTGAACATGGGAAGGAAAAAATCTCCCTGAAACCTTCGGGGTCTGTCATACCCCACGGTCCTCTGAGTTCTTCCTTCGTGTAACAGCAGGAAACATCCCACAAGTGAACAGTGATCCTGCGGCGCCAAGGAAACAAAACCGATCTTCACCTTTTCTAGACGTCGTGTGAAGGAAGCGCATACTATCAGTCGATTCCTTATTCTGTCTCTCGTCCGCTTGTGATTGTTCACCTTGGCATACTTCGTTTATTGTTTTAAAATGTATCTCTTTTTAAATTTTCTATGTCCTTTTAAAATATATGCACAAGACAGCATTCAGTGAATATTCCCAGCGACATATGGCATCCCGTGTAAATTCAATTTGTAGAAATCGTAGTATCATGGGCGTAATTTCCGGGGGGGTTAGGGGGGTCATGACCCCCCCAATAATCAGATCCAGCCAATATAACCCCCCCAATAATCATGTTTCCCCTGTAATGGGTGGAGACCTCGACCCCCCCAATGTTCCAGCCAAAGTTACGCCCTTGCGTAGTATAAAGACACGCAGGATGGAAATGATGCTATAGTTTTGATATTTCTTCGATACGGTTGCTGTATCCTTTCAATTGTCACTTTTCTGTAACAATATGGTTCCAAACGAAGTGAAAGGAGCAGGTGACTTCAATAAGTATGTGTCAGATAATTGGTTGAAAGTATATGATAAATCATGGGTTCCGGAGCCAGAATGCAACCAAGTAGGTAATAAGATGGCAGGAACATAACTGCGACTGTAAAGGTGCTCTCACGAAATTTGTCGTGTTAGACTAACGGCGGAACATACCAAGCAATGCTATATATATACAACATACAAATCATTATATAATAGCTTTTTTTAAATCATAAAAAATAACTTTAACCACGTTCTTCCCTTTTCAAAGTTATTTTTCTTTAATTTTATTTTTCTAGAATTCTTTGGTATATTTTTCTTTTCTATGACATCAGAGAAAATCATTTAATAATAACATCTAAAATTCTGCACTGTCTGGATACATTAAGACCGTTTTTCAACTTGTCACGCTATGAAAAATTTTACAAAGTATGTTCAAGTTCAAATTTTTAAAAAGTATATTCACATTCAAATTTTTAGAAAGTATGTTTCAAATTTGAAAATGCCGTACATTCTACCTGACCTCATGATTTTAACCTAAATGATCGGACAATTACAAACCGGGTTCCTGGAGATGTTGGCTCGTCCATTTCTCATGATAAGTAAATTTGGTTTTACCCGGTGAGACTTAGAAGTACAAATTGGTACAATATGGCACAACAGTTCAACAGTTTTATAGAACGTGAAACGTTCCGCTAATTATGCATGTCTAAAAAAATGCAAGCTTTTATATTACTTACATATTTTGCATAACTGATAAACTCCTATAATCAGAAAAGTCCAAACGCTGATCCGACCTTAATTGCAATCAGTTGCTCCGCCGGCTGAAGAGGAATGGGAATCCCCTCATATAAACTGGTTCAGTTGCGTTGGTGTTTAACGGTTTAAAATGAGATACGACGTACACCTGGGTTGGTTAAAGAATGATTAAAACAAAAATGCAAATAATGCTGTAATATGTATCCAGCTGTCCGGGGAAAAGTCCAGTGAGACACAATCGAAGCACCTGTTACTGTAATTTTGCTTGTAGAGCGATACTTGAGGATATAAAACCAGTTACATGGATGAACCGATATATCCCCCGTGTCAAATTGTCGTCTACTCCTTCATGTCTCTGCTGTCGACGAATGTGAATTGCTGTTGTGACAATGTTTGCCATGGCATATATTCTGGTTTTACCTTCGAATACAGGCTGATATAAATTTTTAAAATATTAAATGGAGAATCGTATACAATCAGAATATATTTATGTAATTTTAATTATGAAAATACCTTGTAAGAAAGTGGTGATGTATATTTATATATACTATTAAATTAGCATATTGCTTCTCAATACCATGATGTAAAAGCATGTTGCTATATTTAGACAATCTACCTGTGGCCAGACGTTATAAAAGGTTATTGTAGAGGAGGCGTATTGTCTCGCTGTTTCATGCCAACATGCTCAGGTTATCCAGAGGTCGCGGGGCTCCGTCTTCCTGTTACTATAGGCATCCACTACTCACACTGGTTCTTTATTCTAGGCGAGGGACTCAAAACTTTAAAAAAAAGAAAGCAAATTCGCCTGGATATAGGTTTCATTAAGTCGCCATAAAGAGTAACAAGTAGGAATCCGTGTTAATAAAACCGTTCAGTCTTGTAATGTTTATCACAGCACGCTAGTGGAGTTCTTAACTTGCGGATTGAGCTCTTTTATTATGCGCTATGAGCCACTGGGAAAGTAAGTATGAAAGGAAGTAACTAAGTAGATATACTCAGTTCCAGCAATAGGTAACAATGTAACACAGGCAATGGATATAAATAAATCAACGCCGCAGTCTGAAATTAGGCTACCTTGAATCCGACCAGAAAAGCTGGTGTTCCTTCATTTCGGTGGAAAACACCCGAAAAACTTTTATGGAATACCCGTTTGGCATTCAACTTAAATGGAAAATGGTTTTGAAATAAGCTTAAAACGAGGGAACATGGTGGGATAGCTTTTTTCCCTTTAAGACAACACCTAATGCATTAAACCCGTAGCTTGACCGTCAAGGCACAGTCCGCGCCTGTGTTGAGTCTATAATTGGAAACAGATGGCGCTTTGAGGTCGGCCCTGGAAAAGATTGTGAGCGCAAGCATAGCAGTTTCCAGAGTGCGTGTACCCACGGCATGCAGGTGCAGGGTTAGGGTACAGCCGGCGTCAATCTGGACACAGTGCGTGTACCCACGGCATGCAGGTGCAGGGTTAGGGTACAGCCGGCGTCAATCTGGACACAGTGCGTGTACCCACGGCATGCAGGTGCAGGGTTAGGGTACAGCCGGCGTCAATCTGGACACAGTGCGTGTACCCACGGCATGCAGGTGCAGGGTTAGGGTACAGCCGGCGTCAATCTGGACACAGTGCGTGTACCCACGGCATGCAGGTGCAGGGTTAGGGTACAGCCGGCGTCAATCTGGACACAGTGCGTGTACCCACGGCATGCAGGTGCAGGGTTAGGGTACAGCCGGCGTCAATGTGGACAAGCCGACCAAAGGAGAGAAACAGAAACGGCCGCACGGACGAAAATTCTTGCAAGAAAATTGTAACTTTTTTTTCATTGAATCAAACTTTTTGATCGAATCCAATGCTTAAATAACAGGAAATTATTTTTATCCTTAAACTAAAAAAAAATGGTTCGATAGATACTTGGACCCAAGTAATTATTGACAATAAATGTACACATTATGTCAATGCTTCATTCGCCATTGTGGAGTAACTCTTTAAACTAAGTGTGAAGTATCATTAAATGTATATGAAAACGCGACACTCCCTCGCCGATTTACACTGTTAAACATAGAAATTAGTAAAATATCAGTTTCCATTAAAATACAGTATAGAGTCTTGAGCATTTCAGAAGACACTATCTTTACATGCAAAGATTTGTGACTAATCACGTATTTCATTTGTTCTGTTTTTATCTTCCTACATTTTATATGAAATAGTTCTAATTGCGATTAAGAGGCTTTTCTGTAAAAGAATGAAACTGAATTTTCTAAAATATGCATTTTAAAATAATACTATTTTGAAATTCTTTGTTATAACATTGTTATATAGGATTTCACCATTAACCTATAATTTATAGGTTTCATTTATTTGTTCACTCGTTTACCGTAAGCAATGAATCAATCCTGCAGATCCGCATTGACGGATAATCAAAACGCTTGACTATCCATGAACAGTTACAAACAGATCAAAGTAAATATAGTGACCTGCAAATTTATTATTATATCAAGTAACTAACTGCGTTCGCGTGGGTCATCTAAATATGTTTGCGTAGATATAATTATTTCTTCCGGTCTTAATTGGGCCAACGTATCTCTAGAATTCCAATGAAAATAATATTAAACAAATAAATTAATCTTTCATGTATGTGGCGCTTTCGAAGTACATCTAAAAAATGTACTTTATTTTACTTTTTCTGTAAACCAATTTTATTGTAGACCTAGGCGACGTTAACGTTACGCGAAGCGAATGCCTGGTACAGAGAAGCGAATGCCTGGTACAGAGCTACTTCTTATATTCCATGCCCATTAGAAAAAATTGAAACCCAGTCTAAACCGCATTTGAAGGCTGTCGCAGATTTATTTAATAAAAACCCTTCAACGTCTGCTCCAATTGTCAGTTCACCAATATTGTATATTTAGTGGAAAGAGAAAAAAAAATCGCGAAATGTAATTGTACATTCCGCCCACACATACACACACAAACATACAAACACAAACGTGTGTGCATTTGTATGTGTAGGTCTGTTACTAGTGCAACTCTTAAGTTGTAAATGTAATAACTGAAAATTTCAAGGATAAAGCACGCTATAATTGATTAAAACTAAATACGCGTATAAACGTATTAGAAATGCGCTTTGATTCTACTGGGATAAAAATGTTTAAACCCACGTGTTTGACACTAGGCCTACGATAAGTTTAGAGATATTTCAAGATAGTAACATATTTGCATGTACTGTCAAGTACATGACGGGATATGCGAATATGCACAGCCGCGACCAAGTTTGTCCAAATAGGGACTTAATTGTAGGAACTTCAGAATGATTCCCGCTTTAATGCAAAGTAGGATTAATATCAAAACAACAAACATATCCAACGCACCTGGAAAAAAAATAATTAAACGGTCTTACGTACAAAACTATGTGAACCGTGAAACCTGAAGTTCATGCAGTTCATCTGAATATCACTGAGTAAAAGAATAGATGCTCTGGCAGAATATATAGGCCTATGTAAAATCCTCTATTTTTAACTATCATTCTCTAGGATTCCATAGATAGAGTTTAAATACCACACAATCGAAGCAAACTTTTGTAAGCACTGTAAAATACTGGACATACAGTGACACGCAGAGACATTGCAGATGTGGGGGAATTGCTGGAGAGACACTTCACGAGAGATAGAAAAGCAATGTCCAGCATTTAACTATGCAGTGCCTTTTTCTTAGCAGAGTAAAATACGTGTTGTGTAACGGACTTTTTAAAGGAGAGGAAACTGATGCAACGTATTTATAAATGTAATGTAAATTTGCGCCGCTGCACTGGTTTCTGAAACGAATATTCTCTGCGCAGCGCCGTCTCCCGCTTTGCCTTTTCCCACTAATGAAAAATGAGTCCGAGCTCAGGATTGAATTTTATTCCTTCCTGACCTCGCCAGCTCTTGAGTGAACCGATCAATCTCGGACCAATGCGACGTTTGTTTATTGCTGGAGAAGGAAGCTAATGGCTTTATGAGTCTGATGTCAGCTGTTTGTAAGGGTACATACCCCATCTAGAATGATAAGTATCTCAGTCGAAAGTAAATTCGCATATTTGTTCATTACACTTTTTACACACGACAAAGAGTAAAAAGAACAATTAAACGACAGTATATAACAAATTACTAATTTCGTTTTTGATAGCTGGTTTTTCGCACACGTTGGCCTGTATGGTGTTAGTAGTCTGTCGTTATAATTCTACTGATGTGTTAACAATACTCTTCTTTCAAGTAGAAACAATTTACATCACAGTTACTATGACAAAATATAGCCAGTTTATACCACAGAACCCTTTAACTTTTGCACTTTTAACAGCATTTAAGTTATTGTAGTGTGTGTGTGTGTGTGTGTGTGTGTGTGTGTGAATATATACGTATGTATGTATGTAAACATTGCCCATGGCAATTATTTCCAGTTAATTTGGTCATGAAAGTGTGCCGGTTATGCTGAAATGCTCGTCTGAGAAGGTAACCTACGTCACGAGCCGCTGTGAGGCCAAACATTGATTTTGCCGTTACATAAGTTGTAGAAACAAAACAGACCGCTTCAGAGAGGTTTATATACTTATAGTTTTCATTGTGTGTATATGTATTTATGATTATATATGATATCAATATACATAAACCTGTATTTAAAATAATGGGGAAAAAATAATGCTTTAAGTATGCTGCAAGGTTTTGCATATGGAAAGCACAAGAGTTTAAACGACTGAAATGATCTCATGTATCTGATATAGAACGTATTTTAATGTCAGTTATGGAACAACATTCCCTGTGTTCTTTATCCTGATATAGGACGATCTAAAATCCTATAATTTAGTAACATACATCAGTACAGCAAATTCGCAAATATAAAAAAATTGAAACGCTAATTTAACATATAAAATATATATATATATTTTTTTAAATACCAGCTCAAATTTAATTAAACGGGCATTTTTTTTCTCTTAAGTCGATATCGAAATAAATAGATGAAGCAATTAAACTGCCGAACTGCGTCATTAACACAGTGAAAAGTTTCAATTTTCTGTATATAGATTTCTTATCCCAACAAAACAAGGTGACATAATTGATCTGAGAGTGCCCCTGAATTTTCCGATATATTTGAACTGTATTCCTGCATGATACA
This sequence comes from Paramormyrops kingsleyae, assembly GCF_048594095.1. NCBI lineage: Eukaryota > Metazoa > Chordata > Actinopteri > Osteoglossiformes > Mormyridae > Paramormyrops > Paramormyrops kingsleyae. The sequence goes on along the minus strand of NC_132800.1, from coordinate 24,557,126 downwards.
ATCGCACATATATAAATCCAACATATTTGTATTAATGCAGGAGATGTTGACACGATCCCTCGATGCGAAAACTAATGTTTAACAGTACCCAGACACCTCCCATAGGAAAATACTACCATTTGTGTCGTGTTGTCCTGAAACCGAATTTCAAAGCCACCGTTATATAAAGGCATACATAAGTGTACACATAATATATAGCAAATATGGTATGATATTACCTGAGTAGCGACGTGTCTGCAAACAGATGATAGCATTAAAACATCATTAAGATAGACCGCATTAAGGAAATAAATCAAAAGTCCGAAGTAAAGATTACGAGATATAGACCAAGTTGAAAAAATAATTTTTGAAACGGACAATATAAAAATTCAGCCATTAGTTATCCGAGCCAGAACAGGAATTAATGGGTAATTAATAATGCATAATGAGTATAAATCAACACATACATTACTAGATCGCAAAAGTATGCGTGTGTATATAAACTGTTACGTAGGCCTAGTTAACATAGTTATGCGTCGGTAGTGTGTGTGTGTGTGTGTGTGTGTGTGTGTGCGCGCGCGCGCGCGTGTGTCTATATACCTGAACTAAACTTTCGGTTCTCTTTGCATAATGTTCTCTTAATTAAATCACTTGTCTGCTTATTTGTAAAACATTATTATTAGTCAACAAGCCTATTGATACTTTAACATTTTTAATATTCAAATAATTTCACTGTTCTCGGTATAAAACAACTTCGTGAAAATCATACGGAAAAAATACATATTTATACAAAAAAAATCAGAAAGGCGGTTCCCGGTTTCTGAAGACCGTAGCTTCGTTGTGTGTTTACCAGACCAACTTCATGCCAGTTATCGTCTATATGTGCATATTATTTGTTCGAGGAGTGGCTTTCAGGAAAAGTCTAAATATGTTTGGAAGGCCCAAACTAATTTTAGAATATAGTTGCACGAAAAAAGGCACCAGCAATGGTCTAAATGCTTTCAAATATAAAGGAATTAGAAATAAAGCACCTAATACAGTTTTGGTCCTCTTACCACACCGCCTAAACACGTTTTCGACTTTCATAACGCTCTAAAAAATCAGGCGCGTGTTTAACTGAAATAAAAAGGCAATTTATTAAACAAACAAGGCAATGCCTTCAGAATACTTCCAACAAAACATTTCTCAATAACACGGCGATATACAGGTTCCTTTCTATAATGGAACTGGGAAATTACTGCAGTTCAATTTAGAAACACATTTCTGTGTTTGGTCCACATATCAAACTACACTATAAAAATAAATTACTATATAAAATTTACACGTTATAACATGTCCATAAACAACTGGCATTTGATATAACATAATATTTCAAACATAGCTCTCAAAATCGAGAAGAAACTTACGTGTTATCTGGAGTAACACTGTCCTTAACAAATCAAGGCTATGTTTCTTTGCCTTAATACCATATTCGTCCATTGAAGCCATGAATTAAAAAAAATCTTTTATAAAAATAAAAGAACAAATCGCTAGGACAGAAGCGTTGTTTCGTCAGAATTTGCTGCAGTCATAAACAAAAGCTCCGGACGTGCGGTAAATAGGTTGACTGGACGGAAAGGACATTTGACAACTGTTATTCCCGTTCACAGGAGAATTGTTCAGGCCAATTCTTTGGGACTCGAACATCTCTCGGACAGAGTGGAAGTTCTGCTGTTGCGTGGGATAGGTGGCACCGAGGTGGCTAAGGTCCCCTGCTTGGTTGAGGTACCACGAAGCCAGCCGACCTTGGTGAGGGTGGTGACCGTCCTGACCCGAGCTTAGATTTCCATGGTTCAGCGAGGACGTGGTGGTGGTGATCGAGTAGTCGGGCAACGACTCATCCACGCTCGTTGTAGGTGCCAGGTGCCCGGGTCGATCCCCAGCATATAAACTCATAGCTTGCATGTTGCAATGGTAGGTCGCGTTAGAGCTAGTGGATATGGCGTTTTGGTTACAGGGCGAGCTATAGACGGACGTTTGGTTTGGGGAATAATTAAGGGATAAGGAAGGCGTGATACCTGTCCTGCTGGAGGCGATGAGGGAAGAACTAAGCTCAGATGCGCTCTGAGGAGAACCACGGAGGGTCGTCATGATGTTATCCACGCTGAATCCCTGTGTCGGGGCCTGGCTGTGATGATGATGCTCGGCGTTTTCCAAGTTGATGGATCGGTTCGATGGGATGCTATGCGGGCTGTCGGTCGATATACTGCTACTGCTGTCAGGGCTTTCGACTTTGGGCACCGTGCTCAGGGTGGGCGACACGGCCTGAGGGGGCGTCGCAGCCCCGTTCTCAGTCTTTATATCCTGGATCCTCACCGGCTGGGTGCCCTGCACGGCCTGCTCCGCTTCCCTGCCCTGCTGCCGCGGCGCCGTCTCCTTCGTCGGCCGGTCTTCCTTTTCTTTCAGCGCGTCCTTCTTTTTGAAACGCCTCCTCCGCCTCAAAAAGCTGCCGTTCTCAAACATGTTGTAGGAGTCCGGATCCAGGGTCCAATAACTGCCTTTGCCCGGCTTTTTATCGTCACGGGGAACTTTAACAAAACACTCGTTGAGCGACAAGTTGTGCCTAATGCTGTTTTGCCAGCCCTGCTTATTGTCTCTATAAAAAGGAAAGCGCTCCATAATGAACTGATAAATCCCATTTAGGGTGACCTTTTTGTCGGGTGAGTTCTGGATAGCCATGGTGATGAGGGCGATGTAGCTATAAGGCGGCTTGACCATATCCTTTGGCTGGGGTTGAGGTGTGTACGGTCCATAAGCGCGAGTCATGCTGGCGGGGTACTGATCGTGAGCAGCATGGGAGTACATACTCATCGGGGCAGGCATCCCAGTGTATCCTCCGCCGGCTGTCCTGTAGTAGCCCTGATCGCCGCTGATATAGGGCACGACGCCCAGGGAGTTGGGGCTGGAGACGGAGTAGCGCGCCTGCATTTCTTCTCCCAAGTCGCTTCACAAGCTTTTTCGTGCGACACGCACCTTTTTCCCCTAAGACGCTTAGCAGAATATCTCCACTTTCTCTTCCTCGGCACTTTAAAACCCACGGCTGCTCGGCTGGAAAAATGACGGTGCGAAAGCAGCGTCTTGCGCGCCGTCTGCCCGGAGGAACATTAGAAAACTTCTGGACTTTGAGCATCCGTCACTAGAAAGGACTTTTTTTACGCAGTCACATTTTTTTCCCCAAAGGCCCCGCCCCCTACCTTTACTGGCGTCCAATGGGAGGTCGAGTTCTTTCGCTTCGGCCACACACGCACTTAGAAAACCGAGAAGAGGTACTGACGACTCCCTGTTCACTTCAGCTAATACTGATCATTTAAACGAATGTCAGTTGCTTGCACATAAAGCAAAAAAAGGAGCACTATAGTATAATACGAGAAACGTATACTCCTGGGTAAATATATAAGAAAGCTAGCCTATATATTCAAAGCCAATCAACAGGTCTCAGAGGTCTCATTTAGTTTTGATGAAGACTTTAAAGATATCATAAGCTGCTGTTGCTGATAATAAAAAACAAACAATACAAAGCTTTTGAAAGTAAAAACGAAAATAAATGATGCGTATTTAATAGCTTCTTTAAACTTACACCAACGAATATTTATTCCACAGATAACGTTTCGTCTTTCCCCTATACGAATTGAAACAATTTAACAAAACATTAGTAATGTTTGATCCCCGTAGCTCGCAAGATTGCGCGTATTAACACCGACTGTTAGTTAAAAGTTTCAGTCAACACTGATTGCCATCAAAGCAGAACGAAGGCCCCTTATCTCTGGCAGTAGGCAGAATCCGAAATGTAATTACAGCGAGAATAATCTCTTTTAACAGAGGAAATCTGTTGAGTGCGAAGGTTTGTCTATGTGTGAAGCAGATCTTAAAGAGTGCCAAACGGACAGCACCCTGGGTGATATTCAAGGTGTTAGAAATGTAATCAAAATTCCTTAGTCTCTGGTTTCTAGAAACATGGTTGGTACGCCTTGTTTCAGCGGCCGCCTTAAACAGCTGTAACGGTATCCTAATCGTCTTAATTAAAGTTAGAGGTTTATTCGTAGATAAATAGCAATTATAACATTTTCTGAAACTTACTTCTGACAGCCAGACTAGTATGTTGCATTTAGGCTACGCTTGATGCTTATGCAAAAATTGCCTATTTAAATAATTTTGTATATATTGGATAAAAAAGTGAATTTTGACAAAAAAGTGATTTTGATTTTGTAAGTTCGCTTTTTCTCTGATAAACTGATTAATGCAAAATCATTGAATAGGGAAATTGTTTCATATATGTGTGGCTATTTTATTATGCTTTGATACTGATATAGAGATTTAAAATGAAGCAATATTCATTTTATTGAATTACAGTATTTAAATTTTAAAAATAATTTTGGGAAAAATTCCTGTCACCTATACCTTTGTTGTAACATTTAATAGTAGATATACAGGCTATATTTTACGTAGACTGTAACAAAGGTGTTTTCATCGTAAAATTCTCAGGTATTTATCTGGATATTAAAGTGGACAGAAGGACGACAAATATCTGTCTTTTATTGGGAAATTGCAAAGCCCGTATTCTCTCACATATAGTGCTGATTAAGGCCGCGCACCTCTGTTGTCCAGCGCGGGTTTCTGCTTTCAGAGACCCGCGCATGAACCCCTTTCACTGCCCTCGCGGGTGTTTATTCAATTCAGACATCGACTCTTACTAAACCTCATGTCGGTGCGATATTTAATGCACGACATTACCGTTGCCGTAATTTGTTGGACAACCATAACCAATGAATTATTATTATTATTGTTATTAATAATAATAACAATAATAGTGCAATCATAGTTAATTACGGTCTTGGCGTTATTGTGATATACTTAGCCAATTGAATACTATGATTTTAAATGCTATGTTTATGAACACGTTTTATATAATAATTGTAATATTTTCTTTATGTAATCGTATATAAGAGGAGAACATAACAGTATGTAATACCGTGTATGAGACTTTGTAAAATGTTTTTTGATGTCGCGTGGTTTCAGAAACTGTCATGGTGTGCCGTCGATATAGATGTTAATTATAAAGTTTTATTAGATTATTTTTAAAAAATATTTTTGCCTACAGATACGCATGCGGGTACAACAAATGAATCGATAGGTGGACGGGTGGGTGGATGCACGTTAAAGTATAAAGCATCGTTATAACGCAATTCTAGAAAAAGAATAGTAACGTCAATTTGGAAAAATAAATATAATCGAAAACCTTGTAAGTTTATTTATTTAATTTGTTTTTTTTCTATAATAATAAAAATATTTATTGTGGCTAATTATATTGACCTAGTTATTTTGTTTATTATTATTATTGTTATTATTATTATTTCTACTACTACTATATTATTAGTAGTAACAATAATATTTTAGCCTGTGTCAAGATTTATGTAAAGATATGAAAACAAGACGAATGGATTTAAATGCTATTAGCCATTTTTCTTTGCTAAATACTATTATCAACTGATCAGTGAGAATACTAATTAAAAATATAAACTGCCCTATAAGTCGCATTTTAGTTCAATTCAAGTTCAAAACAACATAGCGGTATATGATCGAGGCTCTGTCGCATGTTTGATTTTGTCCTCTTTTTCCAGTTTTCATTTAGGTCGATAATATTTGGCTACATTTACACAATGCTAAATGCAGTAACATTTTCACATTTACGACTTCCAATAAGACATTCAATACAACGTTACTAATCACCACAAAATTTCCCGAGAAGCATAGTTTTGCAGAATACCGTCTTGGCAGCCTTAAAGAATTGCGTTATTTATAGTTCCCTAAATCGTACAGGACTGTTTAATCTTTTAGAAAGGGAAATGATATAGAAAAAAATCCAGCAAAGTCTGCAAGGCGAAAATAATTGAAGTAATAAAGAACACGCATGTTTCTTTTTAACCCTGTTAACTGTTTCATCGGTTTCATTGCTAAACCTGAAAATTTCACACGTAGACTGTACAAGTATAGATATTTGTTCTGGGGATGTATACGGCTGTGCGTTCTAGTTAAAGTGGTAGCTATCACCCTCGTGAATGAAGTTCTACGCGAACCGCTAATCACGAGTAGTTTGTTGTAAAAAGGGCCAATTTCATGTTTAAAAATAGCAAAATGGTAGTAATAATCATGTCCAAAAAAGTGTCTAGCTAATGAGTCTGAAATAATAGAAAGAAAATACTTTGATCCATGTATAAGCACAAATAAGTATTCAGTTGCACATCTTAGCAGTCCAATTGGCTAATTCATAATCATTACCAAAAAAGTAAATTGTGATAGCTGTGGGTTTTATTTCCAGGTAAACTAACGAGAAACGAGCAGATTGCAGATAATGCGCCGATTGGAATCCACCTGCCGTACACAGCAGTCTCTGAGCATGCGCATAGCTCCCCCTGCTGGTTCTACTTTTTACATACACGCAGGAAATGAATTAATGCGTAGTGATTTGACCAACGTTTTGCATAAGGCGCGGAACCTGGGGGAGGGGGTGGTAGCAGTGATGAGCAGTCACGAATAAATGAATGAGAAAATATATAATCATATGTATAATTATATTTCTGTTTTTCTACCAAAAGGTTATAGCTGAGTTTTTTTAAACACCCTCGTTCAGATGCTTTCTGCAGGCCTTGGTATCGCATTTAGCGGCGTGGCTAATTTACCAGGGTATCCATGCCCCTACTGTGCACCTGATTTGAGTCACTAAACTGGCAGGATCATGGTGGACGTTAAATGCCAGCTGACTTTTTCATCCTTTTATTTTAACTTGTCAAATCAAGAAAATTATAAAATATTACGGGAATGTAATGCGCAAGAAAATTGTAAACTGTTGCCATTAAATGCAGTCAGCAGTTAATATAACATGATGGTTACTGGACAAATTACTAATTAACAGCTATGGCTAAAAGTGCATAATAGTTTATGTTGCAATTTTTATTGCAGACAAGTTAGCAGCGTTGAATATTTTTGTAGGGTAAGCACGGAGGTGTCATTTTACTTCCAAAATAATTGTGTCTTGTTATGTCTTTCATGAGGCCCAAAATCTCACTTATGCTCAAGTAAACAAAACGAAAATATTTTAGTGAATGATTTCCCACACTTACAGGCCGAAACTCAATTACGTTACTTTGCTGCCCCAAAGTGTTTGATAGTTGAATGACAACCTTGGTTAAAAAACCGTAATCGCAGCGTCTTCTACCTTTGAGCACGTGTAATGGTAATCAGGTTTTAACGTAAGCCTGTAAATAAATCTTTCTGGTATTATTTAATATTAGAGATACAAGAAATTTTGAATCAGAATGAAATTAAATGAAATGAATGAAGTAATTGGTGGATAAAGGTCTTTTAGCTAAAGACAAGTATGCAAATGTTTTTTTCTTAATATTTCAAAATGCTCAGATGTAGGCCTTTATTTATGCATATATCTATTGTTTGTTTTTATTTCTACATTTATTCATATTACAATATTCACAGAAAGTGTCATTTTAATTGAAGGGAGTAGTACACATTTCAAAATAAAAGTAGGTGTCACATATATGGAAAGTGTCCTGATAATAGTGTGAACTGCAATGCAAGGGCTCCAGAAACTGAAACAGGAACAATAAATATACTGTTTGGCTCCTATATTTTTTATCAACACATTTTTGCTTCTTTATTAAAAATAAGTAAACAACCATCATGTAATCCACCTACCTCGGGATATACGGGCACAATAAATATAGAGTCTAAACCAGAATGTATGAATGACAGGAGTAATGATCGCTTAACAATAGGAAGGGTGATGTGAGTCTCTGTGGTTTAGGATTTTGTGCCTGGAAATGGAAGGTCACATGTTCAAATCCAGAGTTGGCGGAGTAATTTTACCATTGGGTCCTCGAGCAAGGCACTTTTATTGTGACATGTCATATTTATGTATGAGATAAAGGTAGCAATGGTTGCCTTCACTGCGAAGTTCCAGAAAATAGAGGCTCATTTATAAGAAAAAGTCTGTACGTTTTTGCAGGACAGGAAAATAGTAAAAGCCAGATTTAATAATACCTTGCGATACTAATTGGGGTTATAAACCCCATGTATTTTAGAAACATTCACATGTGTGTTTCCACCCAATAATCAAAGATGACAACATGGACCTACAGATTTAGACTGTCGATGGGTCCAGGACTATGACTGTACGCTTGGGGGGAATCAGAGGGACTTTGGACGAGATGTGCTCTTTGTTAAAAGAATCAGTCAAAGAGCCTGTGTCTGTCTAACATTGATCTGCACACATTCTCCCTCCGCTGGCGGTTCGGGGGGCGGCTTGTGTCGTTAGGCTAGGTCGCGCAGGACACAGCATGCTAGTATGATCTGCACACCTTTGCCTGGTGGTATAACAGAATGCCACGCGACATGTCCAAACACAGCCACCTGGCGCTGTACCACTGAATGCGCTGCTCCGTGCTCCCCACTGAACCAGTGTTCCTCTTCACTGCGTGGGAGGTGCTATGAGGTTAACAGCCAGTGCTTCTGTCTCCTTTGAGCGCCACTGGGACATACCAGCCAAACATCTGACATACATCTCAAATTACTACAAATATGTGTATATTCAATATACCAATCTGCCATCCACCCCAAAGGGCCCCAACCTCAAGGTTATGTCCTACCCTGCCATTTCATAAAATAGAAGCATCATGCATGAATCCAGGCCAACGTGCAACAACATTTGTCAAAACCATGTTGGCGTTATAGATGAGTTGCACACTGATGGAATGAACCTGCTTTCAGTCCACAATAACAGCTTCATTTTCTGATGGTGCTTTAATTGCAATGTGCGTGCAGTCGATAGCGCCAACCACATTAAGAAAATCAGACATTGCTACAAATTGAATTTTAATGTTTGCCTGTACATCCATGCCACAGGGAAATTTAATATACCTTCTCGACAGCTGGTTTATACCAGCCACTGCTTGCGGAATAATGGAACTCAGTGTGGGCTGGGATATCCCTGATCTGTCAGCCAGTTTCTGTTGTTATGTTCCCGTCACCGGGAATCTAAATGTTGTCAGTACTTGGAGTTGGACAGGAGCAGCATGAGTCCATAATATAGGTTGTTCAAGGGCCAGAACCAATTTATCGTACTAGTCCACTGGAATCACTCTTGGCAGCCTGAAATGACTGATAAGCCACGAACCACCACTGGAAAAATAATCATAACAAACTGTAGACTTACCCTTGGCCAATTCCGCCGCGCATGTGTCCAAAATGTTTCACGATGCTGCGGGTGATATACTTATAAAAAAAAGCTTTTTATGCATAAACGAGGGTTTGATTTTCATGTATGTACACCTTTAATGTGTAGGGATCTGAGTGCATGATGACATAGCTGGTCACATGACTTCCAGAGTGTTGGAAGGTCACATGACCGGCAGGTTAGATCCTTCTCTTGATGCTGATCTGTTGTGATAAGCCCCCCTCTCATGCAGGGTGATTGCTAGGGGCATGTGTTCCACTCTTCCTGGAGGACACAGAGGCAGCTGGATGGTATTGTCACCTTTTTAAGTGTACACTGTACACCACTGACTCACTGGCTTCACTGACTGCTCATCTCTCGTCGAGTGCAGTGTAAGCAATTATCCATTTGCAGCAGCTTTGTTTGTAATAGATTTTGTAGCAAGTATTGTTTTTCTGTTTTAGTTAATCTGAGGTGACCCTCCCCACCGTGGGTTGCAGTGGGCATAGACACTGCACTCCACTGGAGGGTTCCCTCCCCCCTCCTTTGTTACTCTGTACTGAAAATTCTGGTAAAGTGGGCCTGGTCATCTGTTATATTTGCTGTGTTATACACTATATGGACAACAGTAACGGGACACGACTCTTAAATCATACGTCAGTTCATGAGATTTCTTCCCCGCTAGATATTCCACAGTCAGCTGTAAATTGGTATAATTGCTAAGTGGGTGCATTTAGGAACAACAGAAACTGAGCCACAAAGTGTCAGCCCACATACAGTAACAGAGCCGGGTCACCGAGTGCTGAGCCACAAAGTGTGTAAAAGTCACCAGCAGTCTGACTCAATAACTGCAGAGTTACCAAATTCCTCTGACATTAACTCCAGTACAAAAACTGTGCACCAGTAACTTTATGGAATGGGCTTCCATGGCCGAGCAGCTGCATGCAAGCCTCACATCACCAAGTGCAATGCCAAGCGTCGGATGGAGTGGTGTAAAGCACACTGTCACTGCACTCTGGAGCAGCGGAAACGTGTTCTGTGGAGTGACAAATCACAGTACTCTATATGGCAGTATGATGGACGAGTCTGGGTTTGGCTGATGCCTGAAGAACATTACCTGCCTGACCCTATTCTGCCAACTGTAAAGTTTGGTGGAGGAGGGATAATGGCATGGGGTTGCTTTTCAGGGGTCGTGTTAGACGAATTAGAACAGAAATTGTAAGCCAGGCCTTAATGTCCAACATCAGTGTCTAACCTCACAAATGCTCTTCTGGATAAATGGGCAAAAATTCCCACAGTCACACTCCAAAATCTTGTGGAAAGCCTCCCCAGAAGAGTGGCAGCTGTTATAGCTGCAAAGGGGGGGTCGACTCCATATTGATGCCAGTGGATTTAGAATGGGGCGTCATAAAAGTTCCTGCAGGTGTAATGGCCAGGTGTTCCAATATTTTTGTCCATATAGTCTACCTAGTATGGAGTAGGGACTAAAAAAAGGGTTCCAGAACTGTCAGAGGAACTACAGTCGAGCCAACTTCCTGTGGTAGGAACACAACAAAAGTCCCTGATTCTGGGAAAACGATCTGGTTCCTAAAAAGAATCTGCAGTGTAAAAGCGGGCAAAGTGTTACCAGTAGTGATTGATACATTTCAGAATGTAGTCATGTTGGTCTCTGAGATTTGAAGAGAAAATATACACACCCTTATTCTATGGTGGTTGCCCTGCTTTTTAACATATGATTCAATTTACAATGTACAGAAATAAAGTGGCCTTTATACCATACTGTGTGTGGTGGCCATGGGTACTGACTCTGTGTAGAAATGTGTGAGGTCTGATCCCTAAGATAAGATAGAGATACAGAGTGTTGTGGCCTAGATACAATATTCACCGTTAGACATGTTAGTCTTAGAGGTCAACATCGTTCATACCTGTGTGCACAGGTTGGCATTAGGCAGCATCACTTTAGCATGGGACACAAAGTAAGGGCACTTGAAGAACATCTTCAAACTGTGAGAACGTAGGAGAAACAAGCGGATGTCCACCTAGTCATGAGTAGAACAAGTGACCCTACATGGAATAAACAGGAGCCAAATAATCACATCCAATCCTGAAGCTATTTAAAGATGTTTCATGACAGTAGTGCACTGTAAGATCTTATTTGATTATTTAATGACTGGTGTTCCCATGACCACACACATAAGCAGGATGTCATACAGTATGAGGAGATAGTTATTCCTTGAATGGTAAGTTCCGATGGTGTAGTGGTTGCCATTTTGGGGAGGTGTTTATTGCTATGTGGACAAGGACTCTGGGGCTGTGATTGGAGGGTTGCCGGTTTGAGTCCTGTGATTGGAGGGTTGCCGGTTTGAGTCCTGTGATTGGCCGAATTGCATCACCGTTGGGCCCTTGAGCAACGCCCTTCACCCCAATTATTGGAATCTTGGCTGATCCTGCTGTTTGATCCCCGCTTGTAGGTGCTTTGGACAAACGCATCCAAAAAAGTGGCAAATATAAATTAATGTGCATTTCAAAGCAAGTAGGTCATGTGATTAATCAGTGCTAACTAAATATAAACCTGTGGTCTCTTTTTGAAGGAACAAAGATAGTTAAATAAAATGTACATCTATATACTCAGTTGATGGATGGATGGATGGATGGATGGATGGATGGATGGGGAAAAGCCTACTTTTTTCATACAACTATATCAACCATTAATTAAAGAAGGCGAGATGCAAGTACTGTGAAACAGGCCAGCTTCAGCACCTCATGGCAGCAGAGAGACCAGACATCTAACCATGCTTTCTGCTATCAATATATATAATACACACACACACACACACACACACACACACACAGGCACCCTGGAAACCGATGTTTGGCATTGGCATGAATGACCAAAGGTTTGACTATAAAAACTCAACCATGAATGTTGACCCTGTGGATCTGCCAATGACCCGTTTTGGTGGAAACGGTAGAGTCAAAGTGCATATTTAATTCTGCATGGAGTTGGGCAGCTGTGCTTTTGTGTTTTTTGGATACAATCCTTTCAGACAGCTACCTCTTGCAGCCACAGTTACTCCTGTTGGACGTGGTCCGTCCTTCTTGACAGTATGCCAACGTTCCCAGAGACACCGTGGCTCTCGATACACCACAAAGACTTGCTGTCCTGGTCACAGATGCAGCAGCGTGATGTGCACCAACAATCTGTCCTATTGAACTCCAATACGTCTCCCATTATGTTGTGTGGATAGCAATATTTTCTAAAATAGTGTTAAATTTAACTTGGAGAATCCCGGGGGTACGCTGAAATATGACAGGCGTTTTTAGGTGTTCTCTTCTGTGGCAATTTTTCTTTTACGACCACTAGATGGAGAAATGGGACAATTTATGTAAAGCCTGGCTGCCTGATTTCAGGAGGGGAAATAGCGCGCATTCACTGTACCGCGTGACTCTTCGCGTGCTATAGTTTAGGACAAAAATGGGACATCGATAAAACAAATAGGCCTGCTCTAAGTTTTATTTCTTTGACTAAATTTCCAATCAAGAAATACCGTGGTAAGTCATGTGTTCTGTCTTTCGTTTTGTTCTTTTCCATTTAAAGTAGGCCTATAAATATTTATTTGCCTTTAATTGTTTTAATTTTGGAGACGTTTTTGTCCAAAGCGACGCACTTCACAAACACTGTTTAGCTCTCGACTATGCATGAATGCCCAGGTAGCCTGCAAGTGTAGGCAGTATGTGGGGGAACATAAATGTTTAAACCCGCGGGCACATTTTTGTCCGTATATACACAATTATATCATTTTACAGGAGTCTCTCCAAAGTGATTCCAAGTTTGAAACTACGGTTAGTACAGTTAAAATGTAAAAAGGGCATGCGTAGTATTTCCACGCTGGAAACGTAGCAGGTCTCTTGCTTAGTACTGTTGAAATCTAGAATTTATTTATTTGGAAAATTAAGGTATACAGGCCTAAAAACAATTATAAATGCAATTCGATGCACTTAATTAAGTGAGAGTGGTTATAGAATAATTTGGTGTATAAGTCCTACCGGATCAATTCATGAAACTTCAATAATATGAGTCACACAAACACAATTAAAATCGCAAACTTTATTAAAACCTTAAACATCAACACCGGCAAACCGGTTGAATATATAACAAAATGGTATTTGTGAATGTCCACATGTATATACATTTCAGAAAAAGGTTACATTATGCTGAAATTTGACAGGATTTTTAACAGCAAAATTATTCAGTGCGCTGCTCCAGTCTAGGAATATTATACATTTTTCTAAAATAAAGATTAATCAGGAATAATCAGGACAATTAAAATAAGGCGATTGACTTCATAATGGTTCTTTACCACCTATCAACTTAATAATGACTTCGGCTGCAGTATTTTCTTCTTTATCTAAGCGGACTTACTCATATTCATATGGCGCACGGCTTGATGTCTTGCTGGCGAAGCAGTGAGTGGGTGTCGTTAGACCCAACGCCGGGTGGATGTAAGGAGGAAAACTTATTCATGTTCAGATGGAAATCTGTCCTTTCACGTACGGAGGAGGAGTGGGATTGATGTCTAGGGAGCCCTATTGCATGTAAAACAAGAAAAGCAAAAGTCTTAGAGATAATCATCACACATAAGACAAATCAACTAAACACCGCTACTCATAAGTGCGTGAATAAAAAAGAAATTTTGTGCAGGCCTACATAGTTAAAATTTATTTGTTCTGAAATTTATTTTAATTTGCGGACCATCGGGGGTATGGCCCGCGGTCACAAGTAATTGTACCCTCAAATGTACGAATTGGTAATTATTTTTCTGGCAGTGTAGGAAATCATGTAGTCTGACGAAAATAATCCTTTAAATTAAGGATTGTGAAACAAATTGTGAAATAAGAAATCTGTTAAGTTAAACGTGATAAAAAAAAATGAATATAGTTAACTAAATAATACTTAAATTACGAAAATGAGGCATGTTTTTTTTCTTCATAATGCACATCAATTTAGCCCCGTATTTAATAATAGCCTGACATATATGCGGTTTCGAAAAACAGATAGGTACAATGCTCCAGTGTTAAGTGTGCAATAATCAGGGCCTACTTTATTCCAAAGAGGAATCACATTTTCTGTATTTGGTTAAACTACCCGACTCGGTGCAGTCACCAGAATGACGCAGTGAGCTCCACATTAGTGTCGTATGTATAAATCGTATGTATTTTATGCATAAAGAAACCAAAAGTATTATCCGAGGAATTATATGACAGAGTTATTTTAATTCCAGTTTCTTGCATTTTTAAGCCAAGGGTTTAAATCTTTCTTAAACCAAGGACATCCAAATGAAAATAGACCATATCTAGTCGCAGCAACATTGTCAGAAAAAAAGTACCGATTTGTCCCTTTGCTTGTCACTCCGGCTGTACCCTCAAAGCTCTGCCAATTGTACCCTTAGCTGTATGTACTTGTACATTTTAAGAAACAGAAATGGACTCTGCGGAACATTTTGCACCATTTGGGGTACATTAATGTTGTTTGTACCCTGTGGACGTTCCTCAGCGTCAGTTTCTGTACCTTAAATTAGACCAAATGGTATATTTACCCACAGCTAGGGTACAATTGTCAGACCCTTGAGGGTACAGCCCCAGTGACAAGCAAAGGTACAAATTGGTACTCTTTTCTCTAACAGCGTACCATTAATGCTGACAATTCATTATTTACACCAAATTAGGGATTTTCTCTGCAGACCCCCTGTTTCTGATCTAGGAATTGGCAGGGCTGGTGGACATTAGGTTGAAAACCCGTTGTAAAGTATTCGTTTAGTAACAATAATAATATACTGATTATTATGGTACATAATTGTGACTAAAATATTCACGTATTACACATTTTATTTCTGCTTTGGGGGCATTGCTATTAGAGTGATGATGATGATGATGATGATGATGATTATTATTATTATTATTATTATTATTAAGGCACCACAGTTTTCACTGACAATTTGGCTGGTATTTTAAAGGTTTTATTGACGTCCTAAAATTGCTTTTTATAATAAATAATGTCAATCGCGGTCTTGAATCCTTCGGTAAGCCTACTTCACATTCTTACGCGTTAAATTAATAAAAGAGAATAAAACGAAAACGACTGCTAAGCAGCAACTCATAAAAAGGACTGAATTCATGTTCATCTTAATTAAGAATGTTATTTAACGTAAACATTCAGCTCACAATACGTTGACAGACACGCTCGTGTATTTTAATATTATTCAGATGTGATTCTAGGATTTCAGCCTTAGGGGGGCTCAGCCTCCAGTAGGGCTGCCATTGTTACGGGACAAATCGCTAAACGATTTTCGAAAAATAATCATTTGGGGGCTGAGACAAAAAGTAGGGTAGCTGAAGTCCGCGTTAACATGCTCTACAATTCTAGAATCTACAATGCCATTATTATTATTGATACATCTAGTACTTCTACTACTACTGTTGCTTTTTGCGCATTTATGAACCGAATGTCTATACAAATCTTTTACGAATAGGACTTAATATCCGTAGCGCAGTTTAATACACTTGAGACCTGCGTTCTCCCAAACGGTTTACCTGCAATGCTGGGTGCTTCCCCAAAGTTTGGATGGAGGCATCCCTGTTCCATGGCGTAGGATGGCATGCTGGAGGATAAACCCGAATGTACAGGATTGCTGGTAGCTGGTGCCAGAGATTGATGATTTATGTATGTTGAGCTAATATTGGGTGCACAGGGTGCACCAGCGCCTGCATAGGGGGAAAGACAATCCACACAGCTAGCCGATACGGTGGGTGACGACAGCGGTCTGCTGCTTCTGTTTGGACCGTAGTCTCCGTTTGTCTTTGCCTGAAAGCTGGTTATATACGCAGATCCAGCGTTGGAAGAGGACTGTGAGGTACGTTGGCCACCGTTAAATCCGTCGTACGTGGTGGTTATTGGATTCGACATTATTTCTAGGTTGTAACCATTGCTGTGACATGTCAAGGAGCCGGTTGGAGATTGGAAATCAAAGCTCTGCGGTAATATAGATGACCCTATACCAATTCCATTCATCATCCGATATATGGGTTTTAAAGCTTGGCATTTTCCTCTGAATCCCCTTGGTCTACGGCGAAAAGATCCTTCCTCAAACATATACTCACTGGCGGGGTCAATAGTCCAGTAATGCCCTTTACCTGCTCTCCCCATGCCTTTGGGTAATTTAATGAAACATTCGTTCAGAGACAGGTTGTGCCGAACAGAGTTCTTCCACCCTTGGTAAGATCCTCTAAAGAAGGGGAATCTTGCCTGGAGAAACCGATAAATCTCGCTTAGCGTTGATCTCCTCGTTGGGGAATTCTGGATAGCCATTACAATGAGCGCAATGTAGGAATAAGGAGGTTTGTCAGGGCGCCTCAGTCCAGATGTCACCTTTGTCGCCATAGCCGAAGGCGCCACGTCGCTCTCCGCATCTGGCTGCAAGTTCATCGGGGAGAAGGAGCAAAGCCAAAACTGTCAGTTTTAATCCGTTTCCCGCTTGTGCTCGTCCTACAGTGATCGTTGACTTGGTCCCGGAGTCGGATGAGGGCGGTTGTATAAATCAACTTCACAAGTCGATGAGAGAGGGAAGTGAAGTTGTTGTCGCCGTTTTTATTGTGGAAGAAACGCCTCGTTGAACTTCACTTGACCGGAGGTTGGAAAGAGAAGGAAAAACTTCTCTCCCTGCATGAAGATTCGGAGTTCAGGCAGAGGTAATTTTCAGATCCATTAATACATGCTCCGATGCTGAGTTATTTGCTCTGACAGTTTGCAGTGTACACTCCAGAAGTACCTCCTTAATGGAGATTTAACCATGAATCCACCAATCCAATCAATTCTACCAAAGGCCAAGTATTAGAGTAAAATGCTTGCTGAATTTGTGTAAAAAATGGTTCTGTTTTAAACGCTCAGCAATACTCCCATTTGCAAAAACATAGCCTAAATTGATTAGTTGGTGCAATAAAGGCTATTAACAGTCGTAAACGATGTTAAACATTCAAAGAAAATATATTTATTTAGCCTATATGCTTATTTGGGTGGCGGGGCTTATCGGGATTTGACGTGAGTAGAAGCAGGTTTTTCACGTCCAGCGCCGCCAGCATCACACAAAACGCCACGGTGTCATTTACCGACTGGTGTCCGGGTCCCACCTTCTAGCGGAAAGAAGGACGACAAGATGGAAAGAGCTGTTCTTATATGAGGACGCCAAACATGAGTCCTACTTCTTCTAACTGATTCTAATAATAATAATAATTATTATTATAATTATTGTTGTTGTTGTTAAGTTGCAGTACATAAGTTCATTCTTAAGGAATGTTAAGCTGATGGAGAATAGTGTGGTTTCCATGAGCTTAATATTTTATATGTTATTTAACCTTAGAATGTAGGAATGATTTTAGCTAACGTGATTTTCTTCCTACACTTTTGATAAATTATACGTCTTTCGTTCAATTACAATTCCCCTAGTATTTGTATTTTTATATAATACTTAATATGTAATTTCACTAGACTTACAGTAAACTGTGAAAAGGCGGAAATTTGGGGAAAAAAACAAAAAAAAAAACGACAGATATATAGATATCTTGCTTCCACCCCCCCCCCCCCCATTTCGCTTTCTTTTCCACTCTTGTGTGTGCGTATGTGTATGAAATAGGATGTGCTGTTTTGTGCGGCTGCTTCTCAGTGAAAGAAAAAATAACTTTTTGAAGTCACCATAACAATAAGCCTTGCACTTTTGCCCTTCACAATACAAAGGATATTCAGATATAATCATGCTGCAGCATAACAACAAAGGTAAAGGAACATAATCACCGTAGAATTTCCCTTAACATCAAAACTGGTAACCCCTGCTGGTTACAGGATGCATCACGGACTTAAAGGAAATTCTTCTCTCTGGCAGTAGAATAGTTTGGACGCAGAGTTAGCGATCTTGGTTACTGTGTCTCAGTTATACATCCTCGAGTTACCAACTGATGGGTGTTTCTCTAATAATCGGGTGTAACAACCTCGATGCACAGTAACTAAGGACACATCTGGCAAACTCCTGTGTTTTGGCATAACTTTGCTTCATTTAAGAAATTATAAAATAGATAGCTTTACCAAATTGTTAACTTGATGTGTGGGCATCTGAAACATGAAATATGTCTTTTGTAAGATAAATCGAATGCATTTTCCCGCATTACTGTGGTTTGCAACCATAGAGTTATAAGCAAATGGCCATTTTCAAAAAAAGAAAAAATGCAATCAATACAAAAGTTCAATTACACTAAGGATACCAAGGAAAGAGAAGATGGGATTGTGAGACATGTTTTATATAAAAGTAGTTTATGTAAAAGTATGTTTTAAAATGTGCTAAAAGTTTTCAAATTTACAGAAATTCTAATTAAAGTAGATTTCTGACTGGCTTCCCGTTGCCAAAACTGAAATTGACCCTTTTTCAGGTGTGTCATTTCAGTTTTCTACCTGCAGGCTGCAGCGTCGTCCTTTTAAAAAATGTTTTCATTGTTAACATGCCGACACTTGTACCAGAATTTAGCATCATTTAGAGACGGTAAACGTGTAACGATTTCTGGTACCCACTGAAGATTCTATAAACAGAATAGCTGCAACATGTTTTCAGAATGAGGGTAATATGTCAATTCCATTATGAATTATGTGAATGGAATTGGGGTGCGAAATGTACATGGAAGCATGGGCCAAATAACTAAATAAAATTATTTTTCTGGGGGGTACTGTGCCTCCCTTATTTGTTCATTCTGTTATCTGCTACGGTGCTACGCTTTTGTGAAATTCCCTGGTTCTGAATCGCATCCTTATTGCCGCAGGAGGGCGCGCTCGTCACTCGCGCCTTGATAAAAGCGAACTGCGATCGTGCAGCAGATCCATCGGGAAGCAGGATCTGCGGGGTATAATGGTCCCTCACTTCAATTCACTCCACAGACCTGATGACGATCCGCCTCCGCTGAAGCTTAGGCATCGACAGATACCACAGTTCGATAGAAAGGAAAACAGCTTTGTGTGATGTGATGTTTTGTTATGTTTAACTTCATATATGATAAGAGCTAGATTTTGTTGGGAGAACTTAACTCATTGGAGGTATTGTGGTGCTGCCGGTTGACCAGTGTATCTCCCAGCGTGCCTAGCGCCCGCTATTCATCTAAATAGTTGAAGCTAATATTTAATGTTATTTATTAATATGATCTCTCTGAAGTTGCTGGGAATCATCCACTCTATCGAATTGCAGTATCGGGCGATTCTTGAGTTAAATACTTACCCTGCTCGAGATTATGGACTAAATTGATAACCTTGCGGTTCTCTCCCCATGTAATGCGTTTGTTCTAATACACCTGCATCTATTGCTATTTGCTTTTATCAAAGCAAAATTAAACTCAATCTGAATCATATCACAATGTCTTTGTCTTGTGGTTTGTCATGCTTACTCGCCAAAGTATTGTGTCTCCTCTGTGATTTCCAGTGCCCGCTTCCTAAATTAGGTACTGCTGCTGAGCCTGACGTGATTGGCTGGCTACATTGAGGTATCCTCATTGGCTGGTCCTAGGGAGCCACCCGTGTGACCTATGGGGCTGATCTGCCATAATTCTTCATCGAGATCTAGACGGAGTTTTCTGAAAGCGTTGTAATAACTTCATGACTGACAAATTCCCAGACAGAACTGCCCTTTGTTCAGACTTTTGTGTCCGTAAAGCAACGACCTACTATCCCAAATAGGATTAGAATTTAGAATTTAGTGATCAGTGGTCATTGTTGACACACCACAGCACACAGTGCGCAACAACGAGATGTGTCCTCTGCATTTAACCCATGTGTGACGTCGTGACATAGCAGGGGGCGGCTAATTCAGCGCCATCCATGATTAATGCATATAGTCAAATCATGTTCAGAACTTGATGGATGCAGAAAAGAATGAATATCAGATGCACGACTATAGTTCTGCAGTGTATGTTGTCAGTGCAAATATACAGATTTTTCGGTACCTCTTTACAATAAAGCTCCCTTTTGCCGATTATAAATGGTAGTAATACATTAATAAAAATAAAATCGTGTTTTGACTTGTTCATAATTCTCTAATAATCATTTACAAAGTTTTCCAACCTAAATAATAACCAGATTATAAGTCATTCATAAACTTTTTCTAAAGGTAGTCTTATTGTAAATTAGTGCCAATTGCTCTAAACAATTTAATTAAATATTTAAGTTACCTGGGAATTTTTTATGCAGTCATGGCATGGTTGGGACAGAGTGGTGACTCTGAAGCTAGGGATCTGTACCAGCACCTGGAAGGTTACTGGTTCGAATCCTATGAATGCCCAAAGTGATTCTACTCCATTGGGCCCTTCAGCAAAGGCCCTTAACCTGCAATTACTTCATCCTGGGTATGATGTTAATCTACATCCAGCCCTGAAAGGAGATCCTCCAACTTAGAGGGGAAATTTGGGGGTTGGTGGCAAGATTGGCACTGCAGCCACTGGGGGTGGGGGGGAAACCTCATGCTGGTCCATTTGGACTGGTGTGGTGCTGAGGTATCACCCGCCACATGGCTGCACTCAGGTTCTCACCCCTGAGGTGGTTGGTTGTGTGGTGGGTGTGGAAACGCACTGTATTCAGTGCATGCTCCTTACACACTGTATTCAGCGCATGCTCCTTACACACTGTATTCAGGGCATGCTCCTTACACACTGTATTCAGCGCATGCTCCTTACACACTGTATTCAGGGCATGCTCCTTACACACTGTATTCAGCGCATGCTCCTTACACACTGTATTCAGTGCATGCTCCTTACACACTGTAATCAGAGCATGCTCTTTACACACTGTATTTAGCGCATGCTCCTTACACACTGTATTCAGCGCATGCTCCTTACACACTGTATTCAGGGCATGCTCCTTACACACTGTATTCAGCGCATGCTCCTTACACACTGTATTCAGCGCATGCTCCTTACACACTGTATTCAGGGCATGCTCCTTACACACTGTATTCAGCGCATGCTCCTTACACACTGTATTCAGTGCATGCTCCTTACACACTGTATTCAGCTCATGATCCTTACACACTGTATTCAGTGCATGCTCTTTACACACTGTATTCAGCGCATGATCCTTACACACTGTATTCAGTGCATGCTCCTTACACACTGTATTCAGCGCATGATCCTTACACACTGTATTCAGTGCATGCTCCTTACAAACTATTCAGTGCATGCTCCTTACCCGTCTCTCATGGTGTGCTTGGAGCCTACCCCAAGAAAGAACACAGGTGACACCCTGGATGAGATGCTAGGGAGATGCTGAGTTAGGGTAGTTCCAGAGATGCCTAAACACATAGGGAGTATGCAGAAGAAACCTGCACAAATTCTGAACAATGATACAAAAATGCATATACACATAGAGCCAGGGGCATTGACGGGGCATGGATAGCCAAGCAGATTCAGGGGGCACTGCACTTCACAGGGGTTATTTATACACTCCAGAAACAACACTGCACATTTTACCCTCGGAGGACATGATGAGAACTATTATGATGATGCACTTCATTCACTCTATAACATGGCTGAACTGGCCTTTTGGCATACTGGGCTGATGGGCATGGGGGCCAGCAAAATATATTGGGGGGGGGGGGGAGGGGTGTCCAGTCAGCTGAGTTTTCTGTGAGGGTCCCCAAAGTCAAGGGCTGATTTTTAATCTGCTGTATAATATACCTTTTATGGAAATTACGCTAACCTGATATAGTAGCAATACATTATTTGATTTGGGCAAGAATGAATAAAACTTGCAAAACAGTTCCCTATATATAATTAACCGTTGCACCAGATACTGAAATACATCTTGTGTGCATGTGTATATATTAGCCGAACCCTTTTCACAATACGTTCTCAGTATTGATCCAGCAGTGCTTACTGGGATGTCCAAGCTCTTGGTTATTTTTGTACCCTATTCTGAATACATTCTCTTTGCTTGGTTGATCTTTAACTTCATTATAATATTGTTTAGTATACACTCTCGGGGGAAAAGGGTAAAAAATTGCACCTTTGCTTGTCACCGGGGCTGTACTCTCAAGAGTGGTACATAAATGGACTCTGAGGAGCATTTCTGTACCAGTGATTGTACATTAATGCTGTTTGTACCTTTGAGCCGTTCGTCAGAGTTCCTCCATGTCATGCCCCGATCGTCCGTCCGTCCTTCCGTGTGCCACGCCCCCCTCGTTAACCTTGTGTGGAATCCCCGTGTGGTCAGCTGTTTCTTGTTGCTGTCATTAGTTCAGTGTATTTAAGTCTGCGTTACGTATGTTTTCCCCAGTCCGATCATTGAGGTTCGTCCAGTTTATGGTGTGTCGTGTTCCTTGTTTTATGATTAAAATCCCTTGTTCGCCCGATTTACCTAAGGGTCTGCTGCTTCAGTGCATGCTCCTTACACACTGTATTCAGTGTGTAAGCACAAGTCGTAACATCTATACCTTAAAAAGTACAATTAAGTACAGCTAAGGCAGACCCTTTGCCCCCACCTTTCATTAATAACAGCATGAAAGAAAGGGGTAGAGCAGCAGATGGAAGCAAACTATATCATGTGGAGTTTCCAGAGCACAGGAGTTGAATACTTTAGTAAGCATCATTTTTCAGTTTTTGATTGATTTTAACAGATTTGTTGACAAATAATTGATTTTCAGTTTGCAGTAAAAATACTGAAAGGGAGACTACGTGTATGTATCATTTGTCATTTTAAGGGGGTCCGATACCTTTCCAGTATATCCATTTTTGGTCGTCTTAGCGGTAAAATGTAGCCTAATTAGTTGGGATTTCCATCTGTTTTGTTCCATTCCAATTTCCGTTTCCAGTGTAATAAGCCTTAATTTTAACTGACGTCAGACTGCAACAAACAAATGAACGAACGAATGACTGAATGGGTGGGTGAATGAATGAATAGATGAACAAACAAACGTATTGAATATGCGCGCCCATCCATTCATCCTTCCAAGTTGGATGAATGGACAGTCCGTCATAGGACCGAAAGAGAGAGAGCGCATGTATAGGGACTTCTGAGGGAATCCGTATTAATGTAATTAATAACGTAAATTAATCTTCATCACAAGGAACTTTGCTATATAGTTCAGCATGCTAAGTACCTGACATTGCACCTGATGTGTGTGCTATGGTCCCGGATCTTAAATATCAACTGTGTTTAAGTATCACTGCCAGTTTAGTGTTTTCTCAAATCTATTACTATTTATTCGTTAATTCATTCAAATACTGGCTAAGAAATAGATTCTGTCGCCTACAAATCAATCTCGTTAATATCTGAGGAGATTAATTGCTTCTTATCCATACATCAATCTTCCATTACGCCAGCGTCGGCCACTAGGTAGGGGACACCCTGGACGCGCCGCGATCAGGCATATTCACACACGCGTACAACGCAGAATCACAATTGATGAGCACTTTTGAAACACTAATTCACCGGGCTCCAGTGACAGGCGATTTTATTCCGATTGCAACTTCGCTGAAGGTACTGACAATACTTACAGCTACAAACTCTTTCGCAGTTTCTCTTTTAATATTAAAAATAAATCTGATGCATGTTTCAAAAACAGAAATGTGAAAAGTTTTTTTCTAAAATAGACCCAGTGTACATCCTATAGTACCGCTTGAAAATTGTCATTATGACATTTAAACCACAATAACGTCATTCTTCAATAACACCTGCTTGAATAAAGACACCCACAATTGGATTTTGCCACACAAATGCCGCAATATCCATGAAGAAACATATTTAAGAATGTGGCAGATCGCTAGTTCCTCATATACTTATACTCTTTGTTAGCTTACCAGATAATTTCAGACATGTTAGTACAACAATCTCCTTGTTTAGTTGCGTCTCTGGAACTGCTTGCGTCTTGTTAAACAATATGTACAGTGCTTACGTACAGTTCTCATACAAAAGTCCAATATTTTAAGAAAGCAGATTGTCTATTTTGAATGAACGATAGCTGTCCGTTCTGGAAGCTGGGGCTCGACCACAAAGGAACATCTCCGTGATCGGTAAGCCATCCGCGGTCATGTGGAGAGCATTTAAGCCACCAGGTCTGCAATCCACCAAGGCGACCGGCTCACACCTGAACGCATGCGGCAAATGAGCGCCGTATGAACGGACCTGGAGCATCGGCGGATGGTGGGAAACGGCGACAGGTGGGAGGTTCACCACGCAGGGCATCATGTCAGTACTCCTGGGCCACTTCATCGGGTAGATGGAGGGGCTTCCAAACCTGCTCTGTCCATCATCTCTCCTCTTGAAAGGCTTGCTGAGGATACTGTCAATTGCAAAAGAGCTAGAGAACTTTGCAGCACCTCCATCCTGCTTACACGGCGTGCTGGGGCTCGGGGTCGACGCACCCTCGTCGCTGGAGCTCTGTAGGACCTCTTGGGGTTTGGTGAACTTCTTGCTGATGCGCTTCCTCCGGCGCCGGAATACCCCGTCCGCAAAGGTGTATTCGCTGTGAGGGTTCAGCATCCAGTAATTGTCCTTCCCCCAAGGTCTGGAGGGGTCCCGAAGCACCTTAAGAAAGCAATCATTTAGCGATAGGTTGTGGCGGACCGAGTTTCTCCAGCCGGAGTAGCTGCCCCTGAAGAAGGGGAACTTTTTCATCAGGTAATCGTTGATCTCCGCCAAAGTCAGGCGCCCGGTCGTCGAGTCCCGAATCGCCATAGCGATCAAGGCGATGTAGGAATATGGAGGCTTGGGTCTCCGAGTGTAAGATTTGGCTTTTCCATTTGGCGTCGATACTGCCGGTCCGGGGCTGTTCGCCATATAGTCCCCATCGGAGCAGAGTCCCTCTTCCCCCGACTGCGGCGAAGCTGCGCTGCAAACCTCCAGGCGCTTCTCCTCGTAGTGGCTCCCGCACAGAACCTCAAACTTCATGGCGTATAACTAAATAGACACCGATGGTACTTAAGCCATCTTCACAGCTGTGCAAAATCCAAAATGCACCTTGGGACTTTCGGAGGCACTATTTCAACTTTCCGACTCCATGGCCAGCCCACAGGGGCGGGCCGAGACTTAAGGTTTAGATCGCACCGGTTTACATTAAAATGCTGCTTTAATTTCACGTAACACGTACTAGTGCTTAAATAATCTTAGTTTAAACGTGGTATCGTGCTATTTATTTAATAGATTTATGTACAGGTATCTGAAATTAGTTTCAGCTGGTAGTTACTTTCGCTTCTCTTCTCTTTCCTCACACCTGTCTCACAGCAGTCTATTACCTGAATGTTTCCTACAGAAAACCAGATGGCGTACGTAGGCTATACCAAATACCAAAAAACAATATATTTTGGAAGTAAAGCGCGTATTTTTATTATTATTATAATATTTTCTTTCAGATTCTGGAAAAAAACTCGTAAATGGTTACAGAACGGTATATGTATGTATGCCTACAGTATGTAATAGTTAGCTGTATTGACGTCACCTGCAAGAAAATATTCACGCGACTCTAGCGTAACAACAACAATAAAGTGAATATTATGTTATATTATATAATATGAGAAGGTGGTTTAGACTTGTAAAAACATTTCAAGATCTTTGATACTCACTAATAAAATAGAACAAACACACACACACCCTAGGATAATTTACAATCACTGATTTACTGTAACTTTATGTCATTGGACAATGGAAGGAAGCCAAGTGAAAGAGCAGATTAACCCGGACTTGTCCTCTTACTGTATGGGAGTATTTAGACTCTCCTCCAGGACTCCAACGGCCTTCAAATGATTTGGAAGGTGAGAGGTGCTGGGTGAATGACAGTCTTCATTTTCATCCATATTTTATTACAAAAATATATAAACACAAATAATGAACTGAGTATTCTTTCTAGCAAAGGTGTGCTACAGTAATTTAGCCTGAAACCAGACAAACCAGTATCTAACTAAATATAACAGGAATGTAGTATAAGATGAATTTACACAAAGGATTTATGGTGAAAACTAGTAGAATCGAAGCTTTATTAGATTTGAATCAGTTTATGTAACTGCTCAATACAAAATAACATAAAACTGTATCGATTCTTTTGAAAACTACATTTAAGAGCTTTTTGAAATCTGGGTTTTAGAAGGGCAAGGTTTGAAATCTTCAATATAAATTTAAATAACTACGGCAAAGTATGATATAAAGAGAAATCGTTTGATTTCTCGGAAGTATTATTAATCTAATTTATTGAATCCCCACAATCCTGAGTAGGATATGCAGTTGGAATATAGATAGATAGATCGATAGATAGATAGATTGGTGCATAGATAGATGTATAGATAGATAGATGGATAGATTGGTAGATAAACCATCAAATCAACATGATTTACGTAAGGGTGGTGAAGCACTGTTTCCCCTGTTTCCTTCAAGAACTCTGCAGGCCAAAATGATGAATCAGTATCTTGGAATGACACATAGTGTGTTATTGTGTAAGTGGGCGTGGCCTGCGATGTACTAGCGTCCCTTCCAGGGTGTACGCTGCCTCGTGCATCTTAATAGTGATTGTATGCGCATTGTGACCTTTTACTGCATCAGTGGTCATGAACAATGGGCCAATGGTTGAATGGATGGATGAATAGGTATGTATAATAAGTAAATTAAATGAGTTCTATTCCCTTGTGTAAAAATGTCATATTGCATTTACAAATGTAATGAAATTTAACATTGATTGGATTAACATACTGTGTTGTAAAAATGTTGAGGAGGTCTTTTGAGAAAGATTACTGTCCTAGTAGACTACCAACCATAGTGTCTTTGCGAAGAAAGCAAGTGAAAGCATAATCTTTGGATAACTGACTAAATATATGCCAAGTAATTGAGGTTTGCCTTCTCATTCTGCATTGTATATACAATACAGACAACACAATATCACTTGCCAGTATGGGGAATGATTTCATTTCTGGAGAAAAACAGCAGTGATGTTTACCACAGTACTCTCATAATAGGCAAAGTCTAGTTTACCTCAACCGATAAATGATCCTTATTTTGTAACAGATTTGCCTGAGGTTTTTTTTTTTTTTCTGAATTTCATAAATGGGAAAGTTACTATGTCATGCCAATACAGTGTTGACAGTATTGATATTAGAGGAGCTCTGTAAAATAGGCAATGGGAAGTACAGGTATGCAACCAGAGCTAATGATCACAACAAGTATGCCTTGTAGAAAGTTCCTGCGGAAGTTAGGTTCTCTCTCTCTGTCATATATATATATATATATATATATATATATATATGTATATATATATATATATATACATACACACACACACACATATACACACACATTGTATATGCTATTCATATCATCACAAGGAAGCAAAATTCCTTGTGATGGAGATTGACTTGCGGAAGTTATTAATTACATAAACTTTTGTGTTGTATGTGGTTCCTCCTGATATTTTGGATTCCCTCAGAATTCTCTGTCTTTCATATATATATACAGTAAAACCTTGGGTTGCGAGCATAATTTGTTCCGGAAATATATCAAAGCGAATTTTCCCATTAGAAATAATGGAAACTCAGATGATTCATTCCACAACCCAAAAATATTCCTATGAAAATGATTAATACGATTTGATTTTGTAGGACGGCTTTCACTATAACTAACGGAATCACTGCTATCTGTTGGCTCACTGGAATCTTTTTCTTTTTGTGCAAATTTAACAAGGAACCTATCCAATGATAGCAGCTTTTGCCTCCTTTTCGATTTCACGGAAATGTGGACATTGCATTGTCGTTAAACAGATTCATCGCTCGTACTACTACGCCCTTAATCAGGTGGTGCTTTTCTACTAAATTTTGACTATATGAGTGAGGCACGCCAACTGAGACCAAGCATGGGAGACAATTACCCACAATCCCACAGCGAGAGAGAGAGAGAGAGAGAGAGAGAGAGAGAGAGAGAGAGAAGAACCATCAGCTCAGCTGTGATCACATGACGCTCGGCAGACAAAGCGTATACATAATACTCATATTGCAAGACCTCGCTCGTTTATCAAGTTAAAATTAATTTAAAAATTTTGCTCGCCTTGCAAAACACTCGCAAACCAAGTTACTTGTAATTCGAGGTTTGACTGTATATATATTACCTAGTGTATCCATCCATTTTCCAAAGTCCTTTGTCCTATTAAAGGTTGGGTGGGTCGGTGGGGGGGGGGGTTTCTGAACCCTATCCCGGAAGGTATGGGTGCATGGCTGGTAACAATCCAAGATAAGGCACCAACCCATTGCAAGGTACGTTCACACACCATTCAGTCATGCACACATACCTATGGGCTGTTATGTAACTATATTGCACTGTAGCATGTTTTTGGACTGTGGGGGGAAGGCAAAAGAAAGCCCACGATGACATGTGGAGAACATGCAAACTCACATGGAACCATGGTAGAGCCCCCAACCGTTGGGCCGCCCTTATGTATAATATATTGGCCCCAATGAGTCTGTTAATTTCCTCCAGAGTAGTTTGAATAATCAATGATTTGATGTAGGGCAGGACAGTGACTCTGTGGTTAGTCATAAGCCCAAGACCAAAAACATGTTGGGGTTAATTGGAGTTGCCAAATTGCCCATAGGTGTGGGTGAGTGAGCCCTGCGATGGGTTGGCGCCCCATCCTGGGTTGTTCCCTGCCTTGTGTCCTGTGATGGGTTGTTGCCCCATCCTGGGTTATTCCCTGCTTTGTGCCCTATGATGGGTTGGCGCCCCATCCTGGGTTGTTCCCTGCCTTGTGTCCTGTGATGGGTTGTTGCCCCATCCTGGGTTGTTCCCTGCCTTGTGCCCTGCGATGAGTTGGTGCCCCATCCTGGGTTGTTCCCTGCCTTGTGCCCTGCGATGGGTTGGTGCCCCATCCTGGGTTGTTCCCTTCCTTGTGCCCGTAGCCTCCAGGATTGGCTCTGGACCCTCACAGCCTTCAATAGGACAAGTGGTTACAGAAAAGGGATTCATGCCTAGACGGTTGATTTGATGTAGTAAATAGGTGAAATTGTGTATGAGTTCAGCCAAGTTGCCTACAGTAACAGAGAGCAGGTGATGCTTCACAAACAAACACAACGCAAATGGCAGAAACACTGAGAGACCTAGAACTCACATGGGAGTTATGAGCAGCCTCCAGAGCAAATGATAATCATTAAACTGTCTTTTCGCACCACACCTTCACACAGCCTGCAGGCTATGTTGACTTCAAATGAATTCAAAGTATTCTCCTCCCCTGTCTGTTGTTGGGTTCACAGAGCAGGCAGGAGGAACCTGCATGACCCTTGAATGACTGCATCCAGATTTTTATTTTTATTTTTTTTGCATATGTGCAAGATATAGATTTGGTTTTGCCTCTGGCTCTTCTACAGAACAGCATTATAGCTAATTTGCATAAAACCAAAATGCAATCCCTCTATCAGCTTCAACAAAAAAATCTAATTGACCACTCAGCCGAACCCTACCCCTACCCAGCATCACACAATGACAAAATACGGCCAGTCAGGCATATCACACTGCAGTGCAATCTCACGCCAAAATGCTCTACTCCTTTCACAACTACATTCCTCTCACGCTAAAAGCGACACAGCTCCAGGTAAGCAAATGATAAATAAATAATTTAAAAGCAAACCGAAAAATTTTGAAGCTTTCAAGACACAATTGCTGTTGATTGTCACCTGAACTATTTAAGGTGCGTTTTAATGTCAGGTGCCAATATTTTGACATCCAAATTTGATACTTCCCTCTACCACAGGTTCTTGGTGGTATTAGCTTGAAAGATGATATTGGAAGCATGAGGAATTTTGTTGTTTTGAAAAGCGTCGACTCTCATTTTTTTATATCTACATTCCATTTCCAAGCGCCAAACACTTTTGTATATGCAAATCTCTGTATTGTTGAGTCAAAAATGCATATCAGAATCAGAATTCACGTTATTGGCTAGGGGCATCCAGATGCAGTAGGGATTTGATTGACCATTCGTATGCTCTCATGTTTGTGTGGGGAGGGAGGTCGAGGGAAGAGTGAACGTTTTTAATAAGGTAGAGAAAGAGGTAAACCTGGATCTACACTGTTATACATCACATGATGATTTGACCAGTAAGGAAAGAAGTAAATGGGACTCTAATGTAGCGTTAAACCCATAAAGACGATGCAATATGATTATTATAATGAGTGGCCCCTGGAGCCCATATGGACAACTTACTGCCTTCTATTCATGTATACGGGCTTCCCAAAAGCATGTTTGCTGTTGTAACGGCACCTGGTCATGTGGGGTAGGATGTGGCTGGTTGCTGGTTCAAATCCCGTGGTCAGCAAAGTGGCTCTGCCTATGAATGGGAGTTTGCTGGTTCAAATCCCGTGGTCAGCAAAGTGGCTCTGCCTAAGAATGGGAGGTTGCTGGTTCAAATCCCGTGGTCAGCAAAGTGGCTCTGCCTATGAATGGGAGGTTGCTGGTTCAAATCCCGTGGTCAGCAAAGTGGCTCTGCCTAAGAATGGGAGGTTGCTGGTTCAAATCCCGTGGTCAGCAAAGTGGCTCTGCCTATGAATGGGAGGTTGCTGGTTTAAATCCCGTGGTCAGCAAAGTGGCTCTGCCTATGAATGGGAGGTTGCTGGTTCAAATCCCGTGGTCAGCAAAGTGGCTCTGCCCTTGCGCATGACCTTTAACCCTCAGTTCCCCAGGGACCCGGTTTGGCCTAAAAGAATCTACTAAATGCATTTATAGAGTCATAAAATACTATATTCTGAACAATTATGATTTTACATAAATTATTTAAAAAATTCTAGGTCCTGCCTAGAGCCATTCTATGACTGTATGACTATAGTTGGATGATAATAATAATAATAATACAAATAATAATAATAATATACAATGTGAAATATAAGCTATTTTATACAGGCATAAGCTGTTTATTAGTTCAATGTCTTCACCATCAGCATGAATTTTTGCCAACCCTGTGCTCATAACCTCTGTTTTCTTACGTGTTTATCCTGTTCTTTAATGTTTCCTGTAAATGTCTTTCTTCCTGATTGCAGTTACTCATCCAGTACAGGGTGCTCTGGTATACCCAGTTTCCTGAGAATTTGCCATAGTTTGATACGGTCAACAGAGTTTGCTAATATAATATTCCTTGTTTTGTTTTTTCTTTAATTAACCATTGTGCAGCGCCAGTGATGTGTCCTTATTCATTTATCCAGCTTATACATCAGACGAGTCTCTTTCTGTGTTTTCTGTGACATCATGGGAGGGAATCTCTCACTTACACAACTCCTCTTCCATTACTGAAGGTTCGACCATGCATCAGACCTCATGACATGCACATTGGTGGTTGATGTCTTTTCTGGAGAGATCTTCTGTGTTTTTACTTATTTGATATAACTTCATGCAGTGTTTATGTGTTTAATTAGAGCACTGCAGTTGCTCAGTGGGTCTACCTGTGACCTCACACATCCTGGGTTACACATGACCTCTGCATATTTATGAGGATTTCAGAATTCATGTGCTTTAGGTGAAATATAGTGTCTAAAAAATCTGAAGTGTAACTTCTTGTTGCCTGAGATGGGATGTGATCCCATGTGTCACGTACCTTGCCATGCACTCAGTGCCGACCCTAAATTTAGCAAATGCTTATTGAATTTGGATAAATATTAGATTAGTTTTATCTTGTGTACACTTTTACCCAAAGTGACACCCAAGTCATTAAATACAAGTAGAGTACCTAATGCATATGACACAAAAAGATTGGAAAGATTTATTTTGTAAATGTGGTTATGTTTCATGCAACATTGCTTCATTGTACAATAATATAAATAAACTGGCTCTGTTTAAGTAAGATTAACATTAACCCTGCAGTTGTATAAGTATGAATAAATTCATCCTTTTAGTTTTTCTTAGTGACAGATAGCAATTTTTTGCTTTTTGCTGAGTTCAGATCAGGTCAGAATATCAAGGATATACTTTAAAGATGTTGACAACAGACCTGTATGATTCCATTAGGCAAAAATTTCAATTACAGGCATGTTGTCCTGTCTTGATTTTGCAATTCATTCTCTCTTAGCGATGCTAGGAAGTCTAACAAAAGAAGTCTTAATGCTACTCAGGGTTTCCGAAAAAAAAAAAATTAATTGTAGACACATAGATTTTGTGCTTTGTAACTTTTAATAGAAAACAACTAAAATGTCAAAACGGTTTCATGAAATATAGGCAGAATCTTACTATATTTCTTTCAGTAATATGTAACAAAGAAAAGTGGGTAACCTGAGCGGGCACAAGTAACTTAGTAGCTCAGTTACTACTCAAGTACAAATATAGTAACTGAATGAAATACATGAACTGTTATGATTGATTAATGATGAACAAACATGGGATCAGTATGTAAGTAACACTTAGTTTCTGGTTAATTAATACATTAAGTAAGAGGGAACTACTGCATTATTTGTGTCCCCTTTACTGTGAGCTTTACCTTAAGGGGTGCAGTCAAAACACAAAGAAAGTTGCATAAAACATAGTAATAGTCATTACAGGCTTTTAACTGCAACTCAAAGATTGCCAGTCATATGTCAGAAGAGGCCACGCAGAAGGTACCTGAATCTGTGCAGTGTAGGAGGACCCATTCAGCCCAGCTTTGAGTTCACTTCCAGGGGGATCCCCGCCTTGTGGCATGATTCTGCTGGGATAGATTCCAGTCTCACTTCAACCATGTAAATATGGTGACTGGTATATATAAGGTATATTGATGGCGATGTGTTTATTTAACGACACTCTCCTTTTTATCTTTTTTGCTAAAGATTTTGCATGCTCCTGCATTGCCTGGACCTGTTCCCTCATGTCTGGCAACGGTTCAGGCACTTTTATTTGCCCTCAGAGTCGCATCTGGGCCACATCAGGGTCAGCAGGTTTGTTTGCGTGACTCGTGGTTTCATCAGGAGCAGGGCAAGCCCCACCCACTTCAGAATTATGGTCTGCAGCCTGTGACACAAAGCCGTGATGAGATTTATGGAGACATTAGATTACATTGTGTATTGCACCAGAGGCACTGATCAGACAGCAGCTCTTAATTAACGCAG
Source organism: Paramormyrops kingsleyae (assembly GCF_048594095.1). Lineage (NCBI taxonomy): Eukaryota > Metazoa > Chordata > Actinopteri > Osteoglossiformes > Mormyridae > Paramormyrops > Paramormyrops kingsleyae. The sequence goes on along the minus strand of NC_132800.1, from coordinate 24,523,782 downwards.
AATGAATATGTACAAACAAAAAAAAAGAGCTGGAACAGCCTATGAATGGGTTATACACAAAGTGGGTTATTATGATGGCCTGATTAAATGTCTTCTGGGTCTCTATCTGATTTTATTTATTTTTTTTCCAGAAAATAGCTTAGCTTTACCAATGTTTAGTCACTTCCTGTGAGCATGCTTTTGATCTGGGTTCATATTTTAAAATACCCATGACAGTTTGAATAAAGAAGTTTCGGTTGGCATACAAAAATAGTAGTCTGCATGTAGATGCTCCGCAGGTTACGATGGTCTGTGTTACGATATTTTGACTTTACGATGGGTATGATTATTCAATAAATTACAAGAGATATTCAACACTTTATTATTAAATAGGCTTTGTGTTAAAGATTTGACAACTGTAGGCTGATTGGTTTTCTAAGCATGTTCAAGGTAGGCTAGGCTAGGCTATGATGTTTGTTAGGTTAGGTGTACAGTATTAAAATGCATTTTCGCCTTAGGACATTCTCACCTTATGATTGGTTTATCGGATCGTAACCCCATCGTAACCAGGGGAGTGTCTATATATGCAGTGAGAAGAAAAGTATGTTGTGTGAAAATTTGCACATTTCTCCAAAATCAAAACAAATGGAAAACAAAACATTGGAGTAATGTTACTGGTGGGGCACAAATAATGTAGTAGTACTTAATGTAATTAATTAACCACAAACTAAGTGTTAGTTACGTAATGATCCCGTGTTCATTCATCATTAATCAGTCATATCGGTTCATGTATTTCATACAGTTACTATATTTGTTCATGATTTGTACTTGAGTAGTAACTGAGTTACTAAGTTACTTGTGCCCCCTCAAGTGAAGTGTTACCAATGTTGCCTTTTCACATAAATTCAAAGATCTAAGCTAGCCTGTAAACATATGCTTTCATGCATTATTAAGCCCAATGTGAATATTTACTTTTAACAGTTAAAGAGCACTTATCCCATGTTTATTTTGAAAGCAGCCACCTATGGTGCCTAATGGGTTGACTGGCACTATAGTTCAGTAAAGTGTTTTATTTCCTTACTTAACATCTCCAAATACACAGCAAAAACTTTCTATTTAAATCATAACAGACCCCTGCTTTTCTGGTTAGAATGCAAAGCTCACTGGTTCCATCTTTTCAGAAATGGCAGGAAGAAAGCTGTTTTAATTCTGATGCTTTTGGTCTCTAATTCAGAAGTCCTTTCTTTTCGGTGCCAGTATTTTAGTTTTTTTTTTGTTAATATTTATTGAATTAATTCCAGTTCTGTGGTTCTCCTAAAGATACTGATAAATTAACTTACAGTTTTCTGCAAAGCTGCTATTAGAATGTGCTTGAAAATGCTATGTTCCAGTCTGTTCGCGTGCTGTGCCAGTTTCTCAGTGGTGCCACGATATAGTGAAGATAATGAAGGGTATAGTGTTTGGCCCAGTGTTTCCCAAGAAACACAGTAACATACAGCGATTATCATGTGCTGTCAAGTATCCGTAGCTTAAGCTGTAAACCAAGCAGATAGTGCATTGTACATCCCACCCACAATCTGTATCACAGTTACAAACATTTTTGTTCCTTTAAACTGCCTCTTAGGATACTAACAGTGTAATTACCTCGTTGGCTGTTTGCCTGGCTTTTATAATCCAGAGCTTCAGCTTTCGGCACGCTGGTAAACAAGGACACACACCTCCCACACAGATTTCTCTGTCATGCATCCACAATACTCACCTCCTGCACATGGGATATTCCTCTTTCACAGAGATGCACATCTCTTTCACTAAGATACACATCTCTTTCATGAAGATACATATCTCTTTTATAGAGATACCCATCTTCTCCAAATGTCATAATATGCATTTCTTCTCTTTTTGGTCACCTTATAACGTTATTTAGCTGGATATACACCTAGTTTATAACTCTGGGGTGGTCTTTAAACCCTGCGGCAGAGGAGAGGGCTTAAATCCCAATTGCATTACTTACTGTACATGCCTGTCTAATGTGTTCCTCTACGTTTTAATGCTGACATAAGTTTGATTGATTGATGGCAAAAATAACCTGTGCAAAATTCTTTTGTGGTAAGTCTTAACCTACAACAGCAAACTAACATCACCTGCAACCTAACCCGATTCCAGGAAGGGTGGGATTGGGGTTTGCTTTGCAGTTTGACAGATCCCATGGCTTATTCAGATCTTGATGTTTATGCCAGAATGCAGTTGACGTTTCAAAGTTCTGAGTCGTGCAAATCCTTGCAATGAATTGACTTTTCATATAACAAAGTAACAATTAAACAATGGATACCCATTAAGGTGTTACAGTCTGTCGGCATTCAAGGTTTCTTATGAAAGTCAATTTGGGCTAATTGCTGCTTTTATGACGTGAGTATATTAATCGGTGTAATTCGACACATTCTTCAGGTTTTAATTACGTCATTGTGCAACTATTGCATCTTTAACCACTTTTCCATGCCTCATCGCTCAGCTTAATCATTATATTTAGGGACAAGTATGATATGTAACCATTCTATGTGATATATATATATATATTTTACACGGGGAGAAGCAGAAACACTGATGTCTTTTGTGAGCATTAGTGTGGCTGTTTTGTCTTTTCCCTTGAAAATGCTACTATTACTCCTTTTGATTTTATTATTAATGGTTTAAAAATACTGGTTTTTCTGAATAATACCGAACTTTATTCATATATGATACTCTGAGAAAGATATATAAGTATAGTAGCAGCTGTTGCAACACAACACTCCAACAATCCAAATGAACAGCTGTAGGTTAAATGCACTCCTGCTCATTTTATATTGTTTGGTTCTCTTTTCAGTCTGTATTCATGTTTTCCAAAAGTTGGTCATAAGTGTTCCATTATTGATGTCATTTATTTTTATTGCATAACAGTTGTCAAGCTTGTCATACGTTGGTTTCCCCACCTACGTTGCTGTAGCTGGCTCTCAGGTGTTTTTTAAGCTGCGTCGAATCCTGCCCCTGTGGCATATTGTACAAAACATAGTTTTGGAAAAAACAATGCATCTCAACCGTCCAAGAGTTTGAGCCAACAAACAGCTTTCAGCTTAAGAGGACCCCAGAGGTTGTGTGGCAGATGGCATGTTGCGCTGCTTTTGTGTGTGTATGTTTTGGGGTATTTAATATGTGCAAGAGTCTTCTCTGTAATATTACAATTTTGAATACTCTTCCCATATTGACGGGAGCTGTTACGGAGATATGCTACTTGGATAAGTTACATGCCAAGCCTTGTCAAAGGCACATGTGATTGAAACTTTGAAAAATGGTTCAATCAAAATATTTTGTGTTTTAGCAGTTCTTTCACAGATTTAATAAGTTTGCCACGCGCTTTGGTAAAATACGCCCCAACACGAGTGCGGCCTCACCGGGAGGGCGCCTGGATTCAGCTGTCTTTCAGCTGTCAGAGGAGCCGAAGGATTCTGGGAATGCGGGCTCGCGTGAAAAGATACGCCGCTATCACAGACAGCTCACACGCTAGGCCATCCCACGTGCTGGGCTCATAGGGAGTGGCCAAACAGAGGCGCGCGCTGAGCCGTCTGTTATCGCGCGGCCTGATACGGCCTACCTCCATTCAGTGCTGCAGGCCTTCTTTTTCGACCAGGCACATCACTCTCCTAATCTTTCCTCCACTGCTGTGCCTACAGATGACATTTTACTTGGCAGGTGTTGTGTTTTTCTTTCGTCTGAACTTGAAAGTGGAGCAAACAGCCCTGCTCACGCACAAGCCTTGCACGAGATCGGTGGCCCGACTCCGAGCTCCGTTAGTCGACCGTGGCCACTCTCCCCAGTGAGGAGACCCCTGCCAGTCTGATTACGACTCTGCAGAAGTAGTACGATTATGCAGTTAATTGGCATCCCGCTCCAGAATCGCAGAAATTAAACCTGAAAAACCACCAGCTGGAATGTACTTGCATTAAATTAAATGCAACTCTGTCAATGAAATATGCATCTATATATCTCACCTGAAATGGAACGGCGTTCGGGTTTGAAGCAGTGGGTAAATGCTTGATACTAATACAGATTCTCCAGGGGTTACAATGGCCTGTGTTACGATATTTCAACTTTACAATCGGTAAATGTTTTTTACTTCCAGTACATTATTCAATAAATGACATGAGATATTTAACGCTTTTTTTCTAAATAAGACTTTGTGTTAATGAGTTTGCCCAGCTGTAGGCAGATATGCGTTCTAAGCATGTTTAAGGTAGGCTAGGCTAGGCTATGATGTTTGTTAGGCTAGGTGTATTGTATTAAAATACTTTTTCTCCTTACCATATTTTCATCTCGCGATAGGTTTGTCGGAACGGAACCCCATCATAACCCACATAGTGGCTGTACAGCTAACCATTGAAGGATTTAAGTACTGAAAGTCAGTGAATGTACAATTAGTCATTAAAACATATGTAATGAGATATTGTATAAACATAGTAACTGTTTATGTGCACAATCATTGTACAGAGGCACTGTAAGAAAGGTAGAGACAAGTGTTAAACCACCGGTTAATGCAATAATGCAGTCCCTCACATAAGTAAATATACATTAACAAAATACACACGTAATCATGCTATATGAATACATTGTCATCTGAAGTAAAGTCCCTTTTTAGCCATCTGACGATTGGTTGGCCCTATGGATTTGCCATTACCTCACGCTGTTTTGGCAAACCCTGAAATTATGATGTTGTTAGTCTTTTGAAGTGGCGGCAATGTAATTATGTAATATGTGTGTGTATTTCAGCAATGCCTTGCTACAAACCCCTTGCTAACTCCTGTATGATTGTCCATGCTCAACAGTGCTGTTTTCTGCCTTTGCTTGGGGTGCGGAGTGTTTACGAGAGTTTACGCTACGTTATCTAAAGCCATCCTCTCTATCAGTCATGTTCACATCTGCTTGAGTGTGACATGTGATGGCCGGCTGCATGTCCCATAGCTGGTGTCACGGAATACGAACCCAAAAAGCTGGGTCTGATTGTCTAATAACATTTAGCTGGAGAGAAAAATGGTGATTTTGCATATTTGGAATATAATAGCGTTAATTTATTGACCCCCATGGGGAAATTCTTTTTCAGCCTATCCCGTCTTACACTGACTGAGACACACACACACAAAAGCAACAGGGTTGGCCAGCGTTGAGTTACCCTGGGAGCAATTGGGGGTTAGGGGCCTTATTCAAGGGCCCAACTGTAGTATCAGCTTACAAGACATTTGAACCAGCATCCTTCAGATCATGGGCACAGAGTCATACCACTCTGACCCACACATCACCACTAGACTTCATGCTGGCTTTTTGGTCTGACGATCCCTTTCATGTTCCACTCCATACTAGTGGTCAAAATTGTGGAAACACTTCCAATTTTAAGAGATTGCTGAACTTTATTCAACTGTTGCTCCAGTTACTTACTTAATGGTCCAATGTTTGATATTTGTAACATTCTTTGATTCTTTATAAACATTACCGCCAATCTCTGTGCGGCAATTTTTAAAGCGTAATGCCAAAAATGCTAGGTGTTGCCACAATTTTGGCCACTGGTGTACTGCTCAAGACAGATGAGATGATCTACAAAAGTTCTCCTCAACCTGCCTACATGCATTGTACCTTGTGGATGTGTAAACTTTCATTTGGACACTGACTGTAACCCCGCTGCAGTCCGTCAATATCAGTTACTTTGGGTGTGGGTCTACTGCAACCAAATGAGTCCTAGGACTATAGAGGTAATTTAACTGGAACTTTATTATCCAACCATGCAGCCAGCTCAGAACTCAGAACTGACTCCAGAACCACCACAAACTTAAAATGTATGGCCTCCCATTTTTTTCTACTCTGACCCCATGCCCCACATTCAAAATAAAAGTCAGTTTCAAAATAAAAGTCTGAAAACCCCTGTTACAGATGCATATTCCAAATCTGGCTGCGTGTTTTCCAATAAAATGCACAGAAAAATGTATAGCAAAAAATGCATTTTATTACAGGTTACTGAAAAGTAATATTTTGGACATTTATGTCCTCCTTCCTTGGCTGATGGCTTGGATCATAGCCTTAGAACCTGTTTGACACATTATCTTTGGGTCTCTAATGTAGGAGAGCCACCCTATGATTTGTGGGTAAGTGGAACAAGGATAAAAAAAGGGAATTATTATGACATTATTTTGTACAAATTTATTATTGCGTACTGTCAAGGGCATAACACTGGGCTGAACATCCGTTTAAGGGGGGCTGGGGTATATTAGCTGCTTTTGATTATTGGGGTGGTTACAACCCCCCAACCACATAATCTATTCCCATGCTTGTTGTATTAAACAACGTTCTATTGCTCGTTGCAGCCAAAATGAAGCACAAAAATTAGCCTTTGTAGTGCTTTCAACAGGCAAGAGCCTGCCTCTTCTCACTTTTCCTCATTGTTTGTTAAGATTCTTCAAGGAGCTTCTTGAAATGGTTACTCCTTGTAGTCAAAACTAAAGTAGGTGTAGGACTGTCCTGTCTGCGGACTTCCATAAACAGAGTTCCCTGGTGGTCCCCAGACCATGATAGGGGCGGAGACTCACGCCACCGCTGCACGAGGCTTCAACGACCAATCGGAGCTGACAGCTGGCTTCTGGGAGATTTACCTCCAAGTTTCGCTCTGCCAAATGTCCTCCGTGTCTCTCCGAAGGGCTAAGCCTCGACAAGACGTGCCCAGCCCATGTGTGCGTACACGCTTGCATACATGTGCGCATGAGTGCCTCTGAATGTTTATGCGGGCGCCTTTGTGCATGTACTGCAGATGTAGGCGTGTTTACGTCATTTCGCGAGCGAGTGTCATCAGTGAGTGTCCATATGTTTGCATACTTCTGTTTATATTATCTGTAAGTGTCTGCAGCAGGGACAAGTTCGCTTGCTCTTTTAAGAATGATTTTAATTGATGGGGAATCGGCACAGTCTTAATCTGTCCTCCTCCTGCAAGAGAAGGTCCAGGACCGATTTAAAACCTCACTCTTTCCTCACTCATATTTACAAGCATTTAACTTATTGGTGAGAATCAAAGCGGACTGACACGGACTCATGCCTTCCAGTTGAGTGTCAAGTAGAGATGAAATGGTTATTGATTTCATTGGTAAGCCACGGTACATTTATGGAAATGGACGGCTAACTTCTGTTTTAAACATGCCACACATCAGCACTGTCCTTTCGCCCGTTCTTTCTGGAATGAGCTCCAGACCACTGCATCCCTGCAGAGATGAAGTGGGCGTGCAGAGCGGAAGAAAGAATAGCAACATTGTGCACATTATAACAACATCAGTATGGCAATATCATGAAATTGGACCAACGTGTTGTATCAATTTACTGGTGCCAAGTTACACAATGCGTTGAGGCCAGTTTGCTCTGTGATTCATGTTGAGGTTTATACTGTGATACAGAAGGCATTTGTCACTTATTTACCCCCGTGCAAGTGTTACTTCACTGTTCTGTTGAATCAGTAGGGATTATCTTACAATAACAGTATCAGATGTTGCTCTCTCTGGAAGACTTTCCACAGAGCTGACAAGCTACCAGCAGTGGCCTCACAAAGCTTTCCTTGAGTTCTGGTTTGTAGCCTGTAGCTTGTGTGTGTCACAGAGATCCATCCAGCTTATACATGAGCTGCTGAACCTGTGTGCTCTAGGGCGTTTCGGCCTGCAGCTAATCTTGAGCTGAGGTAAACCCATTGTCTCATGTTGACATCCGTTAGCCAACATTTTCTAAATATACACCGTAATTTACGACACTAAATAGCTTTTATCACCAGCTAATAAGCAACAGTGATTTACTGTGTGTCAGGTGAGTTACGTGATGGATTTCTTGTGAAAGGAATGCAGTTTTGCTAGAAGGTGACGTCAATCTTCTGCTGTATTATCTTTCATAATAGCTGTTATATAATATTTACATTATAATTTTCTTTTGACTGAGGACAGTTAAGGATGAGCTAGACATGCTTTGACACTGCTTTATGTGTGTGTATTAAAACAAACTATACATTGTTCTATTGTGCTGTTTTACATTCCATACGCTTCTACTTAGGTGAGCTGTCACGCGTCTTTTTAGCTGCTGTGAAGTATCCAGTCGTACCCTATTTGGAATTCATTTTATTATTATAATTTTTTTTAGTAATTTTGATGGTTTGAAAGTATCTACATGGCACATACCTTATGAAGATTTTCTATTAAGCTTGACAGGCAATTTGTCTGCTTCACTGAAAAAGCAGTGTGTGTAGAGCATATAGTCTATGAGAGTAACATAAGTAAGGGTGTCTTTAGTGTTTCTGATCTGTTTCTACCTTTGAGGAAATAAATGGAGTAATTTAAGGACATTGAGATTAAGAAGCTGAGTGACCTTAAAAGTTGAATCTCCGACCCTTTCAGAAGTACGTAGTTACCAATGGTGGACCTGGTAAGTCTGCAGGAAGGCCATCAAAATCTTACATGTTGTACTGCTTACAAATTATAGCAGAGATTACAGCTCTCAAAAACAGAACATACCCTTCTTTTCGGTGACTCATATTATATTTTTTATATATGAGGCACGAGAGCACGGGGAGAAAGAGGAAGGTTTTATCATTATTACACGTTTCGAGTTTCAAGCTTTGTTTGTGACATACACAATCATTTCCTGTACTTCCGTGTAGTGAAATGCTTTTCCACCTACTTCATGAACTGTGCTTTAAAGGAAATATGCAATACACAGAAAAGTAACATATAAGGAAAAGATGAGAATAAAATAATAAAAATATATTTTTTAAAATAAAATTAATGGAAAATAGACCATAAAATAAAATACGGTATGGAGTAAAAATGCAACTTAAACACTTAATACTTTCAAAGTTTGATTACATTTCTCGAAATAGGTAGTGAAAATATGTTGTTATCCCTCAACCAGACGTTCTCTGGCCGTAATAGGAATACTTTGCTCTCTTACACTTTTTTTGGGTATACAAAAAAGCAACAGCAATAATCAATCGCCGAGGGGTATTTTGTTACACTTGGTAACCCACTATCATTGCATTTGCATCCAGTAACTGGAGTAATTGGGGTTAAGGGCCTTTTTAAGGGCCCAGTGGCGACATCGCTCTGCCAGACACGGACAGATAGTGCTAATCCACAGAGCCACACACTCCCAAGTCTATGTAATCAAAGTGTTGATTGGGAAGGAGAAATGTTACGTCTTTCAAGAACCTGTCAGGCTTGGTCCAAGCCTACCAGGAAGTTTGTGAGGTATCAGTCATGTTTTGTTGATGCCTTCACTTTGTTTTTGTCCATCGCTTTTGTTTCAAAGGACACAGCCTGTTTGAGATGACATCTCACCTTAGATTTTTTTTTTTATCAGAATCGCTAGGCTTGGCCCTTCAGTGTCAGCGTAGGATGGGTCATTGTTTACGTCGCTGTCGTAATGCTGATGTCTGTGCCATGCATGCGTGCCTCTGTGTCACGATCAGAAGAATGCTGGCGGGTAAGGGAATGTCAATTAATGACTGGAGATTAGATTAAATGTGTCTGCCTTCATCAGCACAACTTGTACAAAATGCTCGGAACGCTTATCAATTATCAAGCTATCATCACGGTATCTGCAAACTGCGTATGTTTAAAAAAATGTGTGAAATGATAATAAATAAAAACATTAAACAAATACTGCAGGTACCAATGTCAGTTACATGTAACACTTCAAAAAGATGCGTAACTTTATTTACACCACAATTACTCTAAATAATGCACAGATAATAATAAAACAAAAATAATTATAGTGTAAATCTTGGCTCACTTTGCAGGAGGGAATAAATGTTAGATTTCAAAACTTTTCTAACCTTTAGGAGCTACTATGTTTCAAAAGTTTTCTGCTGCTTAAAAACTGAATTAGTTTGAATTATTGCAAATTCACCTGAATTATTACAAATTCACCTGAGCCTGCACACTACTACTTCATTACATATCAGTTAAATATGTGTAACTTTATTCACAAATTATAAGTTAAAATCAAGACTTTAAAAATTTGGACACTGAACTACGTCAAAAGATCTAAACAGGATTTCCAGGATTTAGATTTAATTTTGAATGATACAAAGTGTATCATTCAAAACGAACTTATATAAGGAACCACCCTCCTGTTTTTCTAGCATTAATAATAGATTGTGCAAAACGTGCGTGCGAATTAGCTCCAGTTGATCTAATGAATCACTCCTTTGCCATCAGATTAGAGCCCTCAGACTGGTGTATACGTCACTCCTTATAAAGATCCTAGATAAAAACAATTTGAGCAGGAATAACAGAGACTGGGAATCCTGATAAGTCACTTGGAACAAAGTCAAAAACCCTTGTAGACCAAGAGCTGAATGACTTGCAGAGAGCTCTGTGGAATGTGCCAGAGAAGAGCACAGATAGGCAGAGCAGCAAACGTGGTCGCTGATCTGATCTTCAGATGGAATCCCTTTAACTGTAACTGTAAAATGCTTCACATTCCCTTCTACCCCTCGAGGAAAGAAAACCAGGTATTTGTGCAGAGAACATTCGTAATTTTGTTTGAGGAATGGCTGAGCTCCTGTTTTTCATTTTTGCCCCGAGGAAACCGCTGATGAATGTTGTTTATTTCGAAGAAGACGCTTCAGGCAGGGCCTTAAAAAAAAAAACAAAAAGAACATAGCCAATAGTGGTTCAGCCTCCAACCTAAGACGTTAGATTTAGGCAACTTTAAGAGTCTGGAAATAGAAGTCGTTTATCATCGACACGGAATGGTTTTCAAGCCGCGCTATAACAACTGAACAATGCATACTACTCATCCGAACCCATGTGAGTCACATGGGATCAGTCATTACCAGCCAGGTTTGTGGACAAGTCAGAGTTATGCGTTTGATTGGCAGACACGCTTTCAGCTTGTAGCCCCTTCCGAGCACATGAACAGCCTGACAAGCACCTGGACGACCACCGAGTGAAACCGGAATGCAAAAGCTCCACCTCGCCCCCCGCCCTCATTCACCAAACTCCACACCACCTGCCGCAATATAAACATCACCTGAGTATGCTGTGAACTTGGACCTTAATCAAAACACAGACAGATGTATTTCTCAGCTTGAGAATGTGTGGTATTTAAAACACACTACAGATGCGTAGAGAGGTCAGGAAGTGCTTGATTGTGACCTGTGTTGTGGCGAGAGATTAGGTTTGCTTTGAAACACCTGCCAAACGCTCCGTCCTATCGGTGCCCGGATTGAGATGCAGAGAATGAGAGGGGAGGATATCTCATATCAAGGGCTCAGTGACAGATTGAAAAAACATAAACAAGGCCTAAAGAAAACACTAATCTCACGCACGCGGCTGATTAAGCTCATTCGAGGGACAGCCCTGGCTTCGTCACACCACTCACGATTTTTCACGATTTCAAATGTGCCAGAATTTACTTTGCTTACATTACTTTCAAATGGTTTACACTTTACTTCAAACCTCAATTTAATTAACATAAGTCAAAGTTCAGAAGAACACTTGAAAACCTTAACCTTGACTTTCCTGTGCGTAGCTTATAATCCAGGACTAACATCTTCAAGTGTAATTCAATAACAGGTGGTGTGGTAGTGTCCCAGAAGGAAAAACTAAGTACGTCAAGTGTGTTTATACACATATTAGTACAAACTCGGGTGTCGGTAAGTTCACTGAAGCTGAGGTTTATAATCAATGAAAAGATAACAACTAATTTTAAAAATAAATAATTGCTGGGGATTTTTGGCTGATACGTTTCCCTGACACTGTGATTCTATAAGGATGAGTAGTTGGTGGATTGATGCATGATGCTCCTTCAGTGTTCCAGGTCTCTCCTGTAGCACGTGCAGCATCTAGAATCTCGAAGACGCTTGCAGAGACCATCATGATCCATGCTTTTAGGGCTGAATTTGGTGATTAATAGACCAATCGTTTATAATATAATATAATATAAATATAATACAATACAACACAATATATACAGTACTGTGCCAAAGTTTTAGGCAGTCAAAGGAAATGTTCAAAGCTGTTTATCTAAGTAGTAAGGGTTTATGTGCTCAGAGGAAAAACGCAATTTAATATTATGACAAATGAAAATTAAGAGTAACACAACAAAATCTGTCAAGAATGTCCCCCGTTTTCCAAAAATTGTACTGATGACGTGTTGGACGACCAGATGGACACCACTTCAGGTCCCAAAGATCTCCTCAGGGGCACCTCAGCCCTTCCATGCATTTGGGACATTTCACATCCAGTTCAATTAAGCAATTTAAGTAGTTTAAAGAAGTCAAAGAGGTTTTGATTAGCTATGAGGTGTGCTAGTGGTCGAGTCAGAAAATACATAGGGGTTTGGATGGTTACTGAAAATACTGCGGTGATTTTAGCAGGAAGTTTGGAAATGCTAAGCTGACAGGCGTAATATCATAGTTTTACACCAACATGAAGATCATTTGAACATTATTTTCTTAGACTGGCTAATGCTTTTGCGCAGTACTCTACATTGCAATAGGCAGGAACCAACCGGTGCTGGGTGCCACACATACAGTCATTTTAGGCACGCTGATCCACTTAAGCTGAATGTTTTTGGACAGTGGCAGGAAACAGGGGAACCTACAAAAAAGACGCTCTGGCGCGAGTTGAACCTGCAAACTCCACACACAATGTGGCTACTGCACACTGTCCTATTGAGTCACCCTCAGTACCAGATTTGCACAGTGTGTGTTCAGTGATGTCTGCTTCGTGAACCAATAATTCTTTTGAAGTGGTTGTTTGCAGTGAATCGGTCGAACCTGTTTTAAAATGTAAACGGTTGGATGGATGTACAATCTGCGTGTAGATCCACAGATTGTACATCCGACATTATCTGCCAAATCACCATATAAAAACACACATAGCAAGCTTTTTAAATTGCAACTGCATTTCAAACACTGTCTGCAGCCATGTTGACTTTAGTGCCCCTCCGCATATCGTAACCTGTGCGTTTGTGCTGTGTGCACGCCAGACCTCACGGTGGCTGTGGCTCACTAATGTCCTGCCCACACATACCGGCTCATTCGGTCACTCACTCTCTGGTTTCACCGATTTACTGAAAAGAGCTGGTTCAAAAGAAGGATTCGTTTATGAATCGGATATCACTATTGAGTACTTTGGCGATCGCAGCCAGTTGGCGAGTTTGGCATGTTACGTTCAAGCTCGACAAGTCTCATGAGTCTCGTAACAACCGAAACTCACCAAGTGACCGATTCTGATCGTGGCGAACGTCTACTTCGGAGTTAAGAGTTAAAAGAATCAGTTAGTAAATGTGCTGACCCCAAAAGCCCTCGTGAACAGCATTTGCTGAGGATTTAGACAGATACAATATAAACTAAAGCCTAAAGGCTGCATATTCTGCGTGTTAACGAAAGATACAATATATGGACTACAACAGTCAGCTAAGCTGTGCTAAAACATTTTTGCTCAGTCATAGGAAACAGCAATTGGAGAGCTTTGCAATTTAATGATGGTACCTTTTCAGCATTGCCTAGTGTATGTCAAAAAAAGAAATCTAAAGTTTAGCACTGCCACTTTTGCATGAGCTTCATATGCACTCTCAGAGACAGACCATAACCATTCGTGTCCATGCTATTGAACTTACTCATAGACCTCGCCACGTGTTTGTGAAAAATGAGGGAAGAGGAGAAAACGAACAAGAACTATTCACGAAAAAAACATTCATCTACCGCTGTATGGAAATATTTTTTATTCCATAGAGATAATATTGAAGTGATTTTTCAGCACGGTTTTTTGTCTTATGGTTTGACTCACGGCAAAACCACCAACTTATTTGACCAACTCTATTGACAGATAAGTTCTATGTGGCTATATTGCTATTTTTCAACAGATACATATCATTAAAAAAAAAATTCAAATATGACAATGCAAATTTTTTCCAACATCATTCAGCCCTAACACAATACGTAAAAAACAAAATAGGCCTAATTAATATTTTAGGATTACAGTCTATTGTCATTATGTAACTTGGCGTGACTAAGCGACGGGCTAATCTTCGTTTTAGCAGCGATTATTTTGGATCTTCAGGAATCGTGCAAAGTAAATTAAGTAAGATGATTGAAGTTAAAGTTATGACGAAGACAGGCTAAATTAGACATATCTATGGCTAACCCCGCATTCATGTGTAAGTCCGTCAAACCTGAATGCCTTCTTTTAACGTGTATTTGCATTGCAGTTGTGCTGTGCTGATATTTAAGTTCTGCTTTGCGAAACTGACAGACGACTGCATTTACATTCACTTTTAATGTAAATTCTTTCGCGTAGCTGATGCTCTTGTTCTTTATTTGCCGCCTCATCTGCTATGAGTCCGTCTTCTTTTCACCATACTGCCGAATAATCGAGAATTTTAAGTGACGCTTGCTTAAATCTTGCTGCCTCACGGTACTTTATATGAGGAGGTTTGTCGGGATGGGGCCGGCTGGCCGGCTGCCCTATTTTGGTTTCCAGCAGAGTCACTGCTAAGCCCCTCATGCTCACACCAGTAACCAGATCAAGGGTTATTTATCCATCCATCCATCCTTTATTTTACCAGGAAGGTTTCATTGAGATACAATATCTCTTCTTCCAGGGAGTCCTGGCCAATATGGCAACAAATAATAAAAATAAGACTGATTAATATAAACATAATGAGGGAAACACATACAAATACTCAAACTCTCCAAAAATACCTAGAATACAACTGATTTATATGAAACAAGGACATTGTTCTTTAAGCTCAGACTTTAAGAGATTTTTAAACACATTCAGAGAAGCTTGAGGTTAAGTCCGTTTGACCGTCAACATAACAACCATCAGACACAGGGAAAGCCGAGGAATTCAGATCAAATGAAAATTTCAAAGTTGCACCTGTATTTACTGGTAAGGTGACAGTCAGTGTTTTGCTTTTGTGTCCAATATGCATGTTAAAAAGCAAAACTGTTCCTATAAGCAGACAGAAACTAAGAAAGTCTGTGGTTGGGATTAAAATTTTGTGATCAAACTGCTCACACTCTACACCACATTACAAACAGATGTATATGATTAAGAGATAAATTCTAGTTCTTAAAATTATTTGATTTTCTGTGTACCTGAAATGAAACGTTACAGCAACTGTAACTAAAAAATAAATACATAAAAAAAGTTTGTCAATACTAAACTGTAACTCTATCTATGTTCCCTTTTATATAACTGATTATCTAATACAGGATGACAGTAACCCTGGATGCAGAGTGTATGAGGCACCCTGGGTGGGATCCTCTGTAATGCTTTGCTGTTATTTTCCATAGTTTACATTTTTAATCATTTTTCGTTGTAATTGCAAAGGCTTTTCAGTGTGTGTAGAAATGTATTATGTTGAAGAAATGTGAAGAGAGCAGGGATGCACAGCTGAAAGAAAATAATCCTCAAAGACAAACATGGCTTGGCAGGAACAGACAAAACCAACAGGAAAAAAGGGGGATCGAGATCAGTGTAAATGTAGTGTAAATGTAGTGTAAATATAGTATGGGGACAGGCTTACATGTGGAAACTGAAACATACACGAATGTAATTAACCAGTGGAAACAGCCATCATTTAGAACACTAAATTATATATAACAGGGTCATTTTAAAACCAAAATATAATAATGTATCTACAGGTGCGGATTAAGGTGCACAGAGGCCCCTAGGCTACAGTAGTCTGTGGGCCCCCCAACCCCACCCCCCTCCGCGCCAATGGGGGCCCCCTTGCAGGCTGGCACACGTGGGGCCCCTAGGCTTAAGCCATATCTAGCCTGTGCGTTAATCCGCCCCTGTGTATCTATATGTGTTTTAATTGCCAGACCTGTAGAACATCTTGAAAGAATATAAAACAACTTTGTACTAAGAGTTTCCCATTTTCCCTCCCTCCTTAGATGACGACACTTCTGGACCTTGTTGTGAGGGACTCCGGAGAAAGCTTTGTGATGTAAGCCTTGGTGGCGGGTTTCACTGGGTGCAAAACTGCCAAACACAGACTCTCACAGGCTTCTGGGTGACATGTGAAGGTGGTAGATCATTGCGAGGTGCTAATTGAGCTCAGGATTTTGAAGTGATAGTGGCCTTTAGGAGACATAGAGTGCCAGGAATCACTGACATCCATCCATCCATCCATCCATCCAATCTCCCCCACTCATCTAGGTCTGGCTCATGGGGGCAGCAGTCAAAGCTGCGATGCCCAGACCTCCCTCTCGTCAGCCACCTCCTCCAGTTCCCAGGCCAGCAGAGAGGTGTAATCTCTCCAGCATGTCCTGCGTCTGCCCTGGGGTCTCCTCCTGGTTGGACCTGCCTGGAGCACTTCCCTAGGAAGGCATCCAGGAGGCTTCCTAACAAGATACCCAAACCAGCTCAGCTGGTTCCATTTGATCTAGAGGAGTAGCAGCTCTACTTTGAGCCCCTATTGAATGTCCAAGCTCCTCACACTATTTCTAGGGCTGATTTCCGTTGCTTGTATCCATGAAATAGTTTTTTCGGTCACTACCCAAAGCTTAAGACCAATGTAAGGGTAAGGACATAGATTGACCGGTACATCAAAAGCTTTGCCTTCCAACTCAGCTCTTTCTTCAGCATGACAGAAAATTTATGAACAGAATCCGTGACCCAGCACCCACCAAGATTGAGTTTGAGTTACTGTCAGCAATGCAAACTAAACTTTCGCCCCTGTTATACAGGGACCTAGCAGCCCGTAACAGCAGGCCGTAACAGCAACCCGTAACAGCAGGCCGTACCAGCAGGCCGTAACAGCAGCCCGTAACAGCAGGCCGTAACAGCAGCCCGTAACAGCAGGCCGTAACAGCAGGCCCGGCACCCCATTCTCTCAAAGCATCGAGGATCCCCAGAAGACATGGTTTTATGCTTTTTCCAAGTCCACAAAACACATGTAGACTGGTCAGGCAAACTCCCGTGATCCCTCCAATATGAGTTGGTTCCAGTAATATCAGACAGTGATATCGATTGGTTGTCCACGGTGAAAACGTCATTCTGTGTGACAATATTTTTTAGTAGCTACTAACTATGACGTAACTTAAGTAGCAGTGGTGTAACCGACAAAGAACGCAGCGCTAGTTTGAAACCAGCTAGTTTCAATGTACGATTTAAGGTACACTTTACACCTGAGCTTACGATCAAACGTACTTACTTACGCTAAGCTGGTGCAACCCACCGCAGATCAGGCCCTTCCTCCCAATCACGCCCCTTCAGGTTTCACTGCCGTTACCCACGTGAGCATTAAATTCCCTCCATGGGACAATGGAGTCCCTAAAGAGGGATCCTAAAGAGGGACCCTAAAGAGGGACCCTAAAGAGAGATCCTAAAGAGGGACCCTAAAGAGGGATCCTAAAGAGGGACCCTAAAGAGAGATCCTAAAGAGGGACCCTAAAGAGGGATCCTAAAGAGGGACCCTAAAGAGGGATCCTAAAGAGGGATCCTAAAGAGGGATCCCTCCAGCACCCTGGCTAAAGTCTCCAAGGCGGCCAGATGTTCTGAACTATTGTTTGATGCATAGGCACAGACCACCGTTAGATCCCTTCCCTGACATGATGAATCACGGGGGAGAACTCCAACATACTGGCTCCAAAGGGGGGGGGGGGGGCTATGAGTATAGCAAACTCTAGGAGTTTGGTTCCAGGGCCCGTGCTCTGCATTGAGGTGAGACCGACTATATCCAGACGGTATCTCTACATCCCACACTAGCTCCTTTGCTGCCAGAGGGGTTATGATTAATGTTTTTCCCTAAAGCCAGTTTCAGTAACTGAGGATCGGTCCACCAAGGCCCCGGCCTTCAGCTGCTGCCTGATCCACATAGGACCCGACCCCCAGGGGCTTCTGAAGGTGGCGGGCCCCCCTGGGGAGGTTAGGATTTAGGAATACTCACACCCCTAGAAGACAGAGAGCGTCATGAGTTATTAACATCATTTTTTCAATTATGGTTGTGTGGGGAAGAAAGGGAAAATACTTTGTGTGTCGAGGTAGCTTGACAAGAATTTCAGCAGTGAAGGGGATCAGAAAGGTCAGGTGAAGAGCACAGTCACCTGTGCTTACCATCATACAAAATTCTTGTCTTCTGTTTTGTTTTTTTTTCACATTACCCATTTAGTTTTCTGGTTTGTTTCCTTTGTTCTGAAGCAAAAGCATCTTGTTATATGTTTTTATACCGATGCATTGATTTCCAAACCTGTTTCCACTCTCAATCTCACAAAAACTCCTCGAGTTTCTCCCATGTATGTCTCACATTCTTATGCTCGCTGTTCCACCCCATATGAGTTTTACATGTAAATTATTAAGAATGTTTTCCTACTTAATTTTAAGAAAATATCATGCATTGCACTGCATGGTGGTGCAGTGGTCGATGCTGTGGCTTTATACCTCGGGGCCCAGGGTTTGAGTCTCCGCCAACGCTCAAGGTTTGTAGAGTCTCTCCCAGTGGCTTCATAGGATTTCCTCTGGGTCCTCTGGTTCCCCCCCCATGGTCCAAAAAATGCTAGGGAAAATTGGAGTTACTAAATTGCCCATTGGTATGCATGTGTATGTAAATGGTGTATAGGTGTGCCCTGTGATGGGTTGGTGCCCCATTCTGGGCTGTTCCCTGCCTTGTGTCCTGTGATGGGTTGGTGCCCCATCCTGGGTTGTTCCCTGCCTTGTGCCCTGTGATGGGTTGGCGCCCCATCCTGGGTTGTTCCCTGCCTTGTGCCCTGTGATGGGTTGGCACCCCATCCTGGGTTGTTCCCTGCCTTGTGCCCTGCGATGAGCTGGCGCCCCATCCTGGGTTGTTCCCTGCCTTGCACCCTGTGATGAGCTGGTGCTCCATCCTGGGTTGTTCCCTGCTTTGTGCCCTGTGATGGGTTGGCACCCCATCCTGGGTTGTTCCCTGCCTTGTGCCCTGTGATGGGTTGGCGCCCCATCCTGAGTTGTTCCCTGCCTTGTGCCCTGTGATGGGTTGGTGCTCCATCCTGCGTTGTTCCCTGCCTTGTGCCCTGTGATGGGCTGGTGCCCCATCCTGGGTTGTTCCCTGCCTTGTGCCCTGTGATGGGTTGGCGCCCCATCCTGGGTTGTTCCCTGCCTTGTGCCCTGTGATGGGTTGGCGCCCCATCCTGGGTTGTTCCCTGCCTTGTGCCCTGTGATGGGTTGGCGCCCCATCCTGGGTTGTTCCCTGCCTTGTGCCCTGTGATGGGTTGGTGCCCCATCCTGAGTTGTTCCCTGCTTTGTGCCCTGCGATGGGTTGGCGCCCCATCCTGGGTTGTTCCCTGCCTTGTGCCCTGTGATGGGTTGGTGCCCCATCCTGGGTTGTTCCCTGCCTTGTGCCCTGTGATGGGTTGGTGCCCCATCCTGGGTGGTTCCCTGCCTTGTGCCCTGTGATGGGTTGGGGCCCCATCCTGCATTGTTCCCTGCCTTGTGCCCTGCGATGGGTTGGCACCCCATCCTGCGTTGTTCCCTGCCTTGTGCCCATAGCTTTAGGGATAGACTCTGGACCCCCATGACCCTATATGGGAGAAGTGGATATGGAGGATGGATGGCCTATGTATTGCTAGAAAAGCTGTGTTTGAAATTTGTATTTTTTTTTTAAGGGAAGAATCTAATAATGTACCACAATTTATTGTTGTTGGGCATTTCCAGCATTATAGATTTGACTTTTAGATTCATAGTGGCAAACAAAATGCATCAGGGCATGGACAAGCTTAGCATCAATGAGGCCATTTGCATATATTTTCATGTAACCGCTTAGGATGGAAATAGACAAATCCTTCAATTTGATATATTAATTTACATGTTAGAAATACACAGAATTTTATCTGCATTATGGATGTGACATCAAACGGACCTTTGCATGGAACTGACATAGTATGAATAGCTTATTTAGCGAAGTTGGAAGAATGAGGAGCATGGGTTGGGATGGCAAAGCTAACATAACATGCGGAGTGGCTGTCAGTAGCAGGTCTGTTGGTGCTGGGGGGGGGGGGTTGTTGCTTCTGACGGTCAGCCTTATATTCTATTGAATGCAAAGCCCTAAACATACATAGACGTTACGATAGAGAGTTGACATGTTGTGAAGCTTAGTAGGTTAGGTATCTGTGCTCCTGCCCCAAAGGTCATGGGTTCGAATCCTGTGGCCTGCAGAGTAATTCCACCACCACTGGTTACTTCAGCTAGTAAAAGTAATTTCACATACTGGGACACAGACTGGTCCTGCTCGCTGATTCTCTCTTGCATGCCATCTTTTGCCAAAAGCTTAAGAATAAGCTGTGTTCACTAATTTAGAAAATAATCAAGCATCTGATCTGAAATGAGATGAAGATTAATTGAAACCTAGATATGGAAAGCTAAGTAATTTAAGATCACAATAAGAATTAAGTGCTAGGCTGAATTGTTGCTCCACACCTAAAGTCTAAAAATTAATAGCAAATGCACCATTCTTTTCAGAAGGTGACACATCATAACTTCAAACTTGAACATGCCGCTCCTTTTAAACACATATAAGCATGCTTTTCATATAGCACAAATGAAAGTATAATGTACTGTGTATTTTGTATTTGCTGTAACATCAGTCATTCTCCATTCTTAAATGATCTTAGTCATAATCCTTTCTGAATAAAAACCATGATAACATACAAGGGAGAGAGATACTGTGGCAGATTCAGGGGGCTGGACACTTTACAGGGGGTGCTGAAGGGGACCTGGACCCCACTGGGGTAAGGAGTGCACACTGATATCACACGTTACTGCAACCATCACGTGACAAACCACCTCAGGGATGAGAACCCAAGTACAGCCGTGTGCTGGGTGATACCTCAGCACCACACTAGTCTGAATGCAATGGAACAGTGTTAGTTTTTCCCAGTGACTGGAGTGCCAATCCTGCTACCAACCCCCCCTCAAATTCTTCCTGTAGTTTGGAGGACCTGCTGGCAGGGCTGGTTGTAGATTAACATCATACCCAGGATTAAGCAGTTGCAGGTTAAGGCCCTTTGCTCAAGGGCCCAGTGGAGTAGGATCACTCTTGACATTCATGGGATTTGAACCAGCAACCTTCCATTGTCACAGAGCCCTAGTGCCACCACTCAACCCCCTCCAGGGCCCCGGATAATATTATGCCAGGGGTCTTTTGGCTTTCAATTAAAAAATATTGTTAGAAACTATTAAATCATTTAGCTAAGCAACCATAATTCGGCTCCCATGACTGCAATCCGTTTGCCTTGTGAGCACGGAAGTTCCACACCATGTTTACGTAGCCAAAATTTTTCTCCAAAGCAACACAGACAGGCGATAAGCTGGTTTGACAGCAGGCCGAGCTAGAATTTATGAGCATATGTCTGGATTGCAAACAAAGAGCTGCACTCCTCCCAAAGTCTCATGACCGGGTTCAAGCCCTTATCCTCCATCTTAAGGCACGGGTGCCACTACCTCTGCGTGAAACAGGAACTGAGAGATGGGATGGCAGTTTCATTAACACCCTTGGGATAAAACAGGCTGGGCGAACAAAACAAGAACATCCAAGGCAGTCTGAACAAAGGACGAACCAACACAAAAAGCGCAAGAGCCAGAACATAGCTAGCAGTCTCTCTGGCTCTTCCCTGTGACAAAAGGACTATTTTATACACTAAACAATCCACAATTGATTACTCGTATGTGGCATTTCCCAGAACATCCACACCCTCTCTGCTTCACAGTGTCTTAGATAATGTTTACCATTAATACAAAAAAACTCATCCCGTTAAAACATCGAATTAATCTGATTTACACCCTATTGCTTAGCTTTTCATGACATACATATGACTTAGGGAATTATTTATTATTATCATATTTATTGTTTATTTATAGCATTGCACTGGTTTTATATATAGTTTGCATAAAAGAATCAAATGGAAAAAAAAATTGTAATAGATGCTGTATTTGTGGCAGGCCATGAGGCTCAGCGTCGGAATGTTGCTGGTTCAAGCCCTGGCCTCAGCCGTATAGTCACATGTCTGGGGGGCCCTGAGTGGGGCCCTTACCCCCCAGCTCCATGACTGCCACTACGGGTGGCTGCCCTTTCCCTACATGTGTGTCATGGACACCAAGTCGGGGTGGCCGAAAGGGGAATTTCCCCAATAAAGTGTCATTATTATTATATAGGGTTCTGGTTAGGTAACTTGCCAAGTTGATGTCCTTCAGCGAGTATGTTCTTGTATATATTCTTGGATTCAAAATAATTTTGCAGTAGAGTATCTGTGATCCTAGCTGATAACTGCCATGGTGGTGCCTCATGGCACTAAACAAACAACCCGATATCGAAAGAACGTGACGATACCGTGTTCAGGTCTGTCAACCTTTACCTCAAGTATGCAAAAGATACAATGAGAACTGATTAATGTGGCATTGCATAGCATACAATACAATATAATATAATATAATATAATAATATAAGTTTGCAGTATGTGACTGTGATCAGCAGGTTGCTGATTTGTGGGTGCGGACTTAAGACTCTGATATATATATATATAAACACATATACATATACACATTATCGTTTATAGTAACACCAGAAATACCTTTTCCAGCAGTACACTATGTACTGTGGTACTGTAAGCTGTAAACAGTATCCTGCAGAACTTGTCTATTTGGTCTTAGTAATTCCTGGCAATCTATGGCTTTGTGCTTTGGCAGCCTGGTAAGTCTCTGCCTGCTTTTATTTTCCGTCCGCTTCTATAAGGTCTATTCAGAACAAAACTCACCTTAAGTAAAGCTGTGCAACATTTTCAGGTGTGTAATTTGACTTTGTTGTGTCTTGTTTCTCATTCGGGAATTGAGTGTTTCCTCAAAGTAACTAAACAGTCTTGTCTGATAAATCGATAATTACTATATACAGTTCATGGACAGGTTATCCTGGGGGTAGTTTAAAGCTTTCAGCAGAAAATGACTCATGTTTCGCATCGGCACGGCATATTGAGACACAAACAGCTTAATACTGCTTTTCTCAGAACACATGACTAATTCACATAATGACATTTCATAATAAACTGTTCACCAGCACGTTTCAGTTAAATATTTTCTTGGAATTTTTTTTTATATGAAATATGTTTGTGTGTGTGTGTGTGTCTACTGTTTCCAAGTTATGAATCTCTGAGTACATTCATATACTATGAATTAGTATGCTGTTAAAAGTGAGATATATTTAATTAATGTTCGCTTTTTGTCAAATAGTTATGTATATTGTTAGTGACTTTAGTCATGGAAACATTGCATTTATAGATATACTATGGCACGCACAGTGAGCATTCCATACATACACTTCATTTTTTTCTGTAGAGTTATTTACACATTTGCTTTCATACGTGCTCTTTGTTTTTGTCTTGCTCTAATCCTCTTTTCAACAGCAAGATAGATTACAAGCTGTAGGTTTGTGCATCCTGAATACCCGTTAAACTCTTTAAAACACAAGTGATATTTTGAGCTTGTTTCTGATTTCTTATTATTATTATTATTATGATTATTATTCTCAATAATAATAATACATTTTAATTATAAGAAGAAGTGCTTTTACACAATCTCAAAGATGCTGACACAGAATAAGGAAAACAAATGACACTAAAGCAACAACACATTGATCCATATCCCTAAGACACCGATATTGTTCTGGTTGTGCAACAACTACCACTAACTGCTATCTGAGCGCTTCGGTGCTGCAAAAAGCCGACTCTCTGTAAAGTTATAGGAGAGGCTGCAATTAAAAGAGAAAAATGAAGCGTAACTCAGCCAAAAGGAATGGGTTTGTGGTGTGTGCCAGTCTGAAATAACTGCCCAGACGGGACTCTGTCATCACTCTCCATTGAGAGAGTCAGCGGCTGCAACACTGCTATTCACAGCAATGATAATAAACAAAAAGTGGCAAAAGAGCCTGCTATGGAAATTCTGGTCTTTTTATAATCAACATCTTTCACTATTTATCATCAACTTGTGTTAATGCTGCCAGTGTAATTATATCGCTTGATTACTTGTGATGGGATTTCAGATGGAAGGCAGAGCATATAAGATATATTCATATTAGTAATAAAGGTGTGAAATAAGAAAGGCATGTAAATAGTACCTTAGAGTATTCTTTGGAAGGAGTGTTAGGTAAACTGATCTGCTACAAAGGTGCTGCAGAGATTCAATGACTGTCTATTATACACAAATACAAGATCCACGTTACTACGATCGGCCAAAAGCCTAATAAAGTGGGTTATTATTTGTATTAAAAAGTAATGTAATGGTTTTCTAATGTTGGTGGTGAAGTGATGGAGATGAAGGTTCGGTCTTTCTTATATGCAGTGTGTATGTTCTCCCCGTGTCATCATGGAGTTTCCCCCCACAGTCCAAAAGCATGCTAAGGTCTACTGCAGTTGGCAGAACTGCCCATGAGTGTGAATGGTGTCTGAGTGAGCCCTGTGATTGGTTGGTGCCTCATCTTGGGTCATTCCCTGCATTGTGCCCTGTGATTGGTTGGCGCCCCATCCTGGGTTGTTCCCTGCCTTGTGCCTGTAGCTTCTGGGATAGGCTGGGAAAGGTGTAATGGGTGAGTATCACAGTGCTCTCCTTTCACCTTCCCACAGCTGTGAGTATCACAGTGCTCTCCTTTCACCTTCCCACAGGTGTGAGTATCACAGTGCTGTCATCTCACCTTCCGACAGCTGTGAGTATGACAGTGCTGTCCTCTCACCTTCCCACAGCTATGTGTATCACAGTGCTCTCCTCTCACCTTCCCACAGCTGTGAGTATCACAGTGCTCTCCTTTCACCTTCCCACAGCTGTGTGTATCACTGTGCTCTCCTCTCACCTTCCCACAGCTGTGAGTATCACAGTGCTGTCCTCTCACCTTCCCACAGCTGTGTGTATCACAGTGCTCTCCTCTCACCTTCCCACAGCTGTGCGTATCACAGTGCTGTCCTCTCACCTTCCCACAGCTGTGAGTATCACAGTGCTGTCCTCTCACCTTCCCACAGCTGTGAGTATCACAGTGCTGACCTCTCACCTTCCCACAGCTGTGTGTATCACAGTGCTCTCCTCTCACCATCCCACAGCTGTGTGTATCACAGTGCTCTCCTCTCACCTTCCCACAGCTGTGTGTATCACAGTGCTCTCCTCTCACCTTCCCACAGCTGTGTGTATCACAGTGCTCTCCTCTCACCTTCCCACAGCTGTGAGTATCACACTGCTCTCCTCTCACCTTCCCACAGCTGTGTGTATCACTGTGCTCTCCTCTCACCTTCCCACAGCTGTGTGTATCACTGTGCTCTCCTCTCACCTTCCCACAGCTGTGCGTATCACAGTGCTCTCCTTTCACCTTCCCACAGCTGTGTGTATCACTGTGCTCTCCTCTCACCTTCCCACAGCTGTGAGTATCACAGTGCTGTCATCTCACCTTCCGACAGCTGTGAGTATGACAGTGCTGTCCTCTCACCTTCCCACAGCTGTGTGTATCACAGTGCTCTCCTCTCACCTTCCCACAGCTGTGAGTATCACAGTGCTCTCCTTTCACCTTCCCACAGCTGTGTGTATCACTGTGCTCTCCTCTCACCTTCCCACAGCTGTGAGTATCACAGTGCTGTCCTCTCACCTTCCCACAGCTGTGTGTATCACAGTGCTCTCCTCTCACCTTCCCACAGCTGTGCGTATCACAGTGCTGTCCTCTCACCTTCCCACAGCTGTGAGTATCACAGTGCTGTCCTCTCACCTTCCCACAGCTGTGAGTATCACAGTGCTGACCTCTCACCTTCCCACAGCTGTGTGTATCACAGTGCTCTCCTCTCACCTTCCCACAGCTGTGAGTATCACAGTGCTGTCCTCTCACCTTCCCGCAGCTGTGTGTATCACAGTGCTCTCCTCTCACCTTCCCACAGCTGTGCGTATCACAGTGTTGTCCTCTCACCTTCCCGCAGCTGTGAGTATCACAGTGCTGTCCTCTCACCTTCCCACAGCTGTGAGTATCACAGTGCTGACCTCTCACCTTCCCACAGCTGTGTGTATCACAGTGCTCTCCTCTCACCATCCCACAGCTGTGTGTATCACAGTGCTCTCCTCTCACCTTCCCACAGCTGTGTGTATCACAGTGCTCTCCTCTCACCTTCCCACAGCTGTGAGTATCACACTGCTCTCCCCTCACCTTCCCACAGCTGTGTGTATCACTGTGCTCTCCTCTCACCTTCCCACAGCTGTGAATATCACAGTGCTCTCCTCTCATCTTCCCACAGCTGTGAGTATCACAGTGCTGTCCTCTCACCTTCCCACAGCTGTGAGTATCACAGTGCTGTCCTCTCACCTTCCCACAGCTGTGAGTATCACAGTGCTCTCCTCTCACCTTCCCACAACTGTGAGTATCACAGTGCTGTCCTCTCACCTTCCCACAGCTGTGAGTATCACAGTGCTCTTCTCTCACCTTCCCACAGCTGTGCGTATCACAGTGCTCTCCTCTCACCATCCCACAGCTGTGAGTATCACAGTGCTCTCCTCTCACCTTCCCACAGCTGTGCGTATCACAGTGCTCTCCTCTCACCTTCCCACAGCTGTGTGTATCACTGTGCTCTCCTCTCACCTTCCCACAGCTGTGCGTATCACAGTGCTCTCCTTTCACCTTCCCACAGCTGTGTGTATCACTGTGCTCTCCTCTCACCTTCCCACAGCTGTGAGTATCACAGTGCTCTCCTTTCACCTTCCCACAGCTGTGAGTATCACAGTGCTCTTCTCTCACCTTCCCACAGCTGTGAGTATCACAGTGCTGTCCTCTCACCTTCCCACAGCTGTGAGTATCACAGTGCTGTCCTCTCACCTTCCCACAGCTGTGAGTATCACAGTGCTGACCTCTCACCTTCCCACAGCTGTGAGTATCACAGTGCTCTCCTTTCACCTTCCCACAGCTGTGAGTATCACAGTGCTCTCCTCTCACCTTCCCACAGCTGTGTGTATCACAGTGCTGTCCTCTCACCTTTCCACAGCTGTGTGTATCACAGTGCTGACCTCTAAACTCCCCACAGCTGTGCGTATCATTTGTAACAGAGCAGGTGAGACATTGATATTGCCTGGTTGACGAACAGTTCAAAGCTGGTTATCACTCAATCCAACACACCCCAATAAAAACTGAAAATAGTAACACACCAATTTCATTAATCAATAATGAATGTTGTTTCTTTTTGTTTTCCGTTTTCCTTTTCTGAAATATAAGTTATAACAGAAGCGATGGGTGAAATGAAAATGGTATTCTCATTTTATCAACATTAAGGCTGTTCGTTAATATGAGCTTAACAAATAATTACCTTTACAGCGTGCCGAATTTCACACAAAAATTTGGCAAGATTATAAAAAAATGACAAATTCAGCTACTTTGTTTTTAAGTCATTAATTGTTTTTCATGTTTCAATTAATTCATATGTTCAATGAATTTGTAAAATTCAATAAACAATTTTTGCTTTTGTGAGTGTAACCACGTAAACCTAGTAAAATAGCATGAATGCATCGAAACACGCAAGGTCTGTCAGCAACTGCGTTTAAACTAGCACAGCCAATCACCAGCAGAGATAAACTAACACAGCCAATCACCAGCAGCGATAAACTAACACAGCCAATCACCAGCAGCGATAAATTAACACAGCCAATCACCAGCAGCGATAAACTAACACAGCCAATCACCAGCAGCGATAAACTAACACAGCCAATCACCAGCAGCGATAAACTAACACAGCCAATCACCAGCAGCGATAAATTAACACAGCCAATCACCAGCAGCGATAAACTAACACAGCCAATCACCAGCAGCGATAAGATCATGGTGGCCATCTTACATTTTGGCCTGGTTGCATTGGGTCGGGTTATTTTAATACTCATGCTGTTGTTGTATTTTAGGACTATGTTAATAAACAAAGTTATGATACTTTATTCAGCACCATGAGGAAATCGCCTTTTTACCTATCCCATCTTGGTCTCCATGATACACACAAACAGATAAGAGTAAGCCTGTGGGGTCACAGCCAACTCCGGGATATGACCCTGCAACCTTCTGGTTGTGGACACGAGCTCCTAATTCACTGAGCCACACACCATCCCTCAGAAAAATGAATAAATGCCTGACACTGTGAGGCAGATCCTAGCTTTTCACATTCGGCTGGCTCAGAGCTCCAGAAGCCCAGAGTATAAATACGAAGCAGCGTGTACAAGCCGGATAAACATCTGGGTTAATCAGCACAGAGTCCGGAGCTGTAATGCGGGCCTGCTCTTATTTATGTCAAACACAGCCATTTGTTACCGAGTTACCCTATTTCAACACTCTGATAACCCAACACAATGCTTGATATCTGAACAGCCAACAGTAAGGCGATTAATCTGCTGCAGGAAAATGAGTTTTATTTGACTGTCACAGATGGCGAATCTATAGCCTTTTTCGGGCAAATTTATATATATATATATATATATGACCATTAGAATTGTGCAAGAAAGAATTTACTCACTGTTTAAATAGAAGATGGAACAATTGCCTTTGAAAAATTGCCTGGGTGCATGAGGTTATTCCTGGCAATAGTAAAGTGATTCTATTCATTAAAGATGAATTGCATGGGAGTGCGTGCAGACTGTTCTCTGACATGTGAGCCCTGGACTCTGGCGATGACTCACTTAGTCAATTACAGAAACTGTCATCTACAATTAGTCTATTACTGAAACTATATTATACAGTTATTCTTTGATGGTGTGAAAGACAAAACAAAAACAAGTGCATTATTGAATCCATGCCCATTAAAACAAATGCTTCTGGCCTCCATTGGGGAATTCTGAAGCGTGTTATGTCTTGTCAGATGAGCAGCACCACCGTAGTCTGCGTAGATGACTGATCACGTGATGCCAGTGTTTGTGTTGAAAGAGTGACACGAAGCTGACTTGTGTGTGTCTGTGTGTGTGTGTGCGTGTGTGTGTGTGTGTTTGTGGGGAGGTGGCCTTTTGAACCTTTTAAACTGACACAACCTGCTTATTTAGTTCCAGGGTGCAACCACTTAAGTCCTGTGATGTAGCTCTGTGGTCTCTCAGAGGTGCCTCTTCTAAAGTAATCCAAGATCAGCAGAAAACAGGTTAGCTTGCCACTTGTATTATCCCGTTCCATCCAGAAAAAGCTACGCTGACTGTTTGTTAAATCACAGGGTATTAGTCCAGGCAGAAACCTTCCCGAGCTGCGTCTGTAACACTTACCGATATCCCTCCGAAAACCATCAAGGCAGGACTACATAGGTTCTACCAGTGAGTTCACCTGTGTACAAACCACTGCAGATAACATCAACACACCTTGCCTTATTGTTGACTCTGATTAGCAAGGTGTGAACATGCTTAGCCCTTGCTGTCAGATATATTTAAAGTAGATAAGAACCTTCATTACTAGAAAGAGTAAGTCTTATTTCTCAATTAATTTTCCCAAAATCAACACAAGTGCAATCTCTTGGAATGCTGGACACCAAAGTCGTCTATCTTACTTAAGCGAATCAAGCTTTATTTCAGCACCAAACTTTTAAAATTGATTGCATTGCAGTCCAACCATAAAAGTACCATTCACATTTTTCTCATTACTGAAGCTTTATCACCATCTACAACATCACAATGGTGACTGAAGTTATTCAAACTGGTGAATCAATGCTGTGGATTATATGGCTATTCAATTTTTTGTAAAACATTAAGCACAACATATCTCTCTATCGTATGAGAGTGCTGTGACATTGTTATGACTACATAAACATTGCATCAGGTGTAGCATATTACTTTTTCTATAGCAGAATGTGTATTTATTATTGTCAGGGTATCGATCTTATGTTTTAATGACATGTTGAATTTCGTTGGCCAGTATGTACCTCACTCTGGAAGTTTCCTGAAGAAAGTATTTAAATATTCATTCTTCTCACTTCTAATCCTTGCCATGTTTTACATTTTGTTTCCTTTAACTCTGACCCTGTAATTCTCTTTCACTCCTACTGTGGATTTATAAATATGGATGTTAAAGCTACAAAGAGGATATTAAACAGTTTGATATACTTTTCGCCCTGCCTCGTGCCCATTGCTTCCGGGATAGGCTCCGGACCCCCGCGACCCAGTAGGATAAGTGGGTTGGACAATGGATGGATGGATGGATATACTTTTCGGTAACGCTTTGCTTTAGGCGTGAATGTAGTAGATCAGGCTTACTTAATGCATTGATTAACCAGTAACTAAGTTTTAGTTACATACCGAACCCATGTTTATTCATCATTAATCAATTGTTACTTCACGTCATTCATGCAGTTACTAATATTTGTTCATGATTTGTACTTGAGTAGTGACTGAGTTACTAAATTTCTTGTGCCCTCGAGTGAAGTGCTGCCTATTTCACTTTTAAGCTCCCATTTTAGTGTTTTGGGATTGTAGTCCGTTATTCAGATTGGGATTCCTTAAACGTTGTTTCAAAGCAATAGGACAATTTTCCCACATTTGGAAGTCGGCTGCATAAAACTCCCTCTGAATTCTGTTGCTAACGGCAGTAACAGGCAGATATTGCACCGTGCAGGATTCATCAGCATAAGGAAAGGCGCTATACACTCCACCAGACTTTGAGGATTTGCACAGTAGTAAAAGCTCTGGTGTCTATATTAGTCACTAGAAGATGTCTCCAGCCTTGAAGATTATTCTGTGTGCTTAAATCAAAGTGTTGCCTTCCCTACCTAACCCTGTTAGACTTCAGGGTTCCTGTTTCTTGCCTCTTTCCTGGTTTTGATTTTTCACCTTCATTTTCTGCATTTATGGCACCATTCTCAGGATGCTCCTGCCTACTGGATTATCAGAATCTTAGCCATTCAGCAAGACGTACATGTTGCCATGAGGCGATGCCCAGCCTGGCACTGCAACCCCATCAGGCTACGGCATTGTCACATGCGCTGGCATATGGTCACATGGATTGTGTTAATTTTCCCCTGTAATAGAGCTTATTATACACAGTTAGTTCAATATGTAAATAATTTATGACTGAGTGAGCGTGATCTAAAAGCTGGAGGCTCACTGAGGAGCTGATGAAACCTTGAAAGTGACTTTGAACAGCACTGATCCTCCAGTTGAAATCAGTCTCAGTATCTGCATTTAATACCTGGAAATATTCTGTTGGGTTCTACGCAGCCCCAAAAGCAACAGAGTTAGAAAAAAATTTTATTAACCAATTTTGCGTTCCCTCGCAATCCTGTATTGTGACCCCTATATGCTGTACACTATGCCACTCGTTCTGACAGATCTATCTATCTATCTATCTATCTATCTATCTATCTATCTATCTATCTATCTATCTATCTATCTATCAGTTTATTTTTAAACCAGCAGTTCTGTCCTTAGGTGTGACTTGGCTAACAACCACTGGTCTGAAAGTCCTCTTCATTCTCGATAACCTTCACATAGAGTCTTCGTTGGAATTATGCTGCCCCAGAGTTATATGTATGCTTTATTTTAGCGAAAATGGGAGAGTGGCGCTCGAACTCCCGGTCAGAGTGGGCAGGGGTGAGAGCTATCGACTCGACCCAACATTCAGGCCTATGTTTGGTTCCCATTGAAATTATGCTGCACTGATTTTAAATGATTTTTTTAAAGGCAGGAGCTCAGACTGTTTTTTTTGTTTGTTTGTTTTTTTATAACATCTATGAACTGGCACACAGAGGCACAGGAAGCGGGGGGACACCGGAGAGGGCGTGGTATACTCCTCAATACAGTATTTAATTTCTATTAATTCTTGTCCCCACATAAATAGACCTTTGTATTTAAATTATTAAGTTGTGTCTCCCTGAAACCAAACTCTCTCCTACACGGCTGCATAGATATAGTATTGATGTTTGATGTGTTTATCATAAGACTTTATGCAACGTTGCGGCAGTGCAGCGGAACGTCGGTCATATCTGTTGCACGGGAAACACAAAAGCGATTCCAACTCTCTCCCTTTAGGGGCTCCATATGGGTTCAGATGTTTGTGGCATGTTTCAGATGTTTTTAAGGGGTAGGAATAACGAGGCTTCAGACTTACATTGCAGGATAAGGTTATTCTTTTCATTGCACAAACGTGTGCGCACACATCTTGGGTAATGCATCCTTTTCTGGAGAACCAGGGCAGTTGCATATCAGCTTTCGGTTCAGATGGGCACAGCCAACTGACATGTTGAGACGAAATAAACTGACACTGTAAGTCAGAAAGGGCAAGGCTTTCGATGTTCCTTTCTCGAGTGAATCAATGTGAATCACTGGAGTCACCAATCTCTGTGGGCTGGGTATAGCTTAGCATATTGTCGTCACTCTGAGCTCTTTGCTCACCAGAGCTTAGCCCGTGCCATAAAAAAAAATTACAGCTTGGACCTTAATGCAATGACTCAGATTATTATTATTATTCTTATTCTTGACATCATCACCATCATTGCCATCATCCTTATTATTATCGTTATTATTATTAACTGGTGTGTATTAATGTTCTTCGCAGTAAGCCTGTAGTTTACGGGTGACATGAAGAGAACGGCGCCGACTCTGCATCCTTCAGTACGTTTCGCTGAGCACCCAGCTTGATGCTTACCGCACGATTATCCAGACCCCGTTTAACTTCCAGCACATTCCGTGACCCTGTGCGGATTCCCAATCCGGATCCTGAGTGGCCGCTTTGTCTCACATTGAGATAACATCCAACTGTCACATCTGTTTATCATCTGTAGGAACAGGTTTTTTAGCATGTGCTACATTGGTAACCCCCCCCCCCCAAGCCCCGCTCTCTGTATACACGCGACGGGCATGTTTTGGGAACAGAGAGACGGTAAGCGGCTGGGGAGGGGGGCGATGACTCGGACAAGCCTGCACTTAGCCCCTTGGTATCGGGGGAGAGTTGTAGCTGACGGCTAGAACCAAGTCACAAGCCTCTGAGCCAGTGTGTCACCACATGACCCCAGTCCACTGCTGCCATCTGTTTACACCTCCATTTAACACTGTTACTCACTGTTTTCCACCTGTCTGTCATAATTCTGCGCCTCTACAGTATTGTATATGCATGTTTATGTTCCACGTGAGCTGGTCAGTGTGTAAATGCCTACATGCACGCTCATGTGCTACTGTCAGGTATGATTTAGTCAGTGTGTTTGGGAGAATGTTCTGGATGACTGGTTACTGTGACAAATGTGAAATGACGCAATGTTTATTTTACAATTCTGTTTTTAGGGTAGTACTTAAGATGACCAAATGATCATAATGAATATAGGGGATCTTATGTTGTAACCTTTCCCTCTATTGTAAGTTGCTTTGGCTGAAAGTGTTAGATGGAAAAATTAACTACATATAATTTTTTGTAATTTTAAAATGTAAAATTGAATGTAAATTAAATATAGTTCCTTGTAATCATTTCCAATAAGTCTTAGTATTAGCTGTATGTTATTTATAAATATGTATGAAATTCAAACAGTTTGGGCTTTCGCTAATAATCTTTATATTCCATTATCTGAACACTGGGTTAATTATTCCAGAACACAGAATACTTTAAACACGATGTTATGAAACTTCCTGATTTAGACTAATACTATGTGCTTAGTAATGCTATCAATATAAAATGCATTCAAACAACAACACTAATGGTAAATAATTTCTACATAAACTATAATGAAGTATGACATTACATTTGATGATTTACACCCAGACCAGCTGAATGACAGAAACTCCCGGAAATAATTATATTTCATTTTTGTTGTTATGTAGTTTCAGTAACTTTGAAGCATTAGTCATTATTTAAATAACCTCTAATGAAACGCTTTCCCGCTATTGTACATATGATGATATTGTAGGTTTACACCATGGATGACAGAATCTCTCACACCTTTTCTTATTAAGGCCTGACAAACAAATGGATACACCTTCTAGTTTCTGGTCATACTGCTCTCTGTTTTTTTCTTTTCTCTTTGAGCAAACAGATGACGACTGACAGGTGATTATCTGATTCAGAGCCACACCCTCTTGGCCAACAGCTAGTATATGTGTCACCAAGCAGCCAAGTCAAATGGCAGTTGAAGTAGTAATGACATACGCCATCAGCCTGTAACAGACTGTAAGCTGAGTCAACACGAGTGGAAGGCCCCAAACCACTGCCCCCTGTCTGTATGAGAGCACAGACGCTATTGCTGTGAACGTCCTGGTCACAGTCCGTGAATGACACAGCTCAGATTCTCAGTCTGGCAATGGGGGAAAAGTAGTAGTAATTAAATTGAGAAGTTCTGGTTTGTATACAAGCTATAATTAGCTACAATATGTTACACACCAATCAACGACAACATTAAAACCACTGGCAGGTGAAGTGAATGACATTGGTTATCTTTTTACAACGGGTTGTCAAGGATGACATTATATATTAGGCAAGTGAGTCAGTTGTTGAAGTTGATGTGTTGGAAGCAGGAAGAATGAGCAAGTGTAAGGATGTGAGTGACTTTTACAAGGACCAAATTGTGATGGCTAGACGCCTGGGTCAGAGCATCTCCAAAATGGCAGGTCTTGTGGGGTGTTCCCAGTACGCAGTGGTCAGTTCCTACCAAAAGTGGTCTAAGGAAGGCTAACCAGTGAACCGGCAATGGGGTAATGAGCGCCCAAGACTCACTGATGCAGTTGGGAAGTGAAGGGTAGCCCGTCTGGCCCAGTCCCACAGTTGAGGTGCTGTAGCAGAGATTGCTACAGTATTGTTAATGCTGGCAATGACAGAAAGGTGTCAGGTTCCGCAGTGCGTCGCAGTGCGTCGCAGCTTGCTGCCTATGGGGCTCCCTAGCCGCAGACCAGTCAGAGTGCCTATGCTGAGCCCTGTCCGCCGTCAAAACCTCCTACGATGGGCATGTGAGCCTCAGAACTGGACTGCGGAGCAGTGGAAGGTGGCCTGGTCTGATAAATCATGATTCCGGTTACATCATATCGAAGGCCAGATGTGTGTGTGTGTCATTTACCTGGGGAGGAGATGGCACCAGGATGCACTATGGGAAGAACTGCCACACTGCAGAGATTGTTCAGGAACGGTTTGAGGAACATGACAAAGAGTTCAAGGTGTTGACTTGGCCCCCAAATTCCTCAGGTCTCAATCCAATCGAGCATCTTTGGGATGTGCTGGACAAACAAACCCAATCCAAGGAGGTTCCACCTGGCAGCTTACAGGAGGCAAAGGATCTGCTGCTAACGTCAGATACCACAGGAGACCTTCAGAGGTCTTGTAGAGCCCAGATACCACAGGACACCTTCAGAGGTCTTGTAGAGTCCAGATACCACAGGAGACCTTCAGAGGTCTTGTAGAGTCCAGATACCACAGGAGACCTTCAGAGGTCTTGTAGAATCCAGATACCACAGGAGACCTTCAGAGGTCTTGTAGAGTCCAGATACCACAGGAGACCTTCAGAGGTCTTGTATAGTCCAGATACCACAGGACACCTTCAGAGGTCTTGTGGAGTCCAGATACCACAGGAGACCTTCAGAGGTCTCGTAGAGTCCAGATACCACAGGAGACCTTCAGAGGTCTTGTAGAGTCTACAGTATGCCTCGACGGGTCAGAGCTGTTTTTGGCGGCACAGCGGGGACGTACACGATATTAGGCTGGTGGTTTTAATGTTATGGCTGATGGGTATATATGCTACAATATTTTAAATATGTTTTTAAAAGTTTAACTGTTCTTTAATTTGATTGGCTGCTTAATGGTATGTTTCTGAGCGTGACAAAAGAACAAGCAGTTTCTTTTTATTATATTTTTTAATGAAACTGGTGTCCTACCCAGCGTGTTCCCATGCTTCGTGCTTCCTGGAGTGACTCTGGATAAGTGGGAAAGCTATGGCCCGTGTAGATAAGCCGTCACAGACGTGATGGATGGCTGGAAGGACCTTTGCTCTCAAACCAGCAGCAGGCCCCAAACCATTAATACCTGAGTAGCATTTGATTATCTCACCCACTAGTTTGAAGGGCTGGTTCATTTCTCAAAGAAATGATTTGCATCCACCTACTGTCTGACATTATTGCAGTGATCTGGCAGGTGTCACTAACCCCTCAAACACGCACATGTGGCCGTGATGTTATAACAACTACCCTCCGAATGGCATATGTACTTTGCATACATATACACATGTGATGTCTATCCAATAGCTAAAGTGTGAAAAGCAATTGCAGTTATCGCCACAATGTGTCTTTGTGTGTGTGTATAATGCGGAACGGTGATTAGTGCTGTTATCTTGGGACCAGGGTTCAAGTCTTATCCTGGGTCTATATGTGGTGTCCAATCCTGGATTTTTTCCCCTGCCTTGTGCCTTAAGCTACTGGAATAGGTTCCAGATTGCCATGATGCTCTGTAGCACAAGTGGGTGTGGAATATACACTCACCTAAAGGATTATTAGGAACACCATACTAATACGGTGTTTGACCCCCTTTCGCCTTCAGAACTGCCTTAATTCTACGTGGCATTGATTCAACAAGGTGCTGAAAGCATTCTTTAGAAATGTTGGCCCATATTGATAGGATAGCATCTTGCAGTTGATGGAGATTTGTGGGATGCACATCTAGGGCACGAAGCTCCCGTTCCACCACATCCCAAAGATGCTCTATTGGGTTGAGATCTGGTGACTGTGGGGGTCAGTTTAGTACAGTCATTGTCATGTTCAAGAAACCAATTTGAAATGATTCGAGCTTTGTGACATGGTGCATTATCCTGCTGGAAGTAGCCATCAGAGGATGGGTACATGGTGGTCATAAAGGGATGGACATGGTCAGAAACAATGCTCAGGTAGGCCGTGGAATTTAAACAATGCCCAATTGGCATTAAGGGGCCTAAAGTGTGCCAAGAAAACATCTCCCACACCATTACACCACCACCACCAGCCTGCACAGTAGTAACAAGGCATGATGGATCCATGTTCTCATTCTGTTTACGCCAAATTCTGACTCTTCTCAACAGAAATCAAGACTCATCAGACCAGGCAACATTTTTCCAGTCTTCAACTGTCCAATTTTGGTGAGCTTGTGCAAATTGTAGCCTCTTTTTCCTATTTGTAGCGGAGATGAGTGGTACCCGGTGGGGTCTTCTGCTGTTGTAGCCCATCCGCCTCAAGGTTGTGCATGTTGTGGCTTCACAAATGCTTTGCTGCATACCTCGGTTGTAACGAGTGGTTATTTCAGTCAAAGTTGCTCTTCTATCAGCTTAAATCAGTCGGCCCATTCTCCTCTGACCTCTAGCATCAACAAGGCATTTTTGCCCACAGGACTGCCACATACTGGATGTTTTTCCCTTTGCACACCATTCTTTGTAAACCCTAGAAATGGTTGTGCGTGAAAATCCCAGTAACTGAGCAGATTGTGAAATACTCAGACCAGCCCGTCTGGCACCAACAACCATGCCACGCTCAAAATTGCTTAAATCACCTTTCTTTCCCATTCTGACATTCAGTTTGGAGTTCAGGAGATTGTCTTGACCAGGACCACACCCCTAAATGCATTGAAGCAACTGCCATGTGATTGGTTGATTAGATAATTGCATTAATGAGAAATTGAACAGGTGTTCCTAATAATCCTTTAGGTGAGTGTATATGAAGGCTAAATCACTGTGATTTCTTCATTGATCTGGCAATAGTGGTTATGTACATATTTCGACACCTGCATCATGGTCCCTGGTTATTTAGACAGTTCTTAGATGGGCAATAAAAATTCAGCTGATTAACTAAATTTTAGGCTCAAAAGCATTGCATTGGTTGTGTTCTTGCATGCATGGTCAAGCAATTTCAGGAAAGAAAAGGTTTTTTTTTAACAACTTAAAATTGTGAATGGTGTGCTGATGTGTATTAATGTTTCTGTTTATAAATAAATTCTTTTGCGTTATATTCAAAATAGAGAAAGCTAGTAGCAGTTGAAAATGTGAAGCAGACTGTAAAAGTAATCAAGAAATTATTAAGGTATATGCAACAGTTCTGTATAAAATTGGGTCCATCTCTGTTGCTACTTTTACTTAACATAATCTTAATACCACAAAAACAATAGTCAGACAATAACTGGTTCAGTATCAGTCCTAAGATTTAGTGTATTGGTGAATTACTGAGATCATGACCACTTCTGCAATTGATTGACTACCCTGAAGCTCCCCCTACTGGTCAGGTCTGAAAAAACTAGTATCAGGCATCAAACAATCTCTTGTCAAACGTGCTATCAGTCACAGGTGGGAATACTGCCCTTGCTTTGCAAGTATTTTTAAAACTCTCGCTATACTGTAAAATTTATAATACATTTTTAGAGACTTCTGTTGATATTCAATCCTCAAACACCTCCGAAATCCCCAGAAGGCAACGTTAGCGGTAGCTGAATCCATATCGCTCATGACCTGCTCATGCCTGCAACAAAGGCGACCAGCTGGACTCAAACTATAGCGATTCTTCAGGAAGGGAAAAGCCACAGTTTCGGGACACGCAGAATTTCAGCACAATATTTACAAAGGCTATTTCCTGTCACTGGCCAGTGGCCCGTGGGAAAAATCAAAGAAAAACAAGGGGTGACCAGCAGGAGCCAGACCACACCGCAGCTCATCCACATGCAGATGTCAGCTAGTCAGTCCTCTCAGGACAGACTCGGCAAATTCACCCACAGCCACAAGAATGTAGCATTATAAAGGCATTATAGAGCTCCTGTTGGACTGACATATACAGTATGTTCACATGCTCAACAGCTCCAGCATAACAAGCCTAACAAGTCGTCATTCTCCCTCAGACATCCATACTAGTAAAGTAAGAGGTGTCATTGGCTTATTATTTTATTTAGTTTGTGGGTTTGGGTCTTTTTAATTCTTATATTATAACAGATTTATCATTCAAAGAAATTGAAATGTTAGTGCCAATTATAATACAGACCCAGCCCATCACTGATCAATGGATTTACATTTGACAGCTGACATAGGCCTGCGTGTATAAAATAGCTTAAAAATGCTGCCTTTGGTTTAGGATATGTGTAACTATGGTCAGGCAGAAACTTCCCCCTGAGGTCAATAAAATTAATTTTAGTTGTAATCTTATTTAATTTTTATACTGTCATACTGTCCATATTTTACATGGAATGTGGTATTTTGATGGCATTTTAATATTCCGAAGCAACACTAATTATGTGGGTAGAGGAGGGGGTCCGCAGGATAAAAACTGCCAGACTGTGCTTTTCAAGTTTTTCAGAGTTTCGGTAATAACACATTCTCATTCTGATTCACACATTAATTCACTAGTTTCCTTGCTGGCTAGTTTCAACCATTTGGGTTAGGGTTAGGGTTAGGGTTAGGGGTTAGGGTTAGGGGGTTAGGGTTAACTGAGCTCAGTTCAGCAGTTCAGAGGAATTTACACAATATTACACCACTTTGTTTAAATTGAATTTTTGGCTAGAATTTGATATGGAATGAGTGGGTAGGTTAATTAATAGTTCTTGTTATGCACATATATCACATAATTTTGCGTCTCTCTCTCTCTTCCTCTCTCAAGTATTTTCTTTGTATTGTGATATTTATGACTTCAATATCTAATAATTTGTGTAAAACCTTCTACAAAGGACCATATTTAGGCCTAGTTCATGGTGAGCTATATAGAGCTAGTTACTGTCACACTAACAAAAGAAAACGATAAATTAAAACTTTAGAACCATGTCTCCAGTATTTCAGTTACTATTGTTTAAATGTTATATTTACACGGAACACACATAATTTGGCAAAAACAGGGCTAACTGTATTACATGTAGTCATGTGCAGTGCTGTGCAAAAGTCTCAGGCAGTCAAAAAAAAATGTTTATCACTATTTATCTTGATAGTCAGTGCAGTTTTGCTCAGAACAAAAAAAAGAAACCAATTTAAAATTAAAACATATGCAAATTAAGAGTAACAATAAAATCTAGTAAGAATTTCTTCTATTCTCCAAAAAGTTACTGATATCTAGTTGGATGGCTTCTCAGTCATTACATGTATTTATTAATCTTAATCTTATTAATGGAATTAGTTAAGAAAAGTCAATGAGATATTGATTAGCCATATAAGGTGAAACCATATTTCATAATACTTGTGCTGTCCGCCATTGTGTTTGTGGCCAAGATGGAAATGATGAGCAAAGATACATGGGGAAGATGAGTCTTGGCAGGCACACAATGACCGGTGGGCCAATGTCCTAGATGGATTTTAAATTAATTAAAACAATGCCCATTTTCTGAACAATCTCGCTTAATCAATGATTTTGTTTTGTAGAAGGATTTCTAAGGTGGACTCAGTAGAGACTGAGACAAGTCTGAGACAATAGAAAAATGTGTCAAGACTATATACTCGAGTGCTACAGCCCTGTTTAATAGTTTTGCAAGGCACAGTATTTCATCAGCAATTGTGCACAAAGTGTCTCTAATGACACTTTACGCCCTGTTTTCACATGTAGGGTAAACATATCCTTATGGGGCCCGCTCATTCTC
Source organism: Paramormyrops kingsleyae (assembly GCF_048594095.1). NCBI lineage: Eukaryota > Metazoa > Chordata > Actinopteri > Osteoglossiformes > Mormyridae > Paramormyrops > Paramormyrops kingsleyae. Next base: position 24,483,294 of record NC_132800.1, on the reverse strand, counting down.
TTCTGTGGGAAAAATGCTAACGCTAACTATGACAACCTTAACCCCCACCCTAGGTAGCTGAATCCATATCGCTCATGACCAAGCAGGATACAAGAGATTTAGAATTTTTAGTTTTTTCATAGCAGTTACCGATTTTTATAAAATAGAGTTTTTCCTTATGGGGACCAGGAAACCGGTCCCCATGAGGGGAAAAAAATGGATATTTATTACATTATGGGGACATTGTGTCCCCATAAGGATAGGTAAACCCGCTCACACACACACACACACACACACACAGAATGGTGGTGGCATTGAAACCCTCAATGTCAAGTATGTGGCTCAACAGTAATACCTAGTGATCCATCTGCCACCCAATTTGTCTATTTGTATAGCTGACCTCCCATCAGCAGGGGGCACTATTTATCCCCTGCTAGTGAGCAGTGCAGGTCATACGTGCTATTTTAGCTGCACCAGGGGGATTTTAACTGTTAGAGCTTTCAAATATTTGTAAAGCCCAAGGTGTAAGATCTTTAAGTTCTCTAAACCCACGTAATGTTATTATATGGACTAATACTGTGTGCTAAACTGTAACAACTATATGATTTAAAAGGAAAATCTAGGCTTCTTTCTGGTTACAACTGAATCCCATAATTCCATAACACAGTGGCTTCTCTCAGCAAATCTGTGTTAAACTGGGAGAGCCATGTTTGGCTTGGAGGAAAGCCCGTCCAGGCGTCTGGAGACTTCCTGTCACCGCCCCGTGTCGCCGACCCGACCCGGCAGAAGCCTGCCTTCGGTAAGAGCGCCGGCCCAGTTCCCTCCTTCCATGCCAGCCCTAAACTGGAAACTGTGGGTGGCCAAGCTTATTTGCTTAACTGGCAAGTGGCGGCCTCCATCATCCATGGGACTTTCTGAGCAGTGCGAGTTCCTGTAAGGCTCCATGTTGGAGGGCGGTGGCTGGCCAATGGGAAGATGTTTCTGTGCCTCAGTGTTTACCCACCTCCACTACAGACATCCATGGCCAGAGAACAGATTCATTTGTCCGCAGCTGTTGAAAACAGGCTACTTTTCAAGGAATCATTGTCCCATGCCTTAGTTCATTCCAGTATATATATCATGCTTTGTGGTTTGCAGTGGGTCACAGTGCTTCATTTTGAGATTTAAGAGTAGTCTCCGGTTTATTCAGATAATACACATTTAATCTTCAGATGCTATTTTAGTTGTCTGTGCAACATATGAACAGTATGGGCATGTCAATGCCTATAAAAATAACTTTCAAGATACTATTTTTCTAAATGTGTGTTAATTCGTTTTTACAAAGGTCTGCTGCTAGTGAAAACAAAAAAGTTGTGTAAATATATATATATATATATGAAGTGGGAGAAAGTACCACTTGTTATTCAGTACTCCAGTACTCCACTTGTTATTCAGTACCAGGTGCCGGTACTCCCCTTGTTATTCAGTACCAGGTGCCGGTACTCCCCTTGTTATTCAGTACCAGGTGCCGGTACTCCACTTGTTATTCAGTACTCCAGTACTCCACTTGTTATTCAGTACCAGGTGCCGGTACTCCACTTGTTATTCAGTACTCCAGTACTCCACTTGTTATTCAGTACCAGGTGCCGGTACTCCACTTGTTATTCAGTACTCCACTTGTTATTCAGTACCAGGTGCCGGTACTACACTTGTTATTCAGTACTCCAGTACTCCACTTGTTATTCAGTACGAGGTTCCGGTACTCCACTTGTTATTCAGTACCAGGTGCCGGTACTCCACTTGTTATTCAGTACGAGGTTCCGGTACTCCACTTGTTATTCAGTACCAGGTGCCGGTACTCCACTTGTTATTCAGTACTCCAGTACCCCCCTTGTTATTCAGTACGAGGTTCCGGTACTCCACTTGTTATTCAGTACCAGGTGCCGGTACTCCACTTGTTATTCAGTACCAGGTGCCGGTACTCCCCTTGTTATTCAGTATAAGGTGCCGGTACTCCACTTGTTATTCAGTACCAGGTGCCGGTACTCCCCTTGTTATTCAGTATAAGGTGCCGGTACTCCAGTTGTTCCGTATAAGTTCCAGGTGCCAGTGCTCCACTTGTTATTCAGTACCAGGTGCCGGTACTCCACTTGTTATTCAGTACCAGGTGCCGGTACTCCAGTTGTTCCGTATAAGTTCCAAGTGCCAGTACTTCACTTGTTATTCAGTACCAGGTGCCGGTACTCCCCTTGTTATTCAGTATAAGGTGCCGGTACTCCAGTTGTTCCATATAAGTTCCAAGTGCCAGTACTCCACTTGTTATTCAGTACCAGGTGCCGGTACCCCACTTGTTATTCAGTACCAGGTGCCGGTACTCCCCTTGTTATTCAGTACCAGGTGCCGGTACTCCAGTTGTTCCGTATAAGTTCCAAGTGCCAGTACTTCACTTGTTATTCAGTACCAGGTGCCGGTACTCCCCTTGTTATTCAGTATAAGGTGCCGGTACTCCAGTTGTTCCATATAAGTTCCAAGTGCCAGTACTCCACTTGTTATTCAGTACCAGGTGCCGGTACCCCACTTGTTATTCAGTACCAGGTGCCGGTACCCCACTTGTTATTCAGTACCAGGTGCCGGTACCCCACTTGTTATTCAGTACCAGGTGCCGGTACCCCACTTGTTATTCAGTACCAGGTGCCGGTACTCCACTTGTTATTCAGTACCAGGTGCCGGTACCCCACTTGTTATTCAGTACCAGGTGCCGGTACTCCACTTGTTATTCAGTACCAGGTGCCGGTACCCCACTTGTTATTCAGTACCAGGTGCCGGTACTCCACTTGTTATTCAGTACCAGGTGCCGGTACCCCACTTGTTATTCAGTACCAGGTGCCGGTACTCCCCTTGTTATTCAGTATAAGGTGCCGGTACTCCAGTTGTTCCGTATAAGTTCCAAGTGCCAGTACTCCACTTGTTATTCAGTACCAGGTGCCGGTACCCCACTTGTTATTCAGTACCAGGTGCCGGTACTCCCCTTGTTATTCAGTATAAGGTGCCGGTACTCCAGTTGTTACGTATAAGTTCCAGGTGTCAGTACTCCACTTGTTATTCAGTACCAGGTGCCGGTACTCCCCTTGTTATTCAGTATAAGGTGCCGGTACTCCAGTTGTTACGTATAAGTTCCAGGTGTCAGTACTCCCCTTGTTATTCAGTATAAGGTGCCGGTACTCCAGTTGTTACGTATAAGTTCCAGGTGTCAGTACTCCCCTTGTTATTCAGTATAAGGTGCCGGTACTCCAGTTGTTACGTATAAGTTCCAGGTGTCAGTACTCCCCTTGTTATTCAGTACAAGGTGCCGGTACTCCAGTTGTTACGTATAAGTTCCAGGTGTCAGTACTCCCCTTGTTATTCAGTACCAGGTGCCGGTACTCCAGTTGTTACGTATAAGTTCCAGGTGTCAGTACTCCCCTTGTTATTCAGTATAAGGTGCCGGTACTCCAGTTGTTACGTATAAGTTCCAGGTGTCAGTACTCCCCTTGTTATTCAGTACCAGGTGCCGGTACTCCAGTTGTTACGTATAAGTTCCAGGTGTCAGTACTCCCCTTGTTATTCAGTATAAGGTGCCGGTACTCCAGTTGTTACGTATAAGTTCCAGGTGTCAGTACTCCCCTTGTTATTCAGTATAAGGTGCCGGTACTCCAGTTGTTACGTATAAGTTCCAGGTGTCAGTACTCCACTTGTTATTCAGTATAAGGTGCCGGTACTCCACTTGTTATTCAGTACCAGGTGCCGGTACCCCACTTGTTATTCAGTACCAGGTGCCGGTACTCCCCTTGTTATTCAGTATAAGGTGCCGGTACTCCAGTTGTTCCGTATAAGTTCCAAGTGCCAGTACTCCACTTGTTATTCAGTACCAGGTGCCGGTACCCCACTTGTTATTCAGTATAAGGTGCCGGTACTCCCCTTGTTATTCAGTATAAGGTGCCGGTACTCCAGTTGTTACGTATAAGTTCCAGGTGTCAGTACTCCCCTTGTTATTCAGTATAAGGTGCCGGTACTCCAGTTGTTACGTATAAGTTCCAGGTGTCAGTACTCCCCTTGTTATTCAGTACCAGGTGCCGGTACTCCAGTTGTTACGTATAAGTTCCAGGTGTCAGTACTCCCCTTGTTATTCAGTATAAGGTGCCGGTACTCCAGTTGTTACGTATAAGTTCCAGGTGTCAGTACTCCCCTTGTTATTCAGTACCAGGTGCCGGTACTCCAGTTGTTACGTATAAGTTCCAGGTGTCAGTACTCCCCTTGTTATTCAGTATAAGGTGCCGGTACTCCAGTTGTTACGTATAAGTTCCAGGTGTCAGTACTCCCCTTGTTATTCAGTATAAGGTGCCGGTACTCCAGTTGTTACGTATAAGTTCCAGGTGTCAGTACTCCCCTTGTTATTCAGTACCAGGTGCCGGTACTCCAGTTGTTACGTATAAGTTCCAGGTGTCAGTACTCCCCTTGTTATTCAGTATAAGGTGCCGGTACTCCAGTTGTTACGTATAAGTTCCTGGTGTCAGTACTCCACTTGTTATTCAGTATAAGGTGCCGGTACTCCACTTGTTATTCAGTACCAGGTGCCGGTACTCCCCTTGTTATTCAGTATAAGGTGCCGGTACTCCAGTTGTTCCGTATAAGTTCCAGGTGCCAGTGCTCTACTTGTTATTCAGTACCAGGTGCCGGTACTCCAGTTGTTACGTATAAGTTCCAGGTGTCAGTACTCCCCTTGTTATTCAGTATAAGGTTCCGGTACTCCAGTTGTTACGTATAAGTTCCAGGTGTCAGTACTCCCCTTGTTATTCAGTATAAGGTTCCGGTACTCCAGTTGTTACGTATAAGTTCCAGGTGTCAGTACTCCCCTTGTTATTCAGTATAAGGTGCCGGTACTCCACTTGTTATTCAGTACCAGGTGCCGGTACTCCCCTTGTTATTCAGTATAAGGTGCCGGTACTCCAGTTGTTCCGTATAAGTTCCAGGTGCCAGTGCTCTACTTGTTATTCAGTACCAGGTGCCGGTACTCCAGTTGTTACGTATAAGTTCCAGGTGTCAGTACTCCCCTTGTTATTCAGTATAAGGTTCCGGTACTCCAGTTGTTACGTATAAGTTCCAGGTGTCAGTACTCCACTTGTTATTCAGTATAAGGTGCCGGTACTCCACTTGTTATTCAGTACCAGGTGCCGGTACTCCCCTTGTTATTCAGTATAAGGTGCCGGTACTCCAGTTGTTCCGTATAAGTTCCAGGTGCCAGTGCTCTACTTGTTATTCAGTACCAGGTGCCGGTACTCCAGTTGTTACGTATAAGTTCCAGGTGTCAGTACTCCCCTTGTTATTCAGTATAAGGTGCCGGTACTCCAGTTGTTACGTATAAGTTCCAGGTGTCAGTACTCCCCTTGTTATTCAGTATAAGGTGCCGGTACTCCAGTTGTTACGTATAAGTTCCAGGTGTCAGTACTCCACTTGTTATTCAGTATAAGGTGCCGGTACTCCAGTTGTTACGTATAAGTTCCAGGTGTCAGTACTCCCCTTGTTATTCAGTATAAGGTGCCGGTACTCCAGTTGTTACGTATAAGTTCCAGGTGTCAGTACTCCACTTGTTATTCAGTATAAGGTGCCGGTACTCCAGTTGTTACGTATAAGTTCCAGGTGTCAGTACTCCCCTTGTTATTCAGTATAAGGTGCCGGTACTCCAGTTGTTACGTATAAGTTCCAGGTGTCAGTACTCCCCTTGTTATTCAGTACCAGGTGCCGGTACTCCAGTTGTTACGTATAAGTTCCAGGTGTCAGTACTCCCCTTGTTATTCAGTATAAGGTGCCGGTACTCCAGTTGTTACGTATAAGTTCCAGGTGTCAGTACTCCCCTTGTTATTCAGTATAAGGTGCCGGTACTCCAGTTGTTACGTATAAGTTCCAGGTGTCAGTACTCCACTTGTTATTCAGTATAAGGTGCCGGTACTCCACTTGTTATTCAGTACCAGGTGCCGGTACTCCCCTTGTTATTCAGTATAAGGTGCCGGTACTCCAGTTGTTCCGTATAAGTTCCAGGTGCCAGTGCTCTACTTGTTATTCAGTACCAGGTGCCGGTACTCCAGTTGTTACGTATAAGTTCCAGGTGTCAGTACTCCACTTGTTATTCAGTACCAGGTGCCGGTACTCCAGTTGTTACGTATAAGTTCCAGGTGTCAGTACTCCCCTTGTTATTCAGTATAAGGTGCCGGTACTCCACTTGTTATTCAGTACCAGGTGCCGGTACTCCAGTTGTTACGTATAAGTTCCAGGTGTCAGTACTCCCCTTGTTATTCAGTATAAGGTGCCGGTACTCCACTTGTTATTCAGTACCAGGTGCCGGTACTCCAGTTGTTACGTATAAGTTCCAGGTGTCAGTACTCCCCTTGTTATTCAGTATAAGGTGCCGGTACTCCACTTGTTATTCAGTACCAGGTGCCGGTACTCCAGTTGTTACGTATAAGTTCCAGGTGTCAGTACTCCCCTTGTTATTCAGTATAAGGTTCCGGTACTCCAGTTGTTACGTATAAGTTCCAGGTGTCAGTACTCCCCTTGTTATTCAGTATAAGGTGCCGGTACTCCACTTGTTATTCAGTACCAGGTGCCGGTACTCCCCTTGTTATTCAGTATAAGGTGCCGGTACTCCAGTTGTTCCGTATAAGTTCCAGGTGCCAGTGCTCTACTTGTTATTCAGTACCAGGTGCCGGTACTCCCCTTGTTATTCAGTATAAGGTGCCGGTACTCCAGTTGTTACGTATAAGTTCCAGGTGTCAGTACTCCCCTTGTTATTCAGTATAAGGTGCCGGTACTCCAGTTGTTACGTATAAGTTCCAGGTGTCAGTACTCCCCTTGTTATTCAGTATAAGGTGCCGGTACTCCAGTTGTTACGTATAAGTTCCAGGTGTCAGTACTCCCCTTGTTATTCAGTATAAGGTGCCGGTACTCCCCTTGTTATTCAGTACCAGGTGCCGGTACTCCCCTTGTTATTCAGTATAAGGTGCCGGTACTCCAGTTGTTACGTATAAGTTCCAGGTGTCAGTACTCCCCTTGTTATTCAGTATAAGGTGCCGGTACTCCAGTTGTTACGTATAAGTTCCAGGTGTCAGTAATCCCCTTGTTATTCAGTACCAGGTGCCGGTACTCCAGTTGTTACGTATAAGTTCCAGGTGTCAGTACTCCCCTTGTTATTCAGTATAAGGTGCCGGTACTCCAGTTGTTACGTATAAGTTCCAGGTGTCAGTACTCCCCTTGTTATTCAGTATAAGGTGCCGGTACTCCAGTTGTTACGTATAAGTTCCAGGTGTCAGTACTCCCCTTGTTATTCAGTATAAGGTGCCGGTACTCCAGTTGTTACGTATAAGTTCCAGGTGTCAGTACTCCCCTTGTTATTCAGTATAAGGTGCCGGTACTCCAGTTGTTACGTATAAGTTCCAGGTGTCAGTACTCCCCTTGTTATTCAGTATAAGGTGCCGGTACTCCAGTTGTTACGTATAAGTTCCAGGTGTCAGTACTCCCCTTGTTATTCAGTACCAGGTGCCGGTACTCCAGTTGTTACGTATAAGTTCCAGGTGTCAGTACTCCCCTTGTTATTCAGTATAAGGTGCCGGTACTCCAGTTGTTACGTATAAGTTCCAGGTGTCAGTACTCCCCTTGTTATTCAGTACCAGGTGCCGGTACTCCAGTTGTTACGTATAAGTTCCAGGTGTCAGTACTCCCCTTGTTATTCAGTATAAGGTGCCGGTACTCCAGTTGTTACGTATAAGTTCCAGGTGTCAGTACTCCCCTTGTTATTCAGTATAAGGTGCCGGTACTCCAGTTGTTACGTATAAGTTCCAGGTGTCAGTACTCCACTTGTTATTCAGTATAAGGTGCCGGTACTCCACTTGTTATTCAGTACCAGGTGCCGGTACCCCACTTGTTATTCAGTACCAGGTGCCGGTACTCCCCTTGTTATTCAGTATAAGGTGCCGGTACTCCAGTTGTTCCGTATAAGTTCCAAGTGCCAGTACTCCACTTGTTATTCAGTACCAGGTGCCGGTACCCCACTTGTTATTCAGTATAAGGTGCCGGTACTCCCCTTGTTATTCAGTATAAGGTGCCGGTACTCCAGTTGTTACGTATAAGTTCCAGGTGTCAGTACTCCCCTTGTTATTCAGTATAAGGTGCCGGTACTCCAGTTGTTACGTATAAGTTCCAGGTGTCAGTACTCCCCTTGTTATTCAGTACCAGGTGCCGGTACTCCAGTTGTTACGTATAAGTTCCAGGTGTCAGTACTCCCCTTGTTATTCAGTATAAGGTGCCGGTACTCCAGTTGTTACGTATAAGTTCCAGGTGTCAGTACTCCCCTTGTTATTCAGTACCAGGTGCCGGTACTCCAGTTGTTACGTATAAGTTCCAGGTGTCAGTACTCCCCTTGTTATTCAGTATAAGGTGCCGGTACTCCAGTTGTTACGTATAAGTTCCAGGTGTCAGTACTCCCCTTGTTATTCAGTATAAGGTGCCGGTACTCCAGTTGTTACGTATAAGTTCCAGGTGTCAGTACTCCCCTTGTTATTCAGTACCAGGTGCCGGTACTCCAGTTGTTACGTATAAGTTCCAGGTGTCAGTACTCCCCTTGTTATTCAGTATAAGGTGCCGGTACTCCAGTTGTTACGTATAAGTTCCAGGTGTCAGTACTCCACTTGTTATTCAGTATAAGGTGCCGGTACTCCACTTGTTATTCAGTACCAGGTGCCGGTACTCCCCTTGTTATTCAGTATAAGGTGCCGGTACTCCAGTTGTTCCGTATAAGTTCCAGGTGCCAGTGCTCTACTTGTTATTCAGTACCAGGTGCCGGTACTCCAGTTGTTACGTATAAGTTCCAGGTGTCAGTACTCCCCTTGTTATTCAGTATAAGGTTCCGGTACTCCAGTTGTTACGTATAAGTTCCAGGTGTCAGTACTCCCCTTGTTATTCAGTATAAGGTTCCGGTACTCCAGTTGTTACGTATAAGTTCCAGGTGTCAGTACTCCCCTTGTTATTCAGTATAAGGTGCCGGTACTCCACTTGTTATTCAGTACCAGGTGCCGGTACTCCCCTTGTTATTCAGTATAAGGTGCCGGTACTCCAGTTGTTCCGTATAAGTTCCAGGTGCCAGTGCTCTACTTGTTATTCAGTACCAGGTGCCGGTACTCCCCTTGTTATTCAGTATAAGGTGCCGGTACTCCAGTTGTTACGTATAAGTTCCAGGTGTCAGTACTCCCCTTGTTATTCAGTATAAGGTGCCGGTACTCCAGTTGTTACGTATAAGTTCCAGGTGTCAGTACTCCCCTTGTTATTCAGTATAAGGTGCCGGTACTCCAGTTGTTACGTATAAGTTCCAGGTGTCAGTACTCCCCTTGTTATTCAGTATAAGGTGCCGGTACTCCAGTTGTTACGTATAAGTTCCAGGTGTCAGTACTCCCCTTGTTATTCAGTATAAGGTGCCGGTACTCCCCTTGTTATTCAGTACCAGGTGCCGGTACTCCCCTTGTTATTCAGTATAAGGTGCCGGTACTCCAGTTGTTACGTATAAGTTCCAGGTGTCAGTACTCCCCTTGTTATTCAGTATAAGGTGCCGGTACTCCAGTTGTTACGTATAAGTTCCAGGTGTCAGTACTTCCCTTGTTATTCAGTACCAGGTGCCGGTACTCCAGTTGTTACGTATAAGTTCCAGGTGTCAGTACTCCCCTTGTTATTCAGTATAAGGTGCCGGTACTCCAGTTGTTACGTATAAGTTCCAGGTGTCAGTACTCCCCTTGTTATTCAGTATAAGGTGCCGGTACTCCAGTTGTTACGTATAAGTTCCAGGTGTCAGTACTCCCCTTGTTATTCAGTATAAGGTGCCGGTACTCCAGTTGTTACGTATAAGTTCCAGGTGTCAGTACTCCCCTTGTTATTCAGTATAAGGTGCCGGTACTCCAGTTGTTACGTATAAGTTCCAGGTGTCAGTACTCCACTTGTTATTCAGTACACCCAAAACCTGCCACTGAAAGGCTCACCCGGGTGGAAGGTGGAAGGGGCCTCACAGACATGCTAAACCTCCCCAATACACAGATAAACACACTGAGAAGCTTCTTCCACACAATACAGAACACATCTGCACTACATGGTGCTATAGTCCATGCAGACGTCAACTACACACCAAGTAACTTACACAACATGCATAATAAATCAAGTTAAGCTGGGGAATTTCAGAAATATTGAACTCTGTGGAACTCCACGTGAGCTGTCAGATAGAGCAAATAAAGCAAACCGTATGAATAATACACATAGAATATGACTTATAAGCAGTGCGTTTTGATGCAGATGCTTATTTTGAGGTGGTTTTACGCACACATAATTACTCACAAGCACTTGGTTACACAATGGTATCACTATTAGTGCCGTCAAGATGTTTTTTCAACTACATTTCAGTTCCTGTTATAGGCTCACATGTAATTTTGCAAATTTCCAGTTTATTGTCATTCATTGCCGCTATTTCCCATATATTCCCGTTAATTCCCATATATAGTTTCTGGAATTTTACAACCCAAATAATCTTACGTAATTTCTCCAGTTCTCCAAAATGTTACAGATATTTTGTTGGTTGGCTAGAAGAACACGGCTTTGGTTCCCAAATCTATTCCCAGGGCACCTCAGCCATTTCATGTATTCATTTAATTTCACCTCTGACTCACTCAATTCACTTAACTTGCTAAATTACTTGATGAGATATTATTAGCCAAACATCGTATGCTAGTGATCTAGTCAACCTATACATGGTAACTGTAAATGCTATAGGAGGGAGTCACTTTAACAGCAGTCACTGCAGGAGGTCACTATAGGAACAGTTTTGCAAACTAATGCACTTTGTCATAATCTGTCATCGTAGTCCGTGTCTGTGGGGAGAATGTCGAGCTTGTCCTGAGATTTGCTTACCTCAGCAGCGACATTCATGTCCTATGAAGTCAGCAGACGGATTGGAAGAGCATAGGGGGTCATGAGGTCACCGGAAAGGGGTGTGTGGCGCTTCCGATATCTTTGCAAGAGGTCAAAGGTCCAAGTCTTTAGAGTCCTGGTGCTCCCTGTCTTGCTGTATGGCTGTGAGACATGGACGCTGTACAGTGAGCTGAGACGAAGACTGGAATCCTTCAGTACTGTGTCTATTCGGAGAATCCTTGGGTACCTCTGGTTTGACTTTGTGTCAAATGAGCGGTTGCTAGAGGAGTCCTGAATGAAGCACATTAGCTGCATTGTGAGGGAGCGTCAGTTACGGCACTACGGCCATGTGGCGCGTTTCCCTGAGGGTGATCCGGCTCGCAGGATCCTCATTGCTGAGGACCCGAGCGGCTGAACCAGGCCGAGGGGACGCCCACGTAACACCTGGCTGCGGCAGATGGACGGCCATTTCCGGAGGGTGGGACTGGACCGTGTCTCTGCCTGGGGGATCGTCGGCCGGGATCCCGAGGAGTTTCACCGTGTGGTGGGTGCGGCAACACGCTGCATCAGCGCGTGCTCCCCAACCGGACCTGACCTGTAGTCCCGGTCCAATATTAAGTTTTTTAACCAATATAAAGATAATTTACTAAACATAATTTTCTTTGACTATTTCACTGCATTTTCTGCAATATTATATATCCATCCACAGAGATGGTAAAATGCAATCAAAAATACAATGCAAGACTATTTCCAAAGTGAGTTTTTATTTATTCATTTGTTTGTTTATTTGTTTGTTTGTTTTAAATAGCCAATCATTTTGCCTTGGAGCCCCATAAGTTCTAGACAGACAGACAGGCCGACTGACAGACAGACAGGCCAACAGACAGACTGACAGACAGACAGGCCGACAGACAGACAGAAAATGGAAGGCAGAAAGCATTGCACTTTGAGTTTTTAGCAGGGCAGAGTTTTTTATATCTATTGGTTCATGTACTTCATAAATAATCGTGTTTGGACAAATAAACGAGGCTAGTCCATTACTTAGGGGACATTGGCCAGAATGTATTACTAAAACAGAATAAGCTATTTGTCTAAATGAACACGCAGTAATGGGGTGAGTACGGGGGAAATGCTATACCCAGTAATAAAAAAACACTTTTTAGATGCTTGATCTGATTATTTTGTCCATGTTTCATACCTTTTTACGCGAAGTTACAAAAGCTACAAGTTGGTGTAAAGGTACAAAGTCAACCCCCCCATTTGTCAGGGTCTCAGAAAATGTTTACCCCCCCACCCCCTAAAAATACTTGGAAAAATCAACCTCTGCTTCACAAACTGTGATTCCTTCCCTTATTTAGTGTGTGCTTGGTTTATTTAGCTAAAGGACAAACTCTCAAATGAGGTTAGGGGCATGCACTGATTACAGTTATTAATAATAATAATAATGATAATAATAATAAAAGAAACATGCAGCTGCCTTCTGTGTGGGGTCTTCTGGCAATGCAGACTTCACAGAAGCAGAAAAGGCTCAATTTGATCCAGCAAAGAAGGTAATTAATGGAACGAGGAGAACATTTGTATCCTGATAATGTGATCTTGCAGGACTGAACAAAATCTCTTGTTGAAAGGGTTAGCTAAATCTCAGATAGAGTGAAGTTTAAGTATCATCTGCTGCCCCCTGCAGGATGTCGTCAAAAAAAAAACAATAATAACGACGAACTAAGACTTCGTACCGACATCCGTGCTCTTTCCTCATTATACGGGTTTCCTGTCTCTAAATTACCTGTAGTGTGATTTATCTACACCTGATAAAAAGGTTTGGAAAAGTATGCCGTTAATTAGAGCAAAAAAGGTGGAACTTCTATGTCTCTTTAGCAAGTTATGGGAGGAATGTACAAAAAAAAAGCTGTTTCTCACTGCATTTCTGGTGGTAGAATGTGTTTGTGGCCACTAGGAGAGGCCAGTGTCACCTAGCAGGGATTCTGGGACTATGAAAGCAAAGTAAACAATGGAAAGCCTTTGTCAGTTTCCCCTCAGCAGGCACGCGGTGGGCCTGGATGGGGACCACACACCTAGACCACACAGTATAGACCAAGCTTCATGCAAGTAATAACTCCCAGCTGTCACTCTGCCCTCCTACTGTGTTAGGGTGATTTATCCAGCCTGCGTGAAAAACACAGAACAAAACAGGTTGTTCTTATAAGTACAAAGTATTCTAAGGATTGCTTTTGGAGTGCGGATATGGAGACTGTTACCACTAGAGGGCACCATTAGGCTTAATGTTAATTCATCAAACAAGGAGAGCAGCCTGCAATGTGTTTTAACCTACAAGTGCTAATCATCTTCGCCTGCTGTTGTTATAACTGGTAGGGATGCATCACAGGCAAACTAAGGGGCGACCAGTACAGCAGAATCGAAAAGTACTGGTTTATGTCTTGGTAGAGGCTCTGCATTGTATACATGAGCCCAAGGGGCTTAACGTGACTGGATTCAATAAGAATGTAAATGTTTAGCTATATAGAGACAATATTAATGTCAATAAAAAATAAAAGGCTCAAATAAGAAAAATACAATTCAAATAATAAAAAGGCCACAATCTCATGGCAGGAAGTACTGAATGGTTTGCTTTATTCTAGCTTGTTATATTATTTTTGTATAGGGGGTCTCAGTGAAATGTATTTAAAGCATTACAAAACAATGATTCCAGTAAAAGAAATATAGTGAGCTTTGATTAATTAAACTAATCAGGTGCTAGATATGCTTTGTCTTCAAGCTGATCATTTCATTTGGAGCTTTTTTCCTACCCGGTTCTTTTATAGAGAATACACTCACTGCGTATTCTGATTTTCGGAGTTTATCACATAAATGCACATCGAGATGATTCTTGCCTTAATAATCATCTGTTGTTCGAAACATTACCGCAGGATGGGATTAGCCTTAGAGGGATGCTGCATATTACAGGGTTAACTTTTGTTGCCTTTCCTGGCACCTCTTTAAATATTAAATTATTAAGGATTAACAGAGAATTATTTTTGGTTCTTTTTCACTTTACCTGAATATCAGGAGAGGCTGGTAAGAGAAGCTGGACTTGATCAACCTGAACCCCTGAAATAACAATTCAAGACAACTACTCATTAGCATATTAGTAAAACATAACAGTATTAAACGAGCTGATTTACTCCAGTGTAGAATATGAAATCTGGATTATGGTCAGTCATTTATGATGAAGGTGAGCCAAGTCAGCACAGTTTTTGAAACCAGTGACTGGATGGTGATGAGAGCATATGGAGTAGAGATCTACTGCATGTGGGTCATTAGCAGAGATTGTTAGTTGGTTATAAGACTGTCAGAGAGCTAGACCTGAAGAAATTTCAGGCTTAATGGTGTCTAATGAACTCCTTAGGCCCCCCGGGCTATAGCAGCAGCCCTTCCAGACCTTTCACCCAGGAGAGTCGCTCATGCCGATCACCGTCGCCCCCTACTGGCAGTGACTTTTCTGCTTCCCGACTCCTGACATGTTGCACTGGGAAAACTGTCCGCTATACGTGTTTAACTGACACTACATGAGTTTTTTTTCAAGAAGATTCCTTCTAATTTCTTTAACATGAACTGATTTTCGCTACAATAAAGTCATGATTTCGTAGTGTTTTATTTCTACATTTCCACACTATTCATATGGATATTACTCGCAGATGAACACAAAACAGGGCCAATACCATCCCGTTCCTGACAGACCACTATTCTCAGGTCCATCAGTACTGCCCAGCTAACAGGGAACGTTCCCAGAACCTTAGCCAATGTTATCTCAAGGTCTTCTCAAAGTTGGCAGAGAATGTTCTTGCTGTAACATTAATGGAACATTATTTACACGTTTTGCATTTTTAACAAAGGTTCTGTCAATGTCAGCATAATGAGATTATTACCTAAACATCTTTTTAACACAATTGCAGTTGAAAAATATTGTTTTATAATAAAAAAAAAAAAGAGTCACCGCTTGAATTTAAATCAGCAGGTACTTAAAATCCAATGATAGCATCTTTATTAAAGCTTAGCAACGTTATGCAGCAGTAAGGTGACATCAGCTGAATACCTGAATCTACTGAATGGCCAGGTTATCCCATCAATGGATTTTTTCTTACCTAAAGGCATGGGCATATTCCGAAACGATAATGCCAAGATTCATAGGGATCGGACTGTCAAAGAGAGGTTTAGGGAGCGCAAGGAATCATTTTCACACGTGAATTGGGCAGCAAAGAGTTTTGACCTCAACCGCATTGAAAGTCTTTGAGATGTGCTGAAGAAGACTTTACGGAGTGCTTCAACTCACCTATCATCAATACAAGATCTTGACGAGAAATTAATGCACATCTGGATGAAAAAAAAAATGTTGAGATGCTGCATAAGCACATGGAAACAATAAATTAATGAATGTGCACCACAATCAAAGTTAAAGGCGGCCCAAAAAAATATTAAACTCTGCGACTTTTTTTTTTGGCCAGGCAGTGTATTATTTTACTGAAGGGTTATATGTGTATACTGTGAACTTATCATGCAGTCTTGAACCCCTAGCTGTTGAGGTGTAAAGCTCAAATATATTACCCATTATCTATCATGCCTTTTGTTTGTTTGGCTTTTATTAGTCTTAGTTGTAGCAGTGGGATAAAGTTCTGGAATTATCAGGAAAACTGGACACTTTGACGCTTTCCATACCTTAATTGTTACATTCGGTAAGCATTACTAGAACAAATTGTTAGCGGGCTGGTTTCTATTGAACTCCACTGTTTTTCAACCCCGACTTCATCTGGTTAATCTAACGGAACCTTTCTAGTGACTGCCATAATGTTTGGATTAGTGAACTCATTTTTTTAAACCTCGGAGCAATTTCAAACTCAGCCTTAAAATGACTTTCCAGACAATGACGTATATAAACAAACAGGTCTGGCCGCAAGCCACACCAGAAGGAAACAGGAAACCAAAATCACTTCATTGCCCCATGATCTACAAAACAAGACCAAAAATCTTGGAAGCTGACAGCAAAATGGATGAGGGTGAAACCAAGGTAAATACAACAAGGTTATCGAAGTGGTTTATGATTTAATGGGCTGACAGATGTAAAGGTGCAAATATGTGTATTAAAAGCATTATTGTCTATGCATGAGATATTTCAAGGAAGCACTTTTTAAGTAGGTAATTTTTTAATCATGTATATAATTTGGTCTGGTAATACAATCAACAGAAGTAACATTGATAATACGACTTTCTAAACTAAAGAAATTACTAAATAAGTGAGTGGAGAGTGGTAACTTTGGGACAGTGAATGATGTTTCAAAATTGTGTCATGATACTTCCTTATGGAATTTGAGGACTAATGCATCAGGTCTGTAGTTTACCTGCAGGTCACAAATCAGCGAGCTTTATGTTAATTAATAAAATAAAAGAAGATTAAACTGTTCTCTAACGATCCCTGGAGAGCAAAAATTATCAGTTAAAATGTCAAGATTGCATTTTTTAATTTTTTTTTTTGGGGGGGGGGGGGGGTTACTCCTGTCCCTTCAGATCGTTGAGAGGCAGTGGGGGTAGAGTAAGAGTGCAGCCTGGAATTCCACGTCTCCGTATTGAATAATCACTAGCCCTCTGCCCACAAACGCCTCAGGAAATGAACTCCAGCTGATGCTGATTAGACTAATTAGTCATTTGTGCGTCAGTAGGGTTAGCTGGGTGGCTTTGGGAAACCTGTGTTTCTCAGAAGTGTCTGGTGAGGGGCCTTAGATGCGATGATACGAGACTCTCTTAGAGCTGATTTTGAGGGCCGTGATCCCATTTTGACCTGTTTATATAATGGTTTTTCTCCTGTGACATATAGGGCAGGATGGCTGGACACTAGCATGCCATTGCAATACATGGCAGTTGTACACACAAATTCACTCACATTCACTGCATCCTCATCTTCTCCTTGATTTATCTCATTTTTCTGTTGGTTATCCCAACACTGTAATATACTGTTATGACGTACTGACCCTTTTATAATGAGTTTTCATTGTATGATCCGTAGACACGACCATCGTACGCACATTTCGCACCTTGCCCACTGAGTTTGCTGCGCGAGGTCTTTGTGATGCTAGTGAGGCTCAACACTATACGGAATTTTCTGACATTTGGTTACTGGGACAGAATTTTCTCGTGACCGTGGAGGGTAGGTGGTCAGGTCAGCTGTGGAGGGGGGGGGGGGGCTCTGAAGATGACAGGATGGAGCTATTCACCAAGTCTTGACAGATCATTGATTGTTGTTAGAAGAATTGCATATGGTTGAAGCAAGCATGAAGCCTTGCAAAGGGTGAACGCAAGATGGGATGCCGCTCTATCAGATTAAGTCCATTTTAGACTTCAAGCACGTGTCTTAGTGCAGTGCGAGAAACCCAAGTAACAGGAGGAAACACACAGAAACACAGGGACATATTCACACACACAAACACACACACAGAACAAAAGTAGGACTCAATCTTGCATCCTTAAGGCTTCATATCCAGCTTCCAGTTCTACATATGCTATTCAGGCTCACTGTATGTATGCAACGTCCCACTGTGCCTTTCCCACACCAACCCATGACTCTTGACCTCTGACCCCGGTCTCAACACCATGGGAATATCTTATGGCTCTTGTCTGGCAGCAACTTCATCAGACAAGACCCCTCAAGGTTATCTCTCATCAGCGATGGGAAAAGTTATTAAATACACATTCTGACATCCAAATCAGTTGTAAAAGATAAATCACTGAGCAACCTATTATAACTATTATACATCCTGATTGCTTTAGTTAAAAGAAATTTTAAAGAAGCAAACCCCCTTTTTTTTCTAAGCAGACATTACATTGCAAACATTCAAACATTATATAAAGAATCACATATGACAAAATCCAAAGCACATAATCATGTAATGGATAAAAAAAATATTCTGGGAGCTTAAGTTAATTTCAGCTGAAGTAGGAAGCAGTAACGAATACAGAAAAGGCACATAATGCATCATATCCTCAAGAGTTATATTTATACAACTGTCATAATTGCTCATAAGTAGCTGCTGTGACTTTCAGTTTAAAACCAATTAGAATGCTGCAAAATGATATGTTGAGGGTTGACTTTAATTTACTTTGCATTGTTGCAGTGGAAAGCCTGTGTTCAATCCAGTGCACAGAATCATTAATTTTACATTTGCCCATTCATCCATCTTACAATCCAACATCCAGTAGAGGGTCACAGAGAGGCCGAGAGGTAACAGATCATGTGGTATGAACTTCTTGGTCAGGATGTCAGTCTTCTACAAGACAACATTTTTTATAGGGGAGTTCTGTGACCCAGTGGGTCGGGCCGCTGTACCTCTAATCAGAAGGTCTTGGGTTCAAGTCCTAGTGTTACTCAAGTGACTTCGATTTATACTTACATAGAACCTACAACAACAGATCCGTCCCAAGGTGCTTTATATTGGCGTGTTGTGATACATTACAGCTACATTAAAACAGAATAATACAAACACAGGGAAAGGGAAGATAAAAAATTGAAAGAAAGCCAGATAATGATGTAGAGGAACCAAAAACTCCCAAGTAGGGAGAAAAAAACCTCCAGGGCTGCCCAACCCCCCCGGTATGTCAAGATTGTAGGAAAAAGGAAGAGTGGGCTTGCTTAGTAAAAGCAAGGTGTAGACTGTGATCAAGGGCAAAGCTAGAGTCCATCGGTGAGTCAGTTCTCCATTCAGAGCTGTGTACGGTGGTGCACCTACAACACCACGGTCCAAAAGTCATATCCGTGTTGTCTTGCTTCCACCAGACTGAACCCAGCACTGCAGCTTAGACGGTGCCCACCCAGGTCACTATCCGAGGGGACATGTGAGAAGGAAGGCAGACAATATGGGTGGTCAGAACATACATGGACTCATTACTGGTACACATCAGCAGGACTCCCATGGAGAGTCCTACTTTCTTAATAGTTTTGAATAAAATTATCCGAGATAGTTAGGATTCAACAGGAGCAAAACAGGAATGGACAGTGTGTGGCACTGTACCTATAACTAACTTCATCTGCTGAGTCAAGGCTGCCTCCCCATTGCTCCTAAGATAAGGAGCAGTGGAGCAGACCCTCAGCCCTTGAGAAGCCTTGCTAGCAGTAGTGCGATGGCCAGATGCTGAAAGCTATAATGGGCATCACTTGCAGTGGCATCAACACCAAGTTCTTGCACCCCGCAAGTCGGGGAATTGGATTCAATGCGGCTAGAGAGCAGCTACAGCCAAGATAATCAACGAGTCTCCTGGCAGCAGCACGAGACTGGCAGCTAAACGTAGACCTGGGAAGACAGGTGATTAACGTTCTTCCCCAAGAAGAGTCAACGGAGGAGGCCAATAAAGGAACAGAGTGAAGGACATGGTCTTTGGTGCTTTCACGTGTGGAGAGCAAATGGGCAACCAGAAGTGACACTGCAGGCCAGGACTTACAGTCTCATTGCAAACCTGTATAAGAAAAACATCATAGAGAACATCATAGAGAAGATCATAGAGCCTACAGAAAGCAATTCCTTCCGGGATCAATAAAGTTTTCTGATTCTGATTCTAATTCTGAAATGGCCCTAAGATGGCTGTAGAACAAGAATGATATATAACTAATTATTAATAAATCAATCTTAGCAGAGTCACCTGGGAGATGGATACCTGACGGTGAAAGAACCTGGAGGAACCCATCCATCCATCAGATGGTGCATCAGACGATTCAGGGACATATCCTGACTTCTATGCCATTTATTTTGATCTAAACATTTGGTAAACTAAGATAGCTCTTGCAAGACAACTAATAATTTTATATAAAAGTAAATGTTATTTACCCTTTACACTTCCAGTCCTTTAAAAAACATCTTTTAAATGTTTTTATTTTAAAAAGCACAATAAATTAAATTGTAAATTGTAAATTATAGTATATAGTATATAATATAATGTTTAATTGAAAACAAGACAATTAATTTATTTCTACTTCTTGCATGGATTGGGGGGATTTTTGGTTTTAGGATATTAAGTTAGAAAATCAAACTGAGCAGAAACTAGCTTTTCTGGACAATATCTAAAGTGTAGCATAATAATTTTCAGTTTATGATTTTTGCTGCTACAGAAACATTTAAGCATACTGTACACTATGAATGAAATGACTTCATTCGTACTACAGAGAAAGACGGGGTATCATCACCAGCTATGACTCTCGCAGTGTTATTTTAAGCTTTTATACTCTAACAACCACAGGCAAGAACAAATATACTGTAAAAACATTCAAAGATTGTAACATCATTCAAAGACACGGCAGTAGACCCCTAATACAAAACAATACAAATGATAATGTCTGAGTTATTTAAATACAATGTTCACACATATTCAGAAGTTAATATGACTTCTTAAAATTAATTTTGATTAAGGCACTATAATTTTTTTATTCATTTTGGGGTCCTTTTTCCTATCAGTGCTTTTCAGTTACACATAGACCAATTCTCCCCCCAGAGTATTAAGAGTATAGACCTGAGTCTATACAGTATCAGAATATTCATCCTCAACTAGGCACTTATATTGACTTGTTGTATCCATGATGCCAGCATAATTCATTTCTGATGTTAATTTTTTGTTACAATTTCTTTTACAGAATGTGGCCCAACTTCCTAGCCTTCAAAAAATATTAGTTCATAATTTCATTTATTTTATGCAATAGTTTTTATTAATGCCTTCATATAACGAAATTATATCATGACCATTTTATAATGTTTTCACTATTTGGATATGATTAGACAAAAAGTTTCTATGTGATGGAATGACTTGTGATCGTGAGTCATCAGTTACAATGTAAATATTATAAAATTGTAGAATACCCAAGTTTTATAATATGCTAAATGCTGCTAAATGGATCTTTCTAATGCACATGGCGTAATTCAGGACAAGAACACCAGGAGGCACAAGGAACATTTCAAATGAACCGTGTCTTATTATCAGAAACAAGTGAAGAATAGTGAAGTCCTGAATACTGTTGTTTCCATATATGGCAAAAAAATGAGAGGTGTCCCCAACAAGCTGGAATTTATCATTCTCTTCTGTATCACATTACATTGCCAATACACAGAGAAATTCATGTATGCCTTTGGAAATTACATCTTATAATTTAGGCAGAAATAAATAAGTTCTTTCATAACCGATAGGCGCAAATGAGGAAAGTGGTTGTTGCAATTCTTCTAATAATAGAAGGTTTTTTAAGAACCGTGTGGACTGTTGAACTAATAACTACTGCAGATTATTGTTTGTTATTTATTGAATAAAAGGAGGAGCTGGATGTTGTTGGGGGGATATTGATGAGGCACCTCTCTGGTGTTATATGAATAGGGATGTTGGTCCATTTTTATTTATTAGATGTGAAGTAGCGGTGATGAAAATGAATGGCCCCTTTAAGACGTGTTGGGGTCTGTCTGCCCTTAGCGACCGAGTTTAAATATTTCGGAATCTTGTTCTTGAGCGATGGGAAGAGAGAATGCGAGACTGACAGAGAGGCTGACTTGGCTGCCGTTCTGCAGGCACTTAGCAGGTCACTCGTGGGGAGCTAGAATTGTTGGACATGGCTTGCGGTTTATTGGTCAGTCTACATCCCTATACTCACCTATATTCATGAGCTGTGGGTAATGGCCGAAAAAACAAGGTCACACGTACAGGCAGCTGAAATGTGGCATCACTGCAGGGTTTCCAGGCTCACTCTCTGTGACAAATCGACGAGTTCTGGACGGACCCCAAAATCCAGTTGGTGCTCCCCCAAATCTAAAAGAGTTGGCTGAGCATATTTGGGCATCTCATAGGGATACCACTTGGTTGGCAGCAGAGAAGGCTAGTCCATAGAGGTAGAGAATGCCCTCTATTTTTGAGATGAAATTCACTAGCCGACATCAAATTTGGTGAATAATATCAAAGGTAATTTTTCAAACACCCTTCATAAACAAACATTTTTTCGATTTCGACTTAAATTATTTTCATATACAATACATTGTATACCTAAAAATGTCATTTTGATACCAGTCATATAAAATCACCAGTAACCTGTCATAGATTCATTTTTTGTACAAACTAGTCAGCAGGGTTTACAGGCAGCTTGCAGTTATGTAAACTTACAGGTATGCTGCTGCGGGTCCACTGACGCCGACCTTTGTATGCAGAACTGTGGTCCGCTTTCTGGTACTGTCACTCAGTACCGGAAGGCGGACCACAGATAAGAAGATTGCTGAAGGACGGTGTATTTGCAGCCAAAATGGTGACAGTGGAGAGGCAAGCCTGGGAAGGATTCCGTAAAGTCGTTGATGGATTTCTGCAAAACAAGAAGTCATCTGACTATGAGGTTCACGTCAAGGATATGATACATCGTTTTCAAGATCTTGGATGTAAAATGAGTGTCAAGATGCATTTCCTAGACTCACACCATGATTACTTTCCTGAAAATTTGGGTGAGTATAGTGAGGAGCAAGGTGAGAGATTTCATCAAGACATTAGTGAAATGGAGCGAAGATACCAAGGACATTGGAATGTAAATATGATGGCTGATTATTGTTGGAGTCTGTACAGACAAAATCCTGATGCTTCATACACAAGAAAATCATACCGGAAACAGTCTCGCGGAGCTGAGTGACCAGCAAAGACACGATGAACTGCTTCTTTAATGTAACATTTGCTATAATTTATGTTGAACTTTAATTGTAAATTGTGATAAAACCTGGCGGCAAATTGGAACTATATTCTGAAACTACATGAAAACCTGTAGAACATGCACTTCTTTTTGTTAAGTCACCTATCAAAAAAATGTTAAATATCGCCCGGGGGGTGTGTGAGTGTACCCTGTGTCGCAGGGGGGTGTGTGAGTGTACCCTGTGTCGCAGGGGTGTGTGTGAGTGTACCCTGTGTCGCCGGGGGGTGTGTGAGTGTACCCTGTGTCGCCGGGGGGTGTGTGAGTGTACCCTGTGTCGCAGGGGTGTGTGTGAGTGTACCCTGTGTCGCCGGGGGGTGTGTGAGTGTACCCTGTGTCGCAGGGGGGTGTGTGAGTGTACCCTGTGTCGCCGGGGGGTGTGTGAGTGTACCCTGTGTCGCCGGGGGGTGTGTGAGTGTACCCTGTGTCGCCGGGGTGTGTGTGAGTGTACCCTGTGTCGCCGGGGTGTGTGTGAGTGTACCCTGTGTCGCCGGGGGGTGTGTGAGTGTACCCTGTGTCGCCGGGGGGTGTGTGAGTGTACCCTGTGTCGCCGGGGGGTGTGTGAGTGTACCCTGTGTCGCCGGGGGGTGTGTGAGTGTACCCTGTGTCGCCGGGGTGTGTGTGAGTGTACCCTGTGTCGCCGGGGTGTGTGTGAGTGTACCCTGTGTCGCCGGGGGGTGTGTGAGTGTACCCTGTGTCGCCGGGGGGTGTGTGAGTGTACCCTGTGACAGGTAGGCGCCTCATCCTGGGTTGTTCCCTCTGGGACCGGAGAGCCCCATGACCCTGAACAGAATAAGCGGTCTCAGAAAATGGATGGATGGGAATTATTTAGTCTCCATTTATGTTGAAAAAAATACTAGCAATTATCCATGTCATTGATTTGACTGAAATATATTACTAACAATGTCCAACCCACAATAATGATAATGAATGGAAATATCTGTGTTTTTTTTTTTAAGTCAAGGGTGTCTTTTAGTCAAGATTGTCATCTCGCCCATGTGTTATAGTATAGATTACTCGCCCATGTGGTAGAGTATAGATTACTCGCCCATGTGGTATATTATAGATTACTCGCCCATGTGGTATAGTATAGATTACTTGCCCATGGGGTATAGTATAGATTACTCGACCATGTGGTATAATATAGATTACTCGCCCATGTGGTATAGTATAGATTATTCGCCCATGTGGTATAGTATAGATTACTCGCCCATGTGGTATAGTATAGGATTGGAAGGGCTTATTCCATGGTGCCCTGAAGACACATCACTGTATACAATAAAGAAATCAAGAAAATGGCCACTCTCACCGGCACATGAAATGCTCTGGTACCCCATTGTACTTACTCATAAAAGCTGTATATCATAAGCAAAAATGCACTTGTCAGGTTTTACAGTTTTATTTCAGAACTGGGAGTGGTTTACAAATGACGAACAAAAACGTAGCGAGTACGTATGCAAAGTTCTATGTAGTATCACAACCTACTGAGCATTAAGCTTAGAGTCATTTAAATTCAGGAGTTCATGAGTAATGTAACATCGTAATACTGTTAACAATTAGAGGTTCTCAAAAAACAAACAAACAAAAAAAAAAAACTAAGATCAGCGTTTTATTTTGAATCGCGGAGCATTTTCACAACTCAATGCGCCCCGCAATGACATGGACGTATACAGAAATATAATTTGTGGGAATTAAAACACCATTTTTTAAACAGAAGAGGAATACCAAGCTTATATTATATACACTAAGACACTTATATAGATGCTAGGCAAGGAAATATTAGTCTTTACTCCAGTTGAAATAATATTATATTTCAAAGAAAGCTATTAACGCCTCTATTTTTAAAGTCTGCTTTGCGACTAATGTATCAGTATTAAAATTTTTGCTTCCATAAATATTTTTGTTCATACAATGTAAGAGGCTTACGATTATGGTAAAGGGTCATAAATGATGCATTTCCAACACAGGGGCACACTGTTAAAAGATCCGATTGGACAGTGGAACCATTTCATAACACTTGCAGTGAGTTTTGGCCCAACAATACAAGCTTGGTCAGATATTAGGCTCTGTCCCCACCTTAAGGTACACACACACACACATTTGTGTGACGTGCGTATAATTTAATGGAAACAAAAGAAGCTACAGTACAGAGTAATTGAAATTTTGCTTTGCAGGTTTGTACAATGTCAATGGTTAATAAGTCATAATGAAACAGTGCAACAAGTTTGGCTGGTGATTTGTACTTAATTTGTACGTAGGCATAAAACATTTTATGTTACAAATTAAATGTTGGAAGCTATTGTAATTCAGTATAAATGTATGAATTTAGTTGCATTTAATGCCAACACTTATTTTGCTGAAGGAATATAACAAATTAGAACATTCTCTGAAAACACAAATTATATTCATACACATTAAGTAAATTAATAGCTTTTTATCTTTATTTTTCAAATTTTAATGTAGATGATACTTTTTCTTCAACATTGGAACCTAAGTATGTGTCAATCTGGTAAAAAAAGTGTACAATTCCTGTTCATCTAGTTAATCTAGGCCTGTCGTTCAGCAGAAAAGGTGTTTATCTTTGTCAGCGGAGGGGGGCTGGCGCGGCTGGCACGGCAGATGTTACTTATTGAAGGGCAGGCAGGCTGGCAGAACCACGGTGGCACAGGCGGGTCCTGCCAGCGGTTCAGCCACGTCGCCCTCCAGCTCAGTCCAGGTGCCTTTTTCTGTGCTGTAGCAGATGGTGGATGACTTGTACGCTCCCTGCAAGTAAACACCAGAGCCGTTAAGCTAAACTCCATTCCAATATCAACAACAAAACATTTATCCATCCATCCATCCATCCATTTATTCAGTCATCCATGTCTATCTATCTATCTATCTATCTATCTATCTATCTATCGCATGTTATTCTTTTTTGTGCGGGTGGAAGTGAGGGCTATGTGTCTCCTTGTTTCCAAAAAAGTAAATATTTGTTTCCACAACCTTCATGTTTTGTTCCTCGAAGGATGTATCTGGTCAGTAAGTTTCCCTAAGAAGTCACAGTTTTACAAATTTGATTCGCTTCACCGATGAAGTAAATGCTTGCTGATATTTGAAAGGTAAAGTCATTTAGAAACCTCACTGAATATATACTCAGGGGTCAGTTTATTAGTTACACCCCCGCCCCCCCAAGAAAAAAAAAAAAAAATGTCGTGGAGATTGTCCGGGACTATGAATATCTGGGTATCCGCCTAGATAGCAAGCTAGACTGGTCTAAGAACAGTGCTGCCCTCTACAGGAAGGGTCAGGACAGGCTGTGTTTGCTGTGGAGGCTCCGCTCTTACCTGCAAATTTGTAATTCTTAGCCCTGTATTGTACCTATTTTCATGTGTAACTACTTCATTTATTACCATCCTTACACATTTACTTATTGTTATACAGAAGTGCTGTATGTGGCCTTGTGCATTTCTAGATTTGTCCTTTGTGTATTGTGTACTATGCAGTCATTAGCTACAAACAAAATCCTCTGGGGTAGTAAAAGTATTCTGATTCGGAAAAAGTGCACTCCTCCAAACAGCAAATCAGCTAAATACATACTTCAGTCACTGTTTGACTAAGCTTTATTAACGGAGACGCGTGATCAAGGCGACGTTGAAATAGGTGTGATTGTTGGCACCACATGTGGTCCGTCCAGCACTTCAGAAACACAAACCTTCTTGGTATTTTCACACGTGACGTGAAAACACATTGTTAATAAGAGATCACACGAAAATGGCCAGACTTGTTAGAGCAAACTGGACGGCCACGGGTGAAAAAAATATCAGTTCAGTACGGCAGTGATGTGCAGAAAGGCTTCTCTGAACAAATATATTGCCTATTCAGTTCTGAAGACAAAAGTGGGTCCTATCCAATAATAGTTACTGTACCTTATAAAGTGGCCACTGACTGTAAATCAAAACTATTATTATTATTATATTTCTTTTCCTATCTCTCTTCTGTACTACCTTTCCTTTCCAATGATTTGACATCACCCTGCTGTATGTTTTCTAAGTCTTTATAATAAAAAAAATTCCAGTGAAAGACAGACATACAGAGTTTTCTAGCACACAAAGTGAATGAGTATGTGCTTCCTGTACTCTACCATACTCCAGCTGTATCCGCCAACCAAGAAAATACTGTCTTCCAGCACGGCGCAGCCTGGCCCACTGCGCCCTTCCAGGATGGGAGTCTGGAGTATGTTCCAGTGGTCCCCTTTAGGGTCGTAGCACTCGACCAGCATGACATCAAGGTGGGAAAAACCTGCCCAACCAAGGCAGACATCATGAGAACGGCCACATAAAGACCAGCACAAAGAAGCATGTTTTTAAAGTTATACTAATATTGTGTTTTTCCAATTTTCGTGGTGTTTTTTCAATTCCTAATCCACATAACAACAATGCATAAGCATACATTTTGACTTAACTGCATATACTCTGCATTCATAACAATTTGGAGTTTTATATATAAAAAAAGGATCTCTTTATCTTTAGTGTGTGCATTTCAGCACCGAAATGGAACCATGGAGCAATTAACTTAAAACACATGCCTAAAAGTCTTTTTCTGAGGTACTAATTAATCAACCAATGAAAGACTTTCATTAAGACAGACTTTCAGTACATTAAGAAAAGATTTTGCAATAAGACAAATCGAAGCCGTAACTGATGGTCAATGTAATTAAAGACAAGAAATTTAATTGGCAGAAATGTTTCACTGATGGTAAGTAGCGGACAGCAATGTATTCTGGGAAACCGTACACCCAGGGATGCAGTACACTGGCCTTCAAAGCTGAAAGCTACAGGAATGGTTCCCATTCAGGGATAGACCTTCCACAATAGGTCATTTAACTACTTAATTCTATATAATTTCATGTCAACTGTATTACTTAAATTCAAAACAATTCTACTACAAAATGACTAAGATGAAGATATGACAGTTTATTTGTTCATTCTAATGCAGATAATTTCATGAACATTTTTGATCTGCTACATTTGGTGGCAGATACCATATTTCTTACCTTTCAGATGGTTCCCACCAATAGCATAAAGGCGATCATTCATTCCTGCCAGGACGTGAATAGCTCGCTTTGTGTTCATATCCTGCTTCCTGGCCCAGACGTCCATGGTCGGGTCGTAGCAGTACAGCCAGGATACATACTCTCCATTATGTACTCCACCTGAAGGAGAAGCAGCCGCGTGTCACACACTGTCTGGGCCGGAAAAGGCCTGCATGCTTCTACGGTACCATCAGCTACAATATTATTAGCGTCACTGCAAATATAGAACATCTACTTTGTCAGTTAGTTATTTTTTATCATTTTTCATGAATGGAAAAACAAATCATTTTCATGTATTTATTTAACAGATGCTTTTGTTCAAACTGACGTACATGTGTCAAGATTATTTTAGGAACTTTCTTACAGTGAATAATTTCAAAAGTTTTGAGTGTACAGACTCAACTCTGTCACTGCAGCTGTATATTCTAACAATTCTACACCCAGACAGTCCCCAGGTTACAAATGAGACCCACTGCCCAAGTCTGTCTTAAAGTCAAATTTGTAGGTAAGTCAGAAAAATTACAATACAGTATATAATAATGCTAATAATCATACAGTAATAATAAAAGTAACTGCATTTGGTGCTACTGTATCTTAAACCGACTAACGGAAAGCTGCAAATGTTTTCATGAGCATCACAAAGTAGTGTGTGCGTTCATTATTACTGACTTGAATAATCTAAATAATGCGTACTGGTTTCAGATTCAGCAAGCTGCTGTAGTAAACTCTTAGCTATGCTGTTCTACGTGAATGCCAAAATGGATCCAACAGGGCAATAATTCATAAAATTATCATGTAAAAATAATATTTTGTTTTCTTCCAAAGACTATAGCACCCCCTACTGTTACACCAGTGCATACCTTACGTGCCATTTGGTGACTGTCAAGCACAGAGTGGATACAGAATTCCTGCTCACCACCAAGGATGTTAAGGAGTGTACATTACAATGAGCTAGTGGGTCATTTATTTACCAAAGAAAAAAACAACAGAAGAATGTTTTTGTCAGGGTTGACTTTTTATCAGTTCTCTCGTGTGGTGTATTTGAGTTAATAACGAAGAACAATTCTATACTAATGAATTCTATAAAAATGTATCAGGAATTATAGAGTATTTTCAATGAATTTTATAAATTGCAACAATAATAATAGCACCCCGCTGTATAGTTTGATTACACTTCTGAAACCATGCTGATATCCACTTTGTGTCATTGAGCACGACAGAAAATGTAAGGCAGATTTTAAAAACATTTTATAATTATATTATAAAATATAATAATAATAATAATAATAATAATAAATGACACTAGTGAGCTGCTCTACTTATCAGGGAAACAAACGGGGCTCCACAAAACATCAAAGCATAAGGTAAAGTAAAGTAAAGTAAAGTATGGTATAGTAAGGTAAAGTAAAGTAAGGTAAAGTAAAGTAAAGTAAAGTAAGGTAAAGTAAAGTTAAGTAAGGTAAAGTAAGGTAAGGTAAAGTAAAGTAAGGTAAAGTAAGGTAAAGTAAAGTAAAGTAAGGTAAAGTAAAGTTAAGTAAGGTAAAGTAAGGTAAGGTAAAGTAAAGTAAAGTATGGTATAGTAAGGTAAAGTAAAGTAAGGTAAAGTAAAGTAAAGTAAGGTAAAGTAAAGTTAAGTAAGGTAAAGTAAGGTAAGGTAAAGTAAAGTAAGGTAAAGTAAGGTAAAGTAAAGTTAAGTAAGGTAAAGTAAGGTAAGGTAAAGTAAAGTTAAGTAAGGTAAAGTAAGGTAAAGGTAAAGTAAGATGCTTTATTTGCCACTTGTTCAGGTATATGAGTACAGGAACCCTTAACAGCTTAGAATATCGTGCACAGTGACCAGACCATGTGATCTATGGTCACCATCAGCTAAGATAAATTACGTATTAATGACATTTTTTCTTCTTGCCATTATTACATTCTCCAGTCTGACGCTCCCATTTGCAATGCATTCTGGGCGGCCTTGGCATCTGCATAAGGCGGGAAGTGGTTCCATCCGTTTATAACCTGCCCTGCTGCCTGATTTTTCAAAGGCTCTGATGAGACGTTCGCGATTGATACAGAACATAGCTGCTTAGTTTCGTACTGGAATTATAATGCATTTAGACCTGGGGATGCATTGCTTTAAAATGACAGACTATGTGAGCAGTCTGTCGTTATAGTGCACTATACTCTAATCCAGTCAGCTGACCTGAGATGTATATTTTGCCATTGTGCACGGCTCCGGCATGGGCTGCCAGGGGCTGCGGCAGCGAGGACACGTAGCTCCACTCATTGGTCTCCAGGTTATAAGCCTCCACGCTGGACAGGTATCCCGTCTCATTCCTTCCACCAATTACATACAAGTGTTTGTCCAAGCAGCATGCAAAGAAACTGGCTCTTCTGTAAGATACAAACGCAAAACAGAAAATTCGCAAGAGGTTAATCACAGTAAGTACCGTATCTGTAGCTAATCATTTAAATTTTTGTTGGTTCTTTGTCTCATATTTCATAATGTTAATTTAAGTGATTTGATTTCTAGTGATGCTAACTGAAGCTTCATGAATGACTTGGTGTATTTTTTGACCCCACTAGATGGCGGTGTTGGTTTGCTTTGGGTCATACTTTTAACCCTTTTTTGAACAGAGAGCACCATCTAGTGGGGGCAGAAAATACAGCAAGTGGTTCATGAAGCTTCACTTGGCCATTACTACTGATTACCTTTCCTGCATTGGTGGTAACTGTATCCAACTGTTGAATCTTGGATCAAAGCGGCTCACAAAATTAGTACTGTGCTTTCCTGGGAAAAAAGTTACAGAAGTTTGAACACATTGGTCAAGTGAAATCAACATCTTTGAAACAATAGTAGAGGAGAGAATAACTTTCTGTTCACATTTATCTTCCTTAAACAACATGGTTATCTGCAATGATTGTTTTTTTAATGCCTTAAGGAGTTCTTACTGTATTGAGAAAATTTCATTACAGTGTTTAGAGTTATAGTTAAAAAAAATTCAAAGGATTTCCACATAGGTATATAATGATTTAAATCTACAGTGAAATGTTATCAAAATAAAACCAAGATCTTCTCATGAGATCAGGCTGCATTACACCAAGCTGTCATTGATTATTTCGTATAATCGCAAAGCTCGTCATGGATTATCCCTTATTTAATTTTTTTTTGCATTAAATTGCATTGTATTGTACTGGGGTGCTCCTTTAAAGATGGATCAACACCAAGCATTTCACTGACACACAGATTTTTCATTAATTGGTGTGACACTCGTGACACATTGTGTTTATTATGTACTCTATGAAACCCTTTAAATTCCAGTCATAAATCTCTGAATGTACTAATGGGGGATGAGCTGAGCTCTAAGCTGAACTGGATGATGATTAACTATGTTAAAGATACCAAGGGGTCCGTAAATCCATAACATTAATACATTGTGCTAAAAAATAAATAAATAAAAATACTTCACCATTTGGATTCCACTGATCTTCTCCACCGATCAATAGCAGGAAATTCTCCACCTCAACCACGCAGTGATGGGCGCTGTTATAAGGCATTACTGCAAATATGAGAACAGAATGCAATGGTATGTTACAAAATCCTCAACAATTCAACTAGATGTTTTTGCTGTTTCACAGTGTTTATAAAATACTGTCCAACACTAAAGACGGTTTTCCTCTTAAATGGGTCCATACTGCTTATGCATGTATGTAATATGTAAATTGCACTACATACTTAAAATATATGTATAGTATTAATTATACGAATCTAAATCCCTTAATCCCTTACCATTTACACCTGGAGCACTTTTCAAACATGGAGAGCAGCCTTAAATTCACAGCTTGTATGTCCACAAAGTAAACAATTATCCCTACAAAGAGATCAATCAGCAAGGAAGAACAGAAATACCACCGAGTAAGAAAGGTGGAACTGTAGGGAGCGGTTAATACCTAATTCTGCAACATCTGTATTCCACCAGGGAGAAAGGTGGTAACAATAAATATTGGTCCTAAGTACTGGCATATTCATCATGTTTGTTTCAGGACACTTTACCCTATGCCATTAACTCAGGTAAGGTAGAAATGTAACCTTACCAACTTCATGAAGCTTAAAATCTGAGGAAAAATCTGATGAAAACTTGTGGCCCACCTTTTTAAACATGTGCCCCTAGCTGGATGATTTACCAGTAGCTGCAATAGTTCTATAAAACAGTATAAATGAAAATATAAATGATTCAGGAGGCTGGATGCGCAGCCGCGCCCGCATGTGCAGACTTTCTCCCCCAGTTCGGCTGCTTTCCTCAGGGTATTCCAGTTTCCTCCCACAGCCTGATGGCATGCTGGCATATCTGAATTGCCCATACTGGGTTCCATGGGCTGGCATCCCATCCACTGTGTAGTTTTGCTCTGTGTCTTATGCGGTCTGGGATAAGCCCCAGGCTCCACACAACCCAGTACCAGATAACTGGCTGCAAGATGGACGGACGGATGGATCGGTATTTGAAATTGTGCAACTAAGTTTAACTTTTTAAATCTTTCACAGTCCATTCAGTAGGAAAAGTATGTTTTATTGATTATCTGAGTGCTGGTTTTGTCAATTCGACCTGCTCGCTTTGGACTTCTAATGCTGTATGTAGCCCTGAGAATCTATATATAGTTTATGTGAAAAATCTTGATAAAGTTTTATCATTTTGATAGTTATATTACTATAAAATATTTATCATACATTGTTTTAAAACAACATGTATATAATATTTATACATTACGTTACATATAGGGTGCAATTAGTTGATACATTTGCAGCTTTAGTGATACAAAGAAAAACATTTAAAGAATAATTCCCAGTGGTTTAATGACCACATTTGAGTATTATAATCAATATATTGTAGGATTATTTTGAGTTTAAGTAACTTAAAAATGGACACTTAAACACTTACAGTAAGAGTGGTACTTTACTCT
This sequence comes from Paramormyrops kingsleyae, assembly GCF_048594095.1. Classification (NCBI taxonomy): domain Eukaryota; kingdom Metazoa; phylum Chordata; class Actinopteri; order Osteoglossiformes; family Mormyridae; genus Paramormyrops; species Paramormyrops kingsleyae. The sequence continues at coordinate 24,450,619 of NC_132800.1, read as the reverse complement.
CTCTCTCTCTCTCTCTCTCTCTCTCTCTATATATATATATATATATATATATATATATATATATATATATAAATAATATGTTATACATAAAATAACATGTGAGCCTGGTGAAGTCACAAAATAAAAATCACATCACGTAAATCAGTTATAAATGTTTTCGGAAAACATTCGCAATGACCCTGTAAAACACATAATCTACAACAACATAAAACTGAACTAAATGTTTATTCATATATAGTTTATTATAGTAACCCTTAAGTTGCACGGATTTGAATTCGCCAGCCAGACGGATAGCGATCTGGGCCGTATTCACTTCTGCTATCATTTGGAGAGACAGCAGTGCAGTTAACCTTTCATGCACCGTCTCACATGCCTGGCGGCCTGCTGATCGTGCCTTCCAAGGATAACCAATGAGGCTTCAGCTGGTCTAATCGCCCAATGAGAGTCAGCTGGATGTTTAACGGCCAGCTCCTGTGGCCCGTAGCGTGGTGCTGGGAGCTGTCCAAGCTCTGTGCTGAATGCCCGGCTGCACTGTCCACATTCCACCCTGCACTGCATCACATGACTGCCTCATGTGTGAAGCGTCCTATGAAATCATTGGCTTATGTGATGCATACTGGGACTCTGGCGCAGACACTTAGCAGGAATCCCCTTGCAGTTCTGACACTGAGACCGCGTCGCCTCGAAACCCCTCCTAGGCTACCCTGTATGATAAATAGCACTGGGAAAATCGAGGACAGGAGGCGTACGAAAAACAGCCCTCGTTTCTGTAGGAACTATGGCAGAAATCCCAGTTTGCTGTGGCAGACAAACAAGGGAGAGAAGAGGCTTAAGCAAATTACTCCAAATAACAACAAAAACAACAGCAGCAATTATAATAAATATTAGGGCATTTGCGCAAAATACACCAAATGCTACAATGATACCTTTTCACTAGGTAGACGATGCTTTTTCTATTCACAGCTGTACTGTCACGACGACTCATTGGAATACAGGCACACTGCATAAGCCACACAGCCTCTGGCGACAGATTATAATCAAGACGTCCAGACTTTGCACAAAAATGTTTACTTTATTGCTAAACACTCGCCTACGTCTTGTTACACAAACAGGCCATGTTTCCCTAGACTACAATTCTGGGTGTTGCTTATACTGTCTGTAAAATTACAAAGTTGTGACATATTTATGAAAAGCATTAGATATAGCAAACTTCAAAGCGACAACTTTGAGACAATTTTCAAATATACTGGCAAACAAAGCTTGCTATCCACGACCCTGTTTGTTTAAACATACAAAACACTGAGCCACCGGTTTCCTATTTACTATAACAAATAAACTGTGTGATAATTACTGTATGATAACATCCCATTTACCAAAAAGAACATTTTTACCATTTACCACTCATTTATTGTAGAACTAGGGTACCACGGTATTCTGTGTCAGAATACTGCTCTTTCTAAATAACTGTCAATCGATAAAGACTTACATTTAACAAACCATCCATCTCCCATAAAGGGTTATGAACTTTATATATATAATTTAAACAGACTAGGGTTGTTTTTTTATGGCAGAAAAACAAAGTAGTATTGCAGACAAGAAACATGCAGAAAAAGAATTACAAAAAGAGCAAAACATCATCTAATTACCACATGGGACGCAGAGCTATTACTCTGACAAAAAGCTGAGGTTTTAACAAGCATGCATCCACATCACATTGTGAACAGAGCATTTTCAAAGGCAAATTAGACTAGTGATGAGTATTCATTTTTTGAACAATGTGTTTACTCTGAGGAACTGAAGGTAATTAACTTAGGAGTCTCTGTGCATGCGATATCAATGGCTATGCAGGCATAGGCCGAATACTGTGTGTATTACTACTAAAATTCTACTCTCGATTTTAGCACATCTGTACTGCCTACTTAGACCCTTTTCTCACTTGTAGTAAGGGTTCTTTATTACTGTCTTTGCAGTAAACACTTTATATAATATACATTTGAGATTTTTTTAAACCTAATTCATTTGTAGCAAAGAAAGCTGAAAAAAGCTGGTAGGCTAAAGTGTTAATTGGCTATGAATAATTTGGAAAGTTTGGTAACTATATATACAGCAGATAAAATAATAATGATTACAGTATAAGGCAAGTGAATGGTGGCTGAGTGAGCAGACATGTGACCTCACACCTTTAGGGTTAGGGTTCACTCTACTCTGAATATTCAGTATGACATTGTCCAAAAATAAAGAACTATTAAAACTGACTGTAAGAATGCATAAACACACAAAGAACAAATTCTTTGCTTGTCTAATTTTATAAATCCATTTAAAAATATGAAAAGGATTTAAAAAACTGAGACTCTGTTTATTTACCCTGCGATACTTTTTCCGATCTAGACTCGTTAGTCGGTAAATTTAATAAGCCTGCAACAGGAAGATGTTTCTTTTGCAGTCGAGAAGAGCTGGTGTGTGGAATGAATTTACATTAGATCACTACAGCTGTATACACTTTCCAACAAATAAGTTGGAAAAAAAAGTTAATCTTTTTTCCCAGTGTTAGTTTCTTAAGGTAAACAGAAAAAGGCATTTTCGGCCTCGGAAAATTAAAGCTCACTTCCTGTTATATGGTTCGCACGTTGTTACGTAACTGAGGTCAAGACATTTCCTCGGAGGAGTTGCACCTCTTCACCAAGTAAAAACTACACTCTTCAAAAGCAATTAAAATGCCATTTAAAGCTCCCTTAAGGCATTTGGTGAAGCATTCAGCGTCAGAGCCTCTAGCATAATATTGGGAATTATTTTAGCTAAATGCTAAAATAAATTAGACATAACAGGCATCTGTTATCTTATCACTTACCATGATAAAAACTCTATAAAACAATCAGCTATATTGTTAAATATCCGACGACCGTTTTATTTAATGTTTACGAAGTTAACTGATACATCCAAAGGAAACATAGTGACAATTAAAGCGCAAACTGCGTGTTTTATGTTTTTGTGCATTACGTACAAAGGGCGGGAGCAATAGCGATTATATGCTAACAATCTTCTTTTTTAACTGTGGCTGAAATAAAACAGCAGTCTTTCGTATCGCTTATGCAGTGGAGGGTCGCGAGGAGCCTGAAGCCTCACTTATCCTAATGCTGTAAATAAAATATGCAAGCTGGCAAGAGGCAGAGCTGCAGCTCGGGGACGGCTAAACTGATTAGCATCGTCTCCATGCTGATTGATCACCAGCCCCATGGCTAACGGCGCCTCAGGTAGTGAATCCCGGCTGAATCCAAGCAGGCCGCCAGTGAAAGTGAATGGGAATTCGCACATACCATGTAGTCTGTGGGGCTTAGGCACTCTTTATTTTGGTGGTTTTAGCATGTTTTTGGACTGCTAAAGGCACCTTGTTCCTTTAATGTTTGCCATGTTCTGTAATAGTAAAGTCCTCGTTTTTGTTGCGTCCTGCTGTGCCCAGCCACTGTCCTGCCCTTGTGACAAACCTCAGCCTCACAGTACATAGAGAACTGAGGAGAAGCGGTAACTCTGATATGATGATTTTTATATAAAATAAGATTCAGTAACAGTATCATATCGCTAAATGTAACTGACTAACGATAAATGAAACACCGAGACTAAGATCAAAAATGCATTATTATCTGAATAATGGTTTGAAAAATGTAAACCTCTTTAAACAGATCTTCATAAATACTGAAAATACGCACATGTTCAGTCAATCCATTAATCTTCTTTACCCAACACAGGATAAGTGTCAATAGGCTCATGCTATATACAGGATCTGAAGGTTCATGTTATATGTAGAATCTTCATATCCACAATTAAGAGTCATTGTCATGTCACAAAAACGGATTATTTGTTTGCTTCTTAAAATTTAAATGCAGCTGGAGTTATTAATTATTATTATACTTTCATTATACTAATTAGGACTCTATTATTGTACTTTTATTGTTATACTAATTATTATATTTTCAATGTAACTATAAAGGTATTTAGTGAATTAAGGCTAAATTTATTGAATTAAGAGTCAATGGCAGCGGATGACTTAAAGTAGATATTTGCTTTATATATTATATATATTAATTTGTATTATGTAGTGGTGGGTTAAGACTTTGCGACTGCAAGTTTGCTGCTTCAGCTTCCGTGGCCAGTGGAGTGATTTCACCACTTGGCCGTTGGTCAAGGCCCTTAACCCCAGTTGCTACAGGGACTGGTTGGCCTTGCTCTCTGATCCTCACTTGTATGTTGCTCTAGACATAAATGTCTGCTGAATAAATTAAAGTGCACTAGTTTATTTAGCTAATTCCATGAAAGACTCATTAAGAGATTCAGTTCCCTTTTTCCGATATTGTGGTTAGCTACTGTGGTACAGTACATCAATGCAGTCAGTTATAACAAAGACCTTACATCCGTGGTCTATTAAGGTCACATAACATTTATGTTGCTATATGGACAGATATGTAATCATGAAAAGTTAATTCTGTAAATGACCCTGTGTCACAGAAGAAAAAGTGTTTCCAGTTATTTTAAAAGATAAAATGCACTTTTTCCTCTTTAAGTATAATGAAGGTTTTGCGTCAGAATTATTAGTCGATGATACGTCTGTTATACAGTAAGTCTATGTTATGCAGTACGTCTATGTTATACAGTAAGTCTATGTTATACAGTAAGTGTGGATACAAGTTGTTGCCCCGTTGGCCACACATTTTCACAAAAGTAAAAACAAATGAACACCTGGCAAATCACATCCCTTCCAGGGTGTGCCCCAGATGATGGATGGATGGAAATTCTGAAAAATAAAATTATTTTTTCTACTTCTCATCAGTAGAAAATTATATTCAATAACATTTTCATTTGCTGAAGAAGAATCAGTTTATGTGCTGGAGAACTATGTAGTGCGTTTGTGCCCCCTATTGTACAACAGGATAAAGGACAAATATGCTTGGAAGTTCAAACACAGTAGCAGTGGTGCAAAAAGAAGAAGAAGAAAAAGATTAAGGTTGCAGCATCTGACTTGTAATCAGGCAACACCAGAATTCTCAGTGAAACCCTCCAAATAAAATTTTATAAATATGTTTTTAAACTAATTGAAAAGATTTAAAATACATTGTAAAACATTGGTGTTTTTTCAATATTCTGGTTTCTGCATTTTTGTTTTGTGACCATAGACATGACAATAAATCTAGATAAAAAATGCATGAAAATGAGATTGACAAAGAAGACACGCCTCAGTGTTTCTACTTCTGCATTTCAGGATGTTTTTTTTTACCTTAAATGAGAGATGCAGAAACATTGTTACCAAAGTGACGTCATACTTCATACATAACATCATTTTTCTGCTGTTTCTTGTATTTATATCTTATATTGTATATATCTAATCAATAAAAGTATTGATCCATTATAATATGTATAAATTAATTAATCAAACCATACCTATAAAACATTGATTTAGCACATCAGATAAACATGTCTAATTTTAAATGATGTAACCCAAAATATGAGCCATTCATCTCCAGGGTTGAATGGGCTCGAGTCCCAGCCCTGCTCTGTCTGTGTGTGATAAAGTATATATTACGCTATCTGCCAAAAAAGTCCCCAAAATGTGGGGGGAAAATGCACCTTTTTATCTTGTGGGGACATTTTTCTGTTTCACAGATTTTTATTAAAGTCTGTTTTTTTGTGATTTTTATCAAAATCTGTGAATGCAATTAAAAAAGTCATGCATTTTGGTGGGTTACCATTGGTTAAGGTTAGGGCTGGGTAGGGGTAAGGTTGTCATAGTTGGGAATAGAGTCCCCAGAGTCTCTGTCTCTCTCACTCTGTGTGTGTGTGTGTGTGTGTGTGTGTGTGTGTGCCCTGTGATGGACCGGCATCCTATCCAGGATCTACCCGCACTTTGGGCCCTATGCTGTCAATGACAGCTCCCTGTGCCTTTAAGATGGATGGATACAGTACCTACAATGTTCAATGGTGTTTAAACAAAATAGGAAGGTTTTGAAGATGGAGAAATAATAATACCATTTTACCCTACTTTATCAAGCAATTACATACACTGTACACTAGGTGGCAATCTCTGTCTTAGGTTTTGGCAGCTTAGGCATGTAGAAATTTAGGAGGTATGTTGCAAAAAACAGATGATATATTAATCACACAGTTGAATTGCTTTAGCATCTCACATTCACATTTTTATAATGATCCTTACTCTGACATGCTGTGGTGTGAAAACAGACTGATTTAAAGTCGGCAATCAAAATAAATGTACAGTATCCATAACGTGAGGCCGCACTGCAAATTGCAGTATTGTAGCTCAAAGTAAAGGTGTTAGTCAAATGGCTGCAGTGTGGCACTTCCACACTGGCCCGGGTATTGCCACTTTAGGCGTGTTACAGTGATGGTTATGCTAACCTAGGAACTGCAGAGTGGGACTACAACACTGACCTCAGTGGTAACCCTACGCCAAAGGCTAATTTACATATTAACCTAGTTAAACATTTTAACGTAGTCCTTCACCAGTATTTCAGCTATATAACTTAATTTCATCTATACTGTCAAAGGTGAAATGTTAAGCAATATGTGCAGACGAGATGTAATTTCAAGTAAACCTTTTTTCCTCCCCACTGTGGAAGGCAATTTCAGCTAGTCGAACGAAATGAACTCTTACCGGAATCTAAATAAGGAAAACCACAGACTTGCTTTGCATAGATACTGTTGTGCTACCTAGGCAGGAGACTGAAACAAATTCAACTGTACAAAAGACTTAGAAATATCAGCTTAAAGAAATTTAGAAATCTTTGAAATTTGAAGATAGAACCGTTGAATGGCATTTGTCAGTAATACAAACAAGCTTGCTTTAAGGTCTGTGGAGATTCAGAGACTCCTTCATTCGTTCACTCTTAGATAAAATTTGGTAATCAAATACTATCATGGTATAGGTCAGCACTGCAAGCATACTGATGGTATACAATCGCCTTAAGCCATGATCCCTGAAAGATAAATGTTTCCAAAACCAGAGATCTGGTAATTATTACAATGAGCAGCATAGTGTACTTTTGTGTTTCCTTCCACACTCCAAAGTTCATGACAGCTGGTGACTAAGCTATCCTTAGAAAGCAAGTGTCTGTATGTGTACGTGCACCTTGCAAGACACTTCATCTAGCACTTCATCTCCGGGAACAAGTTCTGGGTAACTGGGACCCCATATGCATAAAATTTACGGATGGATGAATGGAACACAGAACAGGGTGATAAAATTAACAAAGTTTTCTTATAACACATAACAAAAATACTTCTTTAGATACTTTTTTCATCTAAACATGCTTTTCATACCAGCTTTAAGTTGTGCACCCAATAATGACCCTTCAGAGCAAGCATTCCTCAGAGCAGAATGAAGCTTTTAAATACTTCTAGGTCCTCAGTCTTTAATAGCTTAAAATTTAATCTAATAAGTAGTTTGTTATTATCGTGTAGTGAGTGAGAACCATGTGCAAAAGGCCATTTCTTCTTCTAAAGGAGAAACCACCAGTAACGTTATGTGTTACAAAAGGGAAAACACAATGGCTCCTCATTCTAAAAGAGGCATTACAAAAAGGCAGGCAGCTTGGCTCCTCATTCTAAACGAGGCATTACAAAAAGGAAGGCAGCGTGGCTCCTCATTCTAAACGAGGCATTACAAAAAGGCAGGCATCGTGGCTCCTCATTCTAAACGAGGCATTACATAAAGGCAGGCAGCGTGCCTCCTCATTCTAAACGAGGCATTACAAAAAGGAAGGCAGTGTGGCTCCTCATTCTAAATGAGGCATTACAAAAAGGAAGGCAGCGTGGCTCCTCATTCTAAACGAGGCATTACAAAAAGGCAGGCAGCGTGGCTCCTCATTCTAAACGAGGCATTACAAAAAGGAAGGCAGCGTGGCTCCTCATTCTAAACGAGGCATTACAAAAAGGCAGGCATCGTGGCTCCTCATTCTAAACGAGGCATTACAAAAAGGAAGGCAGCGTGGCTCCTCATTCTAAACGAGGCATTACAAAAAGGCAGGCAGCGTGGCTCCTCATTCTAAACGAGGCATTACAAAAAGGCAGGCAGCGTGCCTCCTCATTCTAAACGAGGCATTACAAAAAGGAAGGCAGCGTGGCTCCTCATTCTAAACGAGGCATTACAAAAAGGCAGGCAGCGTGCCTCCTCATTCTAATCTGTCCCACCCCACTCCCTCATAACCCTGTGAGATGGATGATTGAAAGGTACTCTTAAATAAGAGGACATCATTCTGCATTTAAATTGTATACTATCTAAATCACTATAAATGACACAGATGACTACCTGATGTACTATTACAGAAGATACACACACACACACACACACACACACACACACACAAATGACTGCTGAACTAGTTATTTTAGAACTAGATTTTTACCAAAAGAACTTTTTCAAGTTCAATGACCAGCAGTGCAGTTGTACTCTTGAGAAAGGTAATTAACCTAAATTGCCTCTGAAAATGACAAAATGTTCATAATCATGGAAAATGATGAAAATGTTCAGTAGTCTACGTGACTAAGAAAAATCAGTACTATTTAATTCAATAATACAAAATATTATGACATATTTAGACAGCCAATTAATGTAACTTCTTGTTACTATAATGCTTTTTTCATTTATTCCCAACAACACATACAGTCTTTGTTTTCCAACCAAACAATTTTTAGGAACAATAGGGTAATTACAAAGAGTCCCAGATGGAAGGCCGTCCTTTTGGCACAGATTAGTTTGGTATGGATTTCGGGAGTTTATTTAACATGCTTGCATGTAAAGGCTTACCAGCGAGAATTCTCATCTCGTCGTCTGATGTTACATCTACAGTAAATCGTTAAATGAAAATGAGCCTTGCCAAGAGATTTCAGCAGAAACAAGGGAGGCCATGCATTAAGCTCCAGAAGAGTGTGAAGTCACGCTCTGATTAAAAGCCCATATTAAAACTGATAGTGATACATCATTGCTTAAAGAATTTAAGGGGATATTTCTGTGTGTTACCAAGAGTACCAACACCTGTTCCCTGCTTCAGGATCCGAGTCGGTCTGGCTCACTGAGGCAGACACACGTACGCAGGGGTCAGGGGTCATTTTACTCACTTGTGAGGATCTTCCATGTCTTCTTCTCGTCGTCGTAGTATTGGACCAGGTTACTTGGCAGGCGATCTGGGCCGGGCGGCAAGCCCCCAACCAGCAGCAGCATTCTCTTGTTGGAGCGAATTCTGTGGAAGCGTACAGGGACATGACGGGTTACCTACTGGCGTGTGTCAGTGTGCTGCGTGTGGGTCGCTAAGGGGATATTTAACTTTAGACATAAAGACATAAGTAGCAAGAAGCACAAATACAGTGGAAAGATATACAATGCAGTAGAGGAGCAAAGAGAAACATCTGGGAAATGCTATGGAAATTCATAACTTATACATAAAGTATTTTATAATAGTATATTTAAAGGCTGTATCTTCAGTCACTCTGTGACTCTATACTGGATACATAGTTGGGAGATGGACAGATGGATATATATTCAATGCAGATTAGGGCTGAACAATTTTTATTCAAGTTGAAAAAGCGATCTGAAACAACATGATTAGCAAATCACAAAGGCTGCGATTTAGGATATGCGTTATACGGCGAGTCTGACCGAGTTTAAAATTATCCTGAGAACAGTTTAAGGAATTCATGCCACCCTCCTTGTGTGACAGTCATTCTCACCAATCAGAAATGCTGTGCTCCTTGTGTGCCAGTCATGATCACAATTGGCCCAAGGCGACTGTGTATATGCCCACAAACAACAAAGACATGAAATCCAAGGAAAACATTACATTCGCAGTGCAAAAAAATATTGATTTTATCTCACCTTATTATATTGTATATTTGGTAACACTTTACCTTAAGTGCACCTTCATAATGCATTCATAGAACATTCAGTGGACCTTCATAAAGCATTCAGTGCACCTTCATAATGCATTCATAGAACATTCATAAGCAGGATGGCAAGTACACCTTAACATCCTAACATCCCTTAACAGCTTTAATATACATTAATAACAAACATTACATGATTATACAATTATAATGTTTGATATTATTATATAATGTTTGTTATTAATGTATATTACAGCTGTTAAGGGATGTTAGGATGTTAAGGTATACATACATGATGTTTATGAATGTTTTATGAATACTTAATGAATACATTATGAAGGTGCACTGAACATTTTATGAACGCAATATAAAAGCATTATGAAGGTGCACTTTATGTAAAGCACTACCGTATATTTATATTGTATATTATGTTACACAATACAAGTCTTGTCCTCTCAATTATAAACTGGCTTAGGAATAAATGCAAACTTTTGGGTTGGTAAATCATACAACTGTTTTCCGGCTGCATTTTCAGGAATTCCTTTAATTCGGCTGTGTACTTTTTTTTCCCGATTTTAAAGCCACTTTATTATTGGCTCACACAGTTGCCAGGATGGTGTGACCACACCCTTCCTGCTAAATATTTCATCCGTTGAACAAGGCAGGTCACATTATGCCATACAGTCAATTTGGGGCCGGAATATTACTGGCCTCAGTTCTGGCATCTGGTCCGCAGCAGGTGCCTGACAGATCCGAGGGAGGTAACTATACAAAGGCTGGTCAATGACAGTCTCCATCCATTCATTTTAATGAATCTCGCACTCAGCCGAGGCTGTAGCTACATGTGATCTCAGGAAATACAGGGCACATCGAGAGCTACAGTTGTATATTCCATCATTCTTCTGCCATGAGGAGTAACAGGGATGAATAAAAGTAAACCAGGCCAAACAAGATATGTTTCATTTCTATTTATTCCCCACTACAATCAGAAAAAGACTGCAATGTTTAAATCAGTGATGTAATTTTAATTTTAAAAATGGTATAAGTGTCAAACAATTTTGTGTTGTTGCATTTTTAGGATCTTATAGCATCGGGAACTAAATTACGGATTTTAACACAGCGACTCAAAATAACTTATTGTAATGTGACACTGCTTTATGTTAGGAATTTGCCTGAATCATTAAAATAACAGCCTCATTTTATGGACATGAACCCAACAGTTAAGGGGCCATTATTTAGGTTGTGAATTTGAAGGACAGCTTTGAAATTGAATAAAAAAAGAAGTTACAGTGAAACAAATGCAAAATGAGAGTAGAATACAATATTTGAGTGTTTACTGTAGGTGTTGTAGTGGGAACTGCTAGTTCAATTATCAAGAATTACAACCTAAATCAAACTGGCGGGAGGTACAGTAGTCTAGAAAATATCATCCCCCAAAATTGAGATCATCCCTCTCGTAAGAGATACTGTATCATAAAGAAGCTTGCAGTCACTTTAATGGAGCTGCAGCGCTCAGAAACTGAGAGCATAGTAAAAGCGCAACTCAATAGCTCTGCATAAAACTGGTCTTTATGGAAGAGTGGCACAAGCAAAGCCATTATCCAAAAGGAACCATGCGATAAAAATACTGTCATAGTGATCCAGAAGCAGTGTGGAGAAATATTTCATGGTTAGAGGAGACCAAGGCTTTGAGACAAGCTTTTTAGTCAAAATTCATGTAACACTGTGACAATTCAAAAATAATATGCATACAATGACGTACGGTGATGTCAGAATCTTGTGGGGCTGCTTTTCCTCAGCAAGGAGGGGGGATATCTTAGGGCTGGACGGTGTATCGATAAAATATCATATCGTGATCATGAACATTCATATCGTGATATAGCCCAAAAACTTGTTTTCTTGCATAATTGACAGTTATAATGCATTATTCTTACACAAATTCCATCAAGGTATGAGTCTGTTGTTGGTGTAATTTATTATATCTGTCACATGCTAACTATTAGTAAAAAAATTCGTCACCATAGTCAGAAAAACTTTTCTGACTGCATATGAATTTTATCATATTGTGATCAATATCAATACTGTGAAAATATCTGAAAATACTATGATATCATTTTTAGTGCACAGCACCCAGCCCTCAGATACCTCGTCAAAAAAGAAGGAAGTGGAAAATACAGATGATAATACAGGAAACACTGCAAGAGGCCCTGTTTCTGTCGGCTAGAAAACGGAATCTTGCGGCAATCTCTCGAGTAGGATAATGATCACCAACGCAAGACCAACGTAATACTGTAGTGAATATCCACATGGCGATCCCTGAAAAAGGGGGAACTGAGCATGTATGTGTGCTGCAGTGTCGGCTGTGGAGTCCTGCATGGACTCTGTGCTGTGAGGCTTTCATCCAGCGCTGGTATCTCTCATCCAGCGCTGGTATCTCTCATCCAGCGCTGGTATCTCTCATCCAGCACTGGAATATCTCATCCAGCGCTGGTATCTCTCATCCAGCACTGGTATCTTTCATCCAGCGCTGGTTTCTCTCATCCAGCGCTGGTATCTCTCATCCAGCACTGGTATCTCTACCCATACCATACATGTGCGTGATCCCTATGCAGTGCCCTGATTCCCACCATGAAAATACACTGGACAAATACTTTAAATAATATCATAGTCCAAAATCTAAATTACTATCAATGAAAAGCAATATGTGCAATGTTCCAGATATTGACTAAAACTAAAAAAGATGCAATAATTTGCAGCCCTAACAAAAATGCAAGTAACCTGCGAAGTTACTGATCTCTGTCTGGTATCCTTCCAAAGACCATTCCCCTAAACTCAACCTCCAAATTCCAAAAAGATGACATAAAGTCTGAGTATGTGTCCAAAGGATCTGAATGCATCTCCTACTGTTTACACTGCCAATCAGAAAGTAATGAAGCGACCCGTTCTCCCCGTGGGGTACCAAACATACCAGGTAACAGGACACTTACCAAACGGCTATGCGGCGCAGTGTTAAAAATCACACTCAGCTTCAGCCTCACATTGGCTGTGGTTCCTCAAGTGACTAGCAAGTTGCAAAAACACTTATATGTCTATTAGAAAGCCTTACACCATAACTATTAGCGCATACAAGACATAACGATATCCTAAAATAGAAAAGACAAGTTCAGTTTTTTTCATCATAAATTACATCAAATCAAAAATCAAACGACGAAAAACATGAAGAATTGATTTTTACTACTTTCAGGTTACTTTCCTGAGAGTGAGAGAGGTGCAAGTTCACCCTTAAATAGTCTGAAAGCACAGGCCTCATTGCTTTTGATCAGATCACCCCACCATCTGCATCACCAGCACACTCTCACAAAGATCTGCTGCATCCCCGTCATGTTCAAGGTCGATGGTCAGTAGGGGGGGTCACAATCTGCAACGGAAATCCCCCAAGACACTCACTACCGCTCAGGATGAAGTGTAAACTATATCTAAGCTTCCCCTTCCTCCGACCATTCATACACGCAGCCTGTGTCGATTATGTTCTCACATGTTCAAATATGTTTCTTTAAAATAAAAGGCGAGTTAGGATGAAGGAGGGGTTGGAAGATACCAAAAGTTAGAGTTTTGACTGAGGGAGCAAATGAGGTTAATGACCTATTAACAAAATGAAAACAGAACAAATAATAGTTAACCCAAAAACATAAGCATACAGCATCCAAATATCGAAAGATGCAAACGCAGTACAGTTAACCAAGAAATACTGAAGCAGGTTAAATGTTAAATATCATTGTTGTACAACTGAAAACAGATAAAGTGCAACTAAAGCAGGTGTCATGAATTAATTACTGACCAGACATGAACATGGACATGATAGGCTCTTTCTTTTTTTCTTTCTTTCTCTTTCTTTCTTTCTTTCTTTCTTTCTTTTTCATTACTGATTATTAATCAAATTAAACATTTGATTTTCTCATACACAATTCAAATGACAATTATTGATCTAGTTTCAAAAGATGCATTTCTCTGTTCATAATATAACAGGTCAAAAGTATTATAATACAATTCAATTTTTAAATGTTTTGTATTAAACTCATATTCATATTCTGTTCTAACACATAAGACTCTGCAAGTGTCATTATTAAAAAAAAGCATTATTATGACCATCACCACTGTCACAAATTTCACAAATATCATTTATAATCATTTATCATGAAAAATGAGGCCAATATTAATGCCATCTGAATAGCTAATTATTTAGCTGTCATTGTAAACACGACAATGAAAAGTGGACACCCCACCCAAAACTGAAGACCAGCAAGCATAAAAAATGTGTGAAATGAGCATAACTGAACGCTCACAGATTCAACAAACAAAGGACCACCACTATTTATGAGGTATTTCTCCTTATCTGGAAAGACCTTCAGGCAAACTACAAGTACTGCCTATGGTTAGTTCAGCAAACGTCTCAAATGTGACTGATTACCACCCTTTATTGCTCTTTAAAGGCTTCCGAAATAAATGCAGTCCTGTTGCGAACGGGCATGTGACAACTTCGTTGGCAGATGCTGAAAATCCGTCGGCTCCTCCTTCTTCCCCCCCGCTCCTGAAGATCCAAGCCATGTCTCACCTTCAACCTCCTGTTTGTATAGTTCCTGGCAGATCTGTCACGTATCTACTGATAATTTTATACGGAATATATCATCGGGTCATACTGCCATCTTGTCTTCTTATGCAGAACTCCTGATTCATACAATAAATCATATCTGCTCGGGTTCAGGACTCAAACTAAACGGCACGTTCCCTCTCTTTAATAGCCTCGTGGTGTTCAGCAAAGGATGGGTCTGGATCTGGGGCTCTTCGTGGCTTGTTTTCGAGTTGCCTGTCTGAGGTTTTCCTTCATGGTTCACCAAGACCATTCTGTATTTCACTTAGCTGTCTGATCTTTTGTATAACCAAAGTATTTATCAACACACTTCCTCGACTTTCTTTCTGCACATCCGTCTGCCTCCTGCTCAGGGCCATCTGCTATTTTATTTGCATGTGTACATTTGTAGACACTATTTTTCAGTTGTATTACAAGATCGCCTTCTGAGAAGGGGTCAGGATTTTCACATGACACAAAGTCATGCTTGCTAGCAGACATAATTTCCAGCAGGAATTTCCCAAAGGTCGACAGACAGCTAGATAACTCAGTGTACTCATCGACAGACAAAAACATTCAATCTGTTTCATATGAAGCCCAGTTTTCCAATCCAGATATTTATTCTCTTTTTACTAAATAAAATGCTACATATATAAAACCAACAAGATGCCAATATTTCATTATTATAATCAGCAAATTTTCATGTCCCTTTACATGGAGCTACCATATTACTTATGCAAATTAATCCTGCAAATATTAGTTTGTGATCATCCTTGAATAATATAATAAAAACGTCATCTTTATTGGTTATAAAAACAAAACTCCTTTCTTCCTAGACGGCAAGTTTATTTAATGTGTTAATCTGAGTTTTTCCATTCTGTCACCTGGGATGATCATATTTGGAAAAAACCACCACAATAAAAGCTTTTCATTTGTGTTATATGCCTGCTAATGTGCTCAATTGTGCTCTAAATTTTGTTCACTGGCTATATCCACATCGCTTCATTTTTTGCATAAGTTGCAGCTGTATTTTATCCAACAGGGGTGAATTTATAGTAGAGAAACAGGTCTTAAATAGGAGCAGGGATCAGAACCACATGGAAATATCCATTAAACACTTAGCCACTGGGCTCTCATGGAGCTTTTTATCCGCTTTTAAAAAACTGGTCCAAAGAAATAAAGAAAAAGAGAGAGAGAGAGAGAGAGAGTATTGTGCTGTGGCACAGGGAGAGAGAGTGCAGCTTCAGAGACCAGGGGGCCACAAGGGTAAATACCTTGTAGGCAAATAAACGATGCTATTGGGGGATGGAAGATGTGCGATGTAATGTGCCTCTTAGTCAGTGTGCAGTTAAGGATGCCTTCTGGATCATTCTGTACCGGGTATTATGGCTTATACTGTGCTGTGTCAAAGCAAATTCAGGAAAGAACAGCAGAAAACGACTTCTGGTCGTAAAGACAAAGACTGGTCGGAAGCTCAACCGGCAGAATCCGGACCAGTGCTTAAAGCACAATTAAATAAATCGTTTTACTTAAGCATAGATGCTCTGCGAGTCTTCTCTAAGTACATCCAGGCTCAAGCTTCTTAAGCAGTCATGTGAGAGTTGTGTATTTTAAGAGCTTGGTGGACAAGCAAGAAATATGTAAAATGTCCCCCTGCTGATATAAGTGTGTGAAACACAATAGAACTTAAGGGGTTAAACAGTGGGCACAGCATCTCTCTTATTCATAATAATGATGACATTTAATGAAGGAATTGCTATAGGCTTTACCATCAATGCACCTATAATTTATCTTTATAGATAATTACCAACACACTTGAAGAAGCTAAGGCTTAAAATGTCCATAAATGTTAAAATGACTATAGGGAATATCATGTTACTGTTATAACATTTAGGACTATATATTTATGCATATTTATTTTGCTGCATCCAATCATTCCCGTACTTGCATTAGCTTGCAGGTCAGTTTGTATAAAGGCAAATAAGTGAATATCAGCAGAAAAGCAGCACTTAGAAAAGTGGAAAGATGAAATCGCTTGAATCTGCAGCTGCATGCAGCCCTGCTCCTTACCAGTAATATTACAGCACACAGTATATATCATGGCTGTAATGCTTTTTCATAGTGACTAATATAAAGGAGCCTCGCATGATGCAGTGTAATTGAAAAAGACCCAACAAACCACATAAAGGTGCGCCATTAGGATGTCAGTTTGCTGTCAGAGTCCCGTCGCGGCTGAATTAAAATATGGAGGCGAGGAAGACGAGGAATCCATGTTTAAATAATCAATGAGGGATGAAAGGGAGAGGAGAGGGCAGCATGACAGGACGGGCTGCTCCGCTCCCTCCGTCCTGGTCTGAATGAGTCTGGTCACAATAGCGCCTGATAGGGACACAATGGAGGGGCAGTGGCCTCGGTCGCAGCCAGCAGGGGTCCCTCCCTGCCACCTGCACACGGCGGCACGAGGAGGTGCAGGGAGCACAGAGCGAGAGCTGAACATCCCACTGCGCTCGCAGCCAAGCGCACGCTCCACAGCCCTTACATTAATATGCATGGGTTCACTAATGATCCCCAACCGACCAGAATGATATGGTGCGGAGACAGCAGCAAGCCCTCGCTGATATGCAGCCTGGGCGCGATCTGGCCCCTCGCATCTTTCTTCTGAATTTCCTTTGTGGTGGTTTCTTTTAAAAAAAGAAAAATTGCTTGAGCAACTGATTCATAATACCAAATCACCGAAATGCCCCCTTATTTTGTATGCATAATATTCATGAATGTCCAAACGAAAGCGCCCCTCAGCATCAATGAAACCTGCGCATCTAATTCTGCGTGTGGAGTGTTCATTTTAAGGGGCTATTACACGTAAACTGATTAAGTTCGAAATACATTCTAACGTCAGATCTCGAAATATAGTATAGCCTAATTAAGGATTTACCAATGGACACCACAGTAGATCGATGAATACTGAATGCTCAGTGAATACTGAATATCGATGCAAATACTAATGATACCAAATAAATCCACGCTACAGATATTGTCTTTCGTAAAAAACCAAAACAGAAACCACAAGTCACATTAGGAAAAACAGAGACCACTAGATTCTGAGAACTGCGCCATACATTGACCACTAGAGGGAGCAAGACACACATATGAAAATTGCTTAAGTAGAGGACCGATAGTTATCAATTATTAAAGGGTTTTCTAAAAGCAATACTGAAGATATATATGTTGAGCAGCATTGTTTGGGGCGTGGGATGATTATTTTTAGACCACTGCACGACTGAATAATGGTTAACAAACACTTAAAATCAGTCAATGACAATCGAGGATACGGCCTATCGCCAATACCTGGCACTTGACACTCTTTCCGGGTCATACATAAACTATGGCATCCTTCTTCCCATAAACAGAGACAAAGAATGTCCATAACAAGGCACAGGTTACAGAAGCATGATGATACAGAAGCTTAATGTTACAGGGATTGTAAAGAAGATGGATTTTTCCACTTCTGTACAGAAACCATTACAGATCATCCCTGGTACCAAATGGATGTCAAAATGTCAAGTGTAAAAATAAAAAGGGCAGTTTAATTTTCATAAATACTTACATGTTGACTTCCCAAGGTAGCGTGTATCGTAAACTGGTTGCCTAGCTACCCATTAGTTTGCATTCTATATATATATGCATTATTTCTTTTAAACAACCATTCACTTTCAATAACCACTTATATAATTAGGGTCGCAGTCATTCAAAGCCATTGCTGGTAAACTACAGTACATAATTCTAAATAGAATGTCAGTGTATCCCAGTGCACTGTATCCAACAATATGCAATAGTTTGTTAAATGAGATTTTGGCTTTAATCATTTTTTAATAAGCAGTGGTAGTATAATTAAACCTCTTCAGCTCCTTTGCTGTAACCCCTTAATCTGCCCACTCCCCTGCCTTAATGCTTATTTCTTACATAGCAGACTAACTTAAGGTTCCATACAGCAATGAACTAGTAATACTTTCTTTCTCCATAAAATGAATGCAATTCAATTTATGAAAGTATAGGTCACTGCTGATCAATATTAATGTCATCTATAAGACACTTTTAATAATGACGCTGAACGGTGAGTCTAAGCTTCAATTTTAAGCCACTCACAAATGTTTTTCTCATGTTTTTATCGGTACTTTTGCGAATTTTCCTTCAATCTCAATGAGTCGCTGCTAACGAGAAGCTCAGCCATGATGGTGCAATCCCCATGCAATAAGTACGTGTCTGATTTCAGTGATCAAATGTTTCAAGTCGACGCTAAATGTAACACGGTGTCCCAGCTGATTTTCAGCTGAACTTTTCCTGACAATTCAGTTTCTCGATAATTCAGTTTCCGATCTAATATGCTTGTGAAGGGCATCCTTGCTTTTTGCACACGTGTTTTGCTAGCTGGATTGCTGAAATGACACACCGGCATTATTTTCTTGCTGGAGACATTGCTTAAATTTCGTTACTTGACTCAGACACAGGTGTCTTTATTGCGAAATCATAAAAAGAGATTCACAAGATTTCAATAGTTATACATAAAATAGTAAAGAAAAAATATAATTATGTCGTTTTTTTTTTAAGATGTTTGTCCAAATAATTATATTGAAATGTCTTGAGTGCTTTGAGAATTACACGTTTATCATTGAAGTACTTTGTCAGACTTGACATGTTAGCAGCATAAATTGGCATTATTACCAGCAGCACTGGTAGGGCACACTCCAATCCAGCTCAAGCTGAAATTTTCATGACGTGGATGATTTGGATGATTTGAAATGACTGACCTAATTTATGCTGGTTGTTGTTTCCACCCAGAGTTTCTCCTCCACGTCAACTAAGATTCTTGTTTTGATTTTTTTTTTTAAATACGATCATACAATATCATCACTTTCAAAACCATTAAAATCAGCTTACCATACTCCTGTATGGCTCGCTAGTGTCATAAACACAGCACTTTGTGATACAGCATAGCATCTAGAAAATGAAATAATGGTTGTGATCATCTTGTGAACTGATGTCGCAGATATGCAAAGGGTAGGATAAAGCATACACTGAAACACTCCATTAGCCGTGCATGATTTGATGTTTCATAAATTCCTCCCATTGATAGTCTCCAGTTTCTCTTCACGTTACACCTGTGGTGCTACAATGGGATTATTCTGCATTATACCTGACTTCCTGGCTGCTACTTGGCATGCTTTAGATATTAAACGCAAATAATAAGTCCCACATTGCAATTTGGTGCAACACAGTATGACACGGTTTTTAATGTGTAATCTGAACCGCTTTATTTGTAGAGCGAAACAATTATGTGCTCTATAAAGTGTAACTGGCTTCTTGATGAGGATGCCACAGAACTGCATACTCTTTGGCCTGCAAGATCAAGACTTGAGGAGACTGCAAAGAAGGCAAGCGGCAGTTCACCAGTATCGCTCATCACGCCAATTAGCATGCGGTAGCAATTCCAGCAATAGCAATTAGCCAGTAGCTTTGCATCACACAAAGAGGAATTTAAATTCTCTAACCAGAAATGATGAGCCGCTCGTTTTATTGAACGTTTAAATGCAGATGAGGTAATTATTGCATCATTTACTAATTGAATTATCTTACACCAGTTTCTGGAACACGCTTCTTCTCTCTGCTGTCAACAATTTTGATAAACTTGCCAGGCATGATTTAGAGCTGTAACAGTAGCCCTTACCTGGGTATGTGAAGGACCTTTGAAAAATGAAACCATACTTGCATATGGTTAATACAACACCAGTGCATACAATGTGATAACTCTTGTTGTGCAATAAGTAAATAAATGCTATCAGTACATCACTTCAATGGAGTGTACAACTGCACGCCTTAAACAAGGCCAAACCCAGAACCATCCAGGATTGGTCTAGGATGACTTGGTCCATTCAAGGCTTTGGAAAACAAAAGATCCATGGTTAAATTTATAGGTGTGGTATAAGATGCTCTCTTTTTCATTTAATTCGATGTAATGAGGGGAATGATTTGCATGTGTTCGTAATCTCAATCTGTAACAGCTCTCTGTAATCAACTATAGTCACTGTCTGCTTCTTTTGTAATCTTTATGTCATACTGTACTGTGGTTTATATGTTCACGATATGTTGTAAGTGTAAAATCTCTTGTATCTTCTAATGAAAAATGTTAATCACAAATCAAATGAATGAATGAATGAACAGCAGTTATGTGACCATACTTCCTTACTTGCCTATTACTTTAATAATTCAGAAACTGTAGTGGCTATAAAATACTGTGTTCAAAGCTAATGATACTGTAAATTTGATAGGTGGATGTAGGCAACACTGATTCAGCATGAACAAAGAAACAGTCACCATATTAATATAAAACTATATCCAGAGTTGTGTCAGTTTAAATTATATTATATGTGTCATAGCCATACTCAGGCTAATATTAAAATATTATGAATTTAATTTTGAAGTTTGAAAAGCATAATTATAGTGAAAAGCAGCTTCTATATAAGTATTTAAGTAAAATTCTCAGCTTGCAGAAAGATACCATAATTATATTCACTTTTCATTAAAAAAATATCTTACAAACATATCTGATGCAATTTTAATTCTCAAAATTAATTCACAAATTCATTCTCATCAAATTTTAGATAAGCATACCTGGATTTTAATAATTTGCTAAATATACTAGATTATAGTTACATATTTCTATATTTACAAGATGCAATACATGCCTAATAATTAGTTCAAGGTATCTGAAAAATATAGCATAATAATCATTTTAAGAACAGAACCTGTATAATAAATGATGAAGCAGGATTGGTCCCCTAGCAGTTATACATTTTGTTATTAGTAACTAAATAAAAACATGCATACAAAAATACCATGAACCAGACAATATCTTTCTGTTACTATTGGTTTTAAGTTCAAAGGTCAGAGTAATTCAATGTGGCAATCAGACCTTTTTTATCTTAGAATAAAAAGAAATTACCCTGACCTTTTATTCGAAGATTCTCTCTCTAACATTCTTAGAGTGGCCTTTTTCTGCAAAAGAAAAATATCCAGGCGTTGTCATACTTTTATTTTGTAAATGATGCCTGCAAAACTGATCCATATCATGTATCTCAACAAGATTAAAATGTTGCAGTTCCTTGTTGTCAAACTTCTCAGCTGCCTGAGTAAAATGCTGCAACTTGCATTTTCATAAAAATGGAAAAAATGGCCATATTAAACCAACTGTATTATCACTTCAATGACTTACCGTAAAACTTTGGATTTATCTGAAGGTACTTAACCTAACACACACAGCATTAAACCTACTTATGTCAGGGCACATAAAAATGACCTCATCTACTTCTCCGCGCAACCCCATTATGTGAAATAAATTTGATATTTTGTTCTTCCATAAGCTGCAAAGTAAAGTTTCGTGAGGATCTCGCACTTAGAATCTGCCACTGCCTCCATATGGTAATGACTGAACCAGAATTTACCAACCTACGAATGTGAAACAATGACTATGAAACATGTGCTTGCTTCTTTCAGCCAAATTTTAGGCAACGAAACTGCATCTGCACTTATCTTCCCCTATTGCAAGCATTTATACCAGAGTTATAATGAATCACTGAAGAGAATAAGCAGAGCTAATTGGGAAATGCCCACATGTGCTACCTTAGAAGAAACGAAAGATAATTTAATTGTGCATGTGTTCATTAGCTATGGTGTACATTAGAGAAGCAGAATATGTTCCTTTTCATATAGAAGCAAATAAAGATGTTTACTAGGCTCGCAAATTAATCAAAGATTAATCTCAATTATGTTTTTTGTTTACAAAGATCATCAAAACAAAATAATCAAGATAAAATGTTTAGCAGTGATGCTCCCAGCGGTCCTCTTTTTATTTGTTTGTCAACTGAATTATATTTAGAGTTCAGGGAAATCCACGGTTAAAAAAACAATCCTTTATTGTTTGGTAAATGCATATTTCCAAAGTCCATGAGTAATTGTGTAAAACAATCGTAATCTCAATTTTGACCAAAATAATCCTGATTATGATTTTTGCTATAATCAAGCAGTCCTAGTGTTTACCATGACTGCACAGTTAAGATTACTTAGATAAGATTAAGTTACTTATTACAGTCAGAATACTTTGTCTGCATATTTGTGTTGCTTTGATGCCGGTGTCCCCTTTCTCACAAAGCAAAATATGGCCACCCTAGTCTACATGAGTCAAATGATTATGACATGGAAATGCCAACTGAGGATCTACGAAACTTCTGTTAGTATATATTTTTACACTCAGAAGGCTTACTTGTTGTTTGGGCTGAGCGATGTAACGACAATGATATATTAACTTAACATCATATAAAATTTAAACCATAAGAAAACTAGTAATTTTGATAAACTATTGATAATGAACGTTGCTGTGATAACACACATCAGCCTATCACAGAAAACAATGCAACTCCAACCAATTGTATGGTAGCCTTTTAAGAATGGACAACCTATCACCAGCAGGAAGGTTTATTAACTTAACGGAGCACAGTACACACTACTCCGTAGGTAATACACATCTGTCATGAGCGACGATAGCTTCCTCAGATGAAACTAGTGCGTCAATGTCAGTGAAGAAGGAGACAGCTGAGCAGCCACGTCACCTTTTAAAAAGGAGAAACTGTGGATAAACGAGGTAAAACGACAGCTGTGGTGTGGAGGTACAGTACTGTCTGGTGCGGCGTATTGAAAACTCGGCCAAAAACTTGTGCCAACTAAGACCGGAAATACCGAAAACCTATTTCATCGCTCAAAGCTTTGTCATCCAATACAACATAAAGAACAGAAATGCCTGCAGTCACACACACCGGGATAAATTGTATCCTGCAAAAACCCAAGTTGCAAGAAGTCAGGGAAAATACCCGCCAGCAAACTCTATTGTCGCCGTTTTCTGGATTATCGTTAACAAAAATTAAAACTATTCGAAAATATGTTCATAAATTAAATAAGAAAATACAGCCTTACAAAACTACAAAACAACTCTCATTATATTGCTTCCAAAACTAACAATTAAGTATTTTGCTTTTAGATGACCATTAATAATACATGGAACATATTTTTGCCCATTTTGAGTAATGTTGGATTCTCAAGATAAGACATAAAATACCTCTTAACTTTTAGTCTATCAACAGAAATAAACTTAAACTAAAATATAGAAAAACTAAATACAAATCTTTCACATAAAATCTAATAAATTCACACTGAAAAACTAAAACTAAACTGGATTTCAAATGAATATTTAAAAACCACCACTATAATAAAGTTGTGGTCTATGGCAAAAAATATGTTTTGTATAATTAATTTACTAAAATTTCAGTTTTAATCTATTCACTTTGTCATCTTTTTCATGTTCTGAATCTGTTCAAGGGGAATCCTAAGTGAATGGGATCTTAATAAAAATTAAGCCTTAACGAAAAGAGATAACGACTTGAATTATATCGTGATAATTATGATATCGACTGATATGAACAAAATTATAGTGCTAAAATATTTTGCCATATCACCCACCCCTACTCGTGGTATTATTTAGCATACATGATACAAACGAATTCTTCCTTTTGCATTAGTTTAAAGAAGAAACTACATTTCCCAAACATACGGCTCTGTAATACACCTAAATGTATTTAAAAGAATAATCCCCTGCGAGGACTGTGACCTCAGCATGGTGGGGGATGTGTGTGCTTCAGTGATCCACAGAGCTGAGTCCTGGTGCTTCTGGTAGTACTGGTGGGGCTTCCCTTGGGGGGACATGTCTGTGGGGAAAGGCCAGACAAACTACAATCTACAAAACAAACTACAAACTACAAACAAAGACCCCCTTGAAAAATACCAAAAAAAAAACACTGAGTACTCTGCCAGGAATTGGGTTACCGGGACCCACAATTGGAGCCAGACTTTGGGGGGGGGGGGGGGGTGTTCGTTGGTGACTGCCTAGTGGCCGGCCACCCCCATAAACAGAGTTCAGCCTAAAATGGCTATAGGGACAGCCCCGAATGGGCCCACAAACCACAAGGTGAAAGATAGGGCTCAGGTGACAAGGTGCGGTATCATTTGCACCACAGACGTGAGCAAGAAAGACCCAAACGGATCAGGTCTTGGCAATGGACACTGGCTTTGTGAGCCTGAAAGGGACCCGCTAGATACGGTCGCCGTGGTCTCTACAACCAAGACCGCTTGATGGGGGATGTAGTCTCTCTTACTTTAGAGTTTCCCATGGTGAAAGAACACAGGCAAGTGTTGGGATACTAATGTAGAGTTTCTCATAGTGAACAATAGGGTTGGCGCTAAGTGACTGCGACTCGCAGAGAGCGTCGTCTGTGTGTACGCGCCGAACAGCCGTTCAGAGTACACAGCCTTCTGAGAGAAAGTGGACGAGTGCCTCCAAAAGTGTAGCTCTTACAGGAAGACTCAAATAGCCAGTTGGGAGAGGTGGGGATATCAGGATGGGCATTATTGGGGAAAAAATGGCCTCCTGGATTTAAATTTGTGTCATCACCTATTACTGGACATCTGTGTTAACTATGGACACTTCATAACAAATATGACGTACTTGGTTATCAAAGCACCCAAGGCCAAGCATCAATAATTAAATCTGTAGTTGCATCATCTTATTTGAAATGATATGTTTTGCATACTTGCAGCAAGGGGTGGAACTGTCAGCTGATCACCACTGGCGAGTTAGATGCTTTGGATGATGGTGGCTAGACCCAAACGGGCCATTAGAGTTTGCTGGGAACGCCTGGCTGAAGCCTTCATGTGGTAAGAGTTGTGCTTGTATACTTGGCACAAAATCAAAGTCATTTAGGGTTGGCACTGGCCACTGGGTGAGCCTTGTGCCCTTCTCCTGTTTGTGATTTGCATGGACAAAACATCAAGGCACAGCTGTGAAAAGAAGAATATTCGTTATGGGTGATAGACAACATCCCTACTATATATATATGATATTGTCTTTTATGCCTCATCCAAGTAATGCCTCCATAAGATACTTTAATGCCAATTGTGAAGCAAATTGTGAATTAGCTCCTCCCAATTTGAGGGCACTGAGAGATTTATGGCGGCAAAGGCGGAGTCTTTGACGTTTATTAGTCAATCTACAGCTGTATCCTCGACGAAAGCCAAGAGTTGTGGGTAAAGACTGAAACAATAAGATTGTGAGTGCAACCTCTGCAGGGTTGCCAGGCTCGGGTTTCCAGACAAAGGGGAGGAGTTTGAAGTTGTGGAGAGATCTCGAAATATAGCTCTTGGATTGAGAGGAGTCCGTTGAGGTGTTCTGGGCATCTCATAAGGATCTCACCTAGTCGGGCCTCAAAGCGTTACATCCCACTAGGCAGACCCAGGACACGCTGGAGGGTGTACAGTATATCTCCCAGATGGCATGGAACACCTGCGGATCCCCCACAATGAGTCTGCTGCCTTGGAAAGAGGGGAGGGAGAGGAGCGCTGGCGATGAAGCTTGCCGGGAAGGGGGGTGGGGTGGTTGCCGGTGGTTTGCTAAGTTGGCAAGTGTATATCTTTGTGTGTGTGTGTGTGTGTGTGCGTGTGTGTGTCTGTGTATTTATATGGGCCCAAAATGCAAAGGACTATCATCCTGCCCTGATCTTCCTGGGACAGACTTCCGGTTAACTTGGGAAGTGGAATGTAGATGGATGGACGTTCTATCCGAATTAAAGTATATATTTGGATAGATGAGCAGGTGGTGCATCTTTGCCCGTATGCAAGTTAAGTTCAGGGCTATAATATTAAAACTGAGTTTTACAATGTAAATTTTTACATTTACACTTTGAAGATTCAGCACTTACGCATGCACTCAATGGCCACTTTATTAGGTACAGCCACCTAGTACTGGGCAGGGCTCCCTTCTGTTTACAGAACAGCCTAAATTCTTCAAGGCATCTATTTCACAATGAACTGAAACTGACCTTATGGAGCTTGAGTCACAATTTTTTGCACTTGTAGCCTTCCCATTGGTTATTCTGCCCTCATAACTGCTGCTGATTGGATATTTCTGATCGCGCCCTTTCATGGAAACTTAAAACACTATAGGACATGAAAATCCCAGGAGTTTCTGATTTGCTGAAACCACCATATACAGCAAAAACAATCATGCGACATTCAAAATCGCACAAATCACATGTGTCGCCTGCTATGTAACTTTTTCGATCGTTGGCTGAACTTCTCCACCCTGCTTGCATGCTTTATGTGTTGAGTTGCTGTTTCTTGTTTATCATTTGCTTTACTTGATTATAACAAATTAATCAATCATAAAAAAATAACTATATACTGAAATATACTATGAGACTTTCCAAGTCTCATAGTAGCAGATACTGAACTATACTAAATCTATAGTTAACATTATTAACTGGAGTAAACATTTTATATCAGATTTTAAATATTTTTAAACCAGACTTTCAAGTATTCTGAAAATGATTTACAGTTATAATAATGACTGATTTAACAAAACAGTGATTTTTTTTTTTTGCCCCATAACATCAATTACCTTCAAAAACAATTTTACTCATGATATTAACTATCCAGCACAATTTATCACATAATACTCCTA
This sequence comes from Paramormyrops kingsleyae, assembly GCF_048594095.1. Lineage (NCBI taxonomy): Eukaryota > Metazoa > Chordata > Actinopteri > Osteoglossiformes > Mormyridae > Paramormyrops > Paramormyrops kingsleyae. Next base: position 24,423,494 of record NC_132800.1, on the reverse strand, counting down.
GAAAACAAATTGCATGTGTTATTAATTTTATTGGTTTACTGCAAAATGCTATAAGCCCTATTTATTATCATACTGATATTCATACATATTTGAGTATTTACATCTCTAGATCCCGTGTTAACCGATAACTAACTGCCACTTGCAAATTATTTTGCTTGTTTTTATGCTTTCCGATAGAGCAGAATCTTGTTTTCCCCTTTCACACCTGGATTCTAGGAAAGCTGATGTTGTACCACGTGACTATCATTTACGATATCCTAGAAAACAGCCCAAGTCCACTGCGAGTCCACTCCCATGATTCTCTGGTGGTCTACTGACATCACAAACGATGGCCGACATAGTTAACACCTACACAATGGCTGTCCCATATGTGTAGCTTCTCCTGCGAAATTCATTAAACCTACATAATTGTTGTTGTACACCAGACTTTATCTTCATAGTCAGCAATCACAATTCACAGTTCTTCAGGAAAGGCCTCAATTTGTAATATGCTCTAAGTTTTAGAAAAAAATACTGCCTGGAAATTTCATCGTAGCTTGAAAATCGAATGTTCTTTGCAGTTTTACCATAATGGTCACCAATTTCACCATAAATGCCACCATTCTGAGGGCTCAGATACAAAACGGTACAGCAAAATTATTAGCATCGCAGACATCCCACCTCTTCCGGAAGATTCAGTAGCCTCAAGACCAACTTGATACCCAGCAATGATGCGCAATATCCTCGAAATCCGTCCCTCCACTATTTAAAGCAACAACGACAGCTAGCTTCTAATCTGCCTGTTCCTCAAAGCTATTCTGTCTTTGGTTTATATGCGAAAAGTGTGTTTGATATTACAGTAGAGCTGTCACGATTATTCGATTACACTCAATTATTCGATTCAAAGAAAAGAAAACGATTCAAATATACTTTCTTGTTTATGCTGCAATATGGCAAAAAGGGAGATGATGCATAGAGGATGTGGGTATAAAATAAAGAGCAAAAACCACAGTTGTGTGGGGCAACCTCACAGTAAAACGGAAAAAAAGATCCAGACATTCAGAAGACTTTCAGGACTGAGGGACTCACCCAATAATGCAAGGTTGGTCATGCATATGGATAAACCATAAGCCCTTTAGCCTCTTGGAGTAGCTTAGCTTCTCTTTGTCATCACTGCGCTTTAAATTGTTCTGTTAAATTTATTTTCTATGATTCCTCTATCTCTAGATGAACACCTCTGAAACGAAGGCTAGCCCCACCACCTCATCTTATATAAAACATAATAACACCATATAATATAAATTAATTTCTATGTTAAAGTATTGTGTGTAGGGCCAAACAATATTAGACAGACAGAGTCTGTCATATAAGTTGGTGGTGTTGTTGTGGGTTGTGCCAACAGACACAAAGCAGTGCAAACAAATCACTTGCTTTTATTCAGAATCACCTCTGTGGAATCCAAAATATTCCCGTACAGCGGAAGACAAATGTCTTTTGGCGAGCAGTTATGGTTCACAAATGCATTGGCGGTAAATTGCAGGCTGATTTTTTTAAACATATACTAGATAAATTTGAAAAGGGACAGTAAAATTGTCGAGTTTTTGTTTCCTATGACAGAGTAAAAACGTTTTAGCATAACATATTAATAGTCTCAACCCAGCTGACTATCGCAGTTCTTGCGATGTAACAACTGCGTGTGCATAATATGCGATGTCGATATTAATTAACAGGCCCAGACTAAAGTTGAAAACGTCGTATATTAACTAGAGCTGTCATTGCACACCACCACTTCCTGGGTATGGAATTTGCATCTTCTCCCTGTGTGTTTATGCTGGATCCTCTGGTTTCCTCCTACAGTCCAAAAACGTACAACTTGTGAAGTGGCGTTCATAAATTGTCCGTATGTATGAGCGACAGATATCATGCCCAGCGACGGGCTAGCAACCTGTCCAAGGTTGGTTCTTGCCTCAGGTCAATTGCAATACATAATGCAAAGTTATATATTTAATATAAGAATATATTATATGCAAACAATTACTCGATTATTTGTCAAATTAATCAGTAGATTACATGATAATTAATATAAACGATGGTGACAGCCCTATACTGCACTTGCAATTAAAAGGTTGAAATTGTAAATATATGTCATTACTACATTCCTCTACATACCTTCTTCTGAATTAAAACAGTATTTAAATATTAAACAATTAATAATTAAAAATAGTTGCCCAGTTAGGTTACCCAGCATAATATTCTTCTAGAAGAATCTCCTTATGCTCTCTTTAGGTAGCTTTAGGGTACTGGGCCACCAATAACGTCAAGCCTTGTTACTCCGTTGTTATGGTGCTTGAAAAGGGCAAAACAGTGCACATGGTCGATAAAACAAACACTACCCGTAGATTATGCAATTATTTGGTAGAATACAAGACTGGGAACAAGCGGTACTGCATAGCATATTGTCACATTACAAGGACAACGTTAAGGACTGCAAATCACTCCACATAACTATCGCTGAGTGAAATCCAGGAAAGAACATAATCCTAGACTTCCTTCAATTTAGCTGTATGCAATACCTTTGAAAATAACCTATGATGAAGTATGTGCATCTTAAGCCCGCTGTAAAACTGCACTAAACCATCAATGGGGAAAAAGACATGTCACATGCATGCGGGTTGTGTGTCTGTCCTCTTCATTATTTTAAAGCATTTACTCTAATAATATATAACGATTCACATTGTTAATATAAAGATAATATCCCTCACTATGATTATACACACACACACACGGATCGTACTCTGTTTGTTATTTAAACACAAAAGAATTCATCTCAGCATTCTTCAAATGATTCCAGGTGAAAGGCATAGTGCTGCATACGGACATCAAGAGAGTGAGTCAAATAAACCGTTCACCCATCAGTCCTGAATCAGCCCTGTGGATATACTCTATGTTCTATATCTATACTCGTTACCATTTTGGTCACCACTGCAGCCAGTGGGTTCAGATAGCAGCCCAGTGTTGAGAAGTGATCAAAAGCAGTGAAAAGGGCCGTATCCCAATGAGAGCACCAGTTCTGCACTAACCATAATGGCTCATTAATAGTAATGCACCGGTTTCTCAGTAGTGGGGGGGCAGCAGTCCTGTGTGCGGTATAGCAACACGGTAAGACCACACGAAACGGCGAGCTTTGTTTGTTCCCACGTCATCCATCCATTTTCTGAAACTACTTGTTCTATTCAGGGTCATGGGGGGGGGGGGGTCCAGAGCCTTTGGATATAAGACAGGGAACATGCCAAGATGAGGGGGGGTGGGGTGCAAACCCAACACAGGATACACTCACACCTACAGGCAATTTGATATCTCTAGTTAGCCTCAACGTGTTTTTCGACAGCGAGGGGAGACTGGAACACCCAGAGGACACCCCCCCCAGGGGGCATCGACAAACTCCACACACATGGAGCTGAGGCAGAGGTTCAAACCCAGGCCTCAGAAGAGTGACACAAGAGTGCTAACCACTGCACCATCCTGTCACCCCAATTACACCCCAAAAAGGTATAATTAAGGTTGTACGATGTGACAAATAAATGCTGATAATTTCATGTTGGCTGGATAAGATTAATGTTTAGAGTGAAATTTGCTCTCTAACAACTGGCCTGTACTACAGTGATATTTAGCAGTTCAGTCCCAAGCAGTCAATTTAGCAAACACTGTGTTAGCATTAGCTTCAGCTTTACGACTCAGGCTGAATGTCAGCTATGCAGCAGCTATGAATTACAGCAATTCTAATATGTGTTTACATTACCAGTTTGTCAAAATAATTCATTTTGCATTTGTCAAGATTGAACTGCAACAAAGCAAACGTATGCATGCAGAATCCAGGAGGCTAATTACTCATTTAAAAGCTGTATGTTATTGCACACATAGCAGCAAAATGTCATTTTTTTGTCACTTTGCATTGAGATGAAACATGCATCTGGGCATTGATACAGAAGTACAGGCCAGCTGAATTTAGTGCAGCGGCAGATCAGGAAAGCTTAGCATAAAGACTTAAATAATGTGCCAAATTTCAGCTATAATAGCACAAGTTCAGGTGTAAATTCATTCTCTTCCTCTTGTGCATTCCTTATAAATGTAAACATGGCCATTAACATTAAACTGATAAATGTTTTGTTCTTTGTTGTCAATGGACAATTGCCATCAGGGAGCCTTGCTTAGCCAGTTCATTAACTATGCTACTTCAGTCATAAAAGCAGGGATGCTATCATAAGTTATTGTACATGAGTACACCTCACATGAGTACTAGATCCATAACCATTATTGCTAACATTACCACTGCTACTGCATCACCAGCAGCCAGAATGCCAGTAGTTCCTGAAGGCCATCTTCCTCCTTCCACTGGGATTTTATGCTTCATTTGTTTCCCCAGGTCACCACAGAAACTCCAGAATCGTCAAAATCGGTTAGCAAAAATGCGCACAGCTAAGAGCGGTGTGGCGACTCGATGGGCGGCACTTTCCCCTCCAGGGTTGTGGGTTCAAATCCCATCTGGCATCCTTTCCAGGATGCACCCCAGCCTCGTTCCCTGTGCTGCCTGAGATGGGCTCCAGGCCCTCCCACAACCATGACCAGGATAAGTGGTGAAAATATGGATGGATGTATTTATATAAAAATCAACTACTTCATCTATAAAACTTTATTATATTATTATACATTCATAGCAGACATTTTGCTTCTACGTGTAATTCATTATATATATATACTGTATATATACGAAGACCTCCATTAGAATGTTACAGTTAATGTGTAAGCATTGGCATAGCAGATACAATAGGACCATTATGAATTCTTTGTTGTGTCATAGGCGGCAGGCAAAACAGGATTATACGCATTCACTTCATATGTTCCTCATTAATTTGTACCATAAATACTTGCGTTTCATTTCTGCTCTGACTCTCTGGCCCATCATGTTCGTTGCACAAACAGCTTTTGCCCAATGGCTAAGCTAAGCCGTTTCTCCAACTTAGAGCAAAACACCTTTCCTTTGTACTTATTTGTCCCGCTGTTTCAGCTGACCAGGGCATTGAATTATTAATAGCAAGAAATACAGTGGGCTAAAAATAACTATCCTGGGAGTATATTAATGTGAAGCCTCAAAATAATGTTCAAATGCGATAATTAAACATATTTTTATACAGGAATTTTCGCAAGCTACTTGTTAGCCAAAATGCTAAAGACATTCAACACAGCGGACCAACAAAAGAAAACAGTTCAAAACTGCATGCATATGTGTTTCAATACCTTTCTCATATTTTGACAAAAGATAAACATAAAAAAAAATACTTCATTTGCCAAAAGTATTTTATTCAAAATAATAATAATAATCCAAAATTTAAAACAATAGAACGGATGGATGGAGAATCGGCCTGCTGTTTTTGATTCGCTTAGATACTTGTGCATTTCAAAAAAATTACTCTGGATGAATGTTTATGATGTTTTACTTTTATATATAAATAAGAAAACTACGATAACGGATAAGAATAATGACAATAATATACATCATCAAGTTTTGAATTTTAGAATTTAATTTATTTTAACCATTTTGATGGTACACAAATACATCTAATAGACGTATTTACCTACTACTATATAAATTGCTCCTTCTTTATACTGTGTAGTATGCATTATTATTACATATTACACAGTTCTGTATATGCCTGTTGTTCTCATTAATTTGGAGTATTATTATTAATCAATCCATCCATTCATCCATTTTCCACACCTGCTTGTCTTATTCAGGGTCACTGGGAGCCTATCCTGGAAGCTACAAGCACAAAGCAGGGAACAACCCAGGATGGGGCGCTAACCCATCACAGGGCACAAGGCAGGGAACAACCCAGGATGGGGCAACAACCCATCACAGGGCACAAAGCAGGGAACAACCCAGGATGGGGCGCTAACCAATCACAGGGCACAAGGCAGGGAACAACCCAGGATGGGGCAACAACCCATCACAGGGCACAAAGCAGGGAACAACCCAGGATGGGGCAACAACCCATCACAGGGCACAAAGCAGGGAACAACCCAGGATGGGGCGCTAACCCATCACAGGGCACAAGGCAGGGAACAACCCAGGATGGGGCGCCAACCCATCACAGGGCACAAAGCAGGGAACAACCCAGGATGGGGCACCAACCCATCACAGGGCACAAAGCAGGGAACAACCCAGGATGGGGCGCCAACCCATCACAGGGCACAAAGCAGGGAATAACACAGGATGGAGCGCTAACCCATCACAGGGCACAAGACAGGGAACAACCCAGGATGGGGTGCCAACCCATCGCAGGGCACAAGGCAGGGAACAACCCAGGATGGGGCATCAACCCATCACAGGGCACAAAGCAGGGAACAACCCAGGATGGGGCCCCAACCCATCACAGGGCACAAAGCAGGGAACAACCCAGGATGGGGCCCCAACCCATCACAGGGCACAAAGCAGGGAACAACCCAGGATGGGGCCCCAACCCATCACAGGGCACAAAGCAGGGAACAACCCAGGATGGGGCCCCAACCCATCACAGGGCACAAAGCAGGGAACAACCCAGGATGGGGCCCCAACCCATCACAGGGCACGCTCACCATTCACACAAACATTCACACCTAGAGACCATTTGGTAACTCCAATTCACCTTAACACATTTCTGGACTGTGGGGGGGAACCAAAGAACCGAGAGGAGACCCATCAACAACACAGGGAGGACATGCAGACGCCACACTGGCAGAGCTGAGGCTGAGGCAGCACTGACAAGCCGCCCTCTTACTATTAATGATAACATTCATACAATTTGTACTGAAAAAAATTGAGGTTTGTATCTACAGTATTATTGTCTAGGAAACCCTTCATTCTAATCAAAACACAGTCTTATTAAAGACAACGAAAGATCTCAGACTGATTATGATGATATGAGCACGAAAAAGCAAAACTGTGAATGCAGAGATTGAGATTCTTGCACAAAAATAAAATCTGCTTGCAAGGAGGTTCCAATCTACATTGGATTACAGTACAAGGACCTTGTCCACATATAGAATAAGCATTACATGATAATAGGCATTCTATAACGAGCAAGTTACAGGAAACTTCATTGATGACAATACTGAATCTGTCTTGATTCACTGATAAAAGTTACGTTTTTACTACATGCACTCCTTATATTTTCAGTGTGCTGTGCTATCAGCCAGAATTAGATTTATATACATAGTTATTCTTGTCCTGGTCAGGGTGGGAGCTGGGAAGGAAACAAGCAGAAAGCAGGGGAACACCCGGGACAGGATTCCAGCCTATCACATGGCACATTCATCTGCATAATCACAGATTCCAGCCTATCACAGGGCACATTCAGGATTCTAGCCTATCACAGGGCACACCCATCTGCATAATCACATAGCATGGGCAATTAACAGATGCCGGTTAGCTGAACTGACTGCCTTTGGGCTACGGAAGGGGAACCCAGAGGATACCCATGCAACACGGGGAGAACACAGGGAGAACACAAGGAGAACATGCAAGGAACACGCACACTGCACACGCATGTGAAGCCCCAGTGCTGGCAGTGTGAGACTGCGTAACTAGACACTGTACCATCCTCAGATATATTTCCCCATCACTTCAATGTTTTTTTTAATCTAGCACAGACAGTCACAGACAGTGCTTCAAGGGAGATGTGAAGAAAGGCATTATGGGTATGAACCATTCCGTTTGTAAACATAACCTTGTGGCTGATTATTATATTTGCGCTCACATTTGAAATTTTACATTCATTCATTTTACGTACATTCCTATCCAATCAAATACTGATACAGAGTGGCAACTATTCAGTACAGCCTCTCCACAGGTTACGTTCCGATAAACCTATTCCAAGGCAAAAACATCATAAGGCGAAAATGCATTTTAACACAGTACGTCTGACCTAACAAACATCATAGCCTACCTTAGGCTACCTTAAACATGCTTAGAACACTTACATTACTACACAGTTTGGCAAAATCATTAACACAAAGCCTATTTCATAATAAAGTGTTGAATATCTCATGTCATTTTTTGAATAATGTACTGAAAGCGAAAAACATTTATCCATCGTAAAGTCGGAAGATCGTAACACGGATCTTCGTAACCTGGGGAGCGTCTGTATTTACTATGTTGTGAACAGAAGACTTTCCTTAAACACTTAACAATATTAATAACAATTATATCAATAATTATGAAAATGCCACTATAACATTCATCATATTGTCATGATATATATTTCCCATCACTAAAGTTCAGGACAGGTTATCTATCAAAAAATCAGTAAATTCAGAAAAAAAATAAGCTAAATGCAAATACCCATGCATACCTTTGTAAAGAATCATTTTCTCTCTGCAGGACAGCCCAACTCCTGTTTGTTCTCATATTGCTGTGATTCCTATACTGAGCCACTCACTAATATACAGGTGACCCTTCTAGTTAACATCTGTCACAGATCCAGCCTGGATCAGTCCAAAGGGATTTTTTTCTCCGCTCCCTGGTGGAAGCTTTTGAGAAATCTTACGTCTGAATGCTTATGTCCTACCAAAGAAGCTGATAGTTAAGGGGCAGATCACATTGTATACTACTACTTATGAACCATACCTGAGCTAAACTTATTTAAGGCTATAAATAGTATTAGTCTTGTTATTATTTTTATTATTATTATTATTATTATTATTAGTAGTAGTAGTAGTAGTATTAGTAGTAAGGATAATAATGACAACAACATAAAAGAAAATATTAAAATAAAACAGAATACAGTTTCTCATTTAGATACATACAACATTGCTTTACTAAATCATTTACTAAGCAGTCTAACTGCATCAAAACAACTTAGGTGGGAAGATTTTAAAAAGGAAATTGAATGAGGTGAATTGAATGAACATAATAAAACACTTATTTTGACATTGTGGGGACCATTTTTCCAGTCCCCGTAACGATAACTTCAATTTCATAAAAATCGGTTACTGCAATCAAAAAACTAAAAATGCCAAAAGTCTCATATTTAGTTTGGTTACTTGTGGTTAAGGTTAGGGCTGGGTAGGTCGTCATGTTGGCATTAGGGTTTTTCCCATAGAAATGCATGACGATCCCCACAAAGATATGAGTACAGGTCTGCGTGTGTGTGTGTGTGTGTGTGTGTGTGTGTGACCCAGGCACTGAGGGAACATGCCAGTCTTGAATGCCTATAAGGCTACAGTAATGTAAAGATTCCAGATTCCTGTCCCTTCGTGATGTCTGATGAGCTCACAGCCAAGGTGCAACACAGCATTATGGTTACAATGGACTAACATTAAGTACTAAGGAGCCATATTATGGTCATTTTCAATGTTCATAATTTGGATTTAAGGTACCCCAGTTTAAATGGCCTTGATCTTTGTTCACTTACATTTAGCCCAGACCACCTTAAATCCGACAAGTAATCCCACTAAGCAAGAAATCCTGCTTTCTGAAACAGGCCCCAGTACTAGCCAGGTTCATTGTTAGCCATTGTTAGCAGTTGATAACAACGTTTTGCGCATTATTTTGCACATACACGCACCACAGCAACATGTCCACAGAGAGCGGTTGGACAGTATTGTGTGTACAACCAATTTAAAGAAATGAAAACAAGACGTAAGTGCAAGTAAACAGTACATGACTTGGAGATTCAAATGTTACTCAGCAGTACTCCCTTCGGCATGTACTTTGGGCTTTAAGACTTTGCCGGCTGTTTACATGCCCATAAAGCTATTTAACACACTACAGGAAAGGAATTCACTGGAAAAGCCTATCAGGTCCCCTTTAAAATTGTGCAAGTAGCTTGCGATCACACCTGTAGCAGAGTACTTTACTTTATATTCAGTACTCAGCTGTAGAACTGCATGTTTTGACTGCTAACCAACAACTACTACTACTACTACTACTACTACTACTTAGAAACTAGTAACAATAATAATACTGCTGCTAATAACAATAATAATCACAGTATTCTGGAATGTCAGCAGAATTGCAGTTCAAAGGGAATTAGTGAGCAGACTAGAAACAAGAGCACTAGTCAAGATCGAGATACTATCCACTTTCACCAAAAAGTGTAATTGTGTAGTATTGTTGGTATCCCCCAGCTACAGTTAATTTCAGAGTGATAACATAAGGAATAATAAAGCTAAAAATATCAGTTCCCAACAGTACAAAGACACAGTCAGTTGTCCTTGCTTTATTCTGGGTCTAGTGTGAAATTAAGCTGACACTGGTTCACTTATCATGGCGCTTCTGCACTATTGGTGCCATGTGGGAGTCATTGTTGGTCATCTTTGCAGGCTCATTCACCAGGGAACTTCATAGTAATCTCACAGGGACTGGCCCAAAGGACTGAGCCGCTCACATAGTCAGGGCAGATAAAATGCAGCCTTCTTTTACTGGGATAATTGTCACACTGATGCCTAACATTAATTTAACAGTGTAACAAATGTTGATCGGAGTATTATTGTGCTTTCATTTTTATACCAGCAATGCTCATGTAAAACGTACCAAGCAAGATTTCCATCCATCCATCCATCTTTTAATCGCTTATCCTGATGAAGACCCCGGGTGAGGGGTTGGGGGGGCGGGGGGGGGGGGGGGGGGGCTGGAGCCCATCCCAGGCTGCACAAAGCACACCTGGGACTGGGGTATACCTACCTGCCCCTTTTAACATTTTCTAATTACTTTCCATTTCAGGACACCAGCAATTGTTCAATATTTAAAACTAAAGTCTCAATATGCAGTCACTTCTCCTTTAACTTTATGAAAATCGAGATGAATAATCAAGGATAATTACCAGAGAGTGAACATGCATTGTACAAATGTATGGTGTCTAATGCCCGTGAGGGGAAAACATCTGAAAGCTAACTTTCCCAAAGACAATAAGCACGCCAAGAGCAACCAGTGAAATGTTCACTTCATGATTATTCACAGTTATTCACACGCAATCACGTTACTCTTCCACTATTATTTACAATTACTCTTATGTCTTTAGCAATCCACACTTAGGACAGAATAATCAAGGATTCATTATTATTTAATAATAATCAAAGAGGAAATTGTGTTTTTGGTTCCTCCCACCGATTTTAAAGCAAATATACCTATAAATAAATATTTCTCAGTAGCTATAAATCTGCTCAACAAGTTCTGTCTCAGCCTCTTTCCTGACCATGCTTTCTCTCACAAAATGACCATGTGGAGGAATGGAGCAAAGCAGCTGAGAGTCTCGAACCCGTGCCAGCAACAAGGCGCCACAAATAATCCCAAGATGGCATGTGACGCCCCCCCCCCACCGGTCACCCCGGCGCCCCCCTCACCTGCTGGCCACAGTCTGTCGGCAGTGCTGTCTGAAGGGCATCAGGTGGTAGTTCATGGCGTCCAGCAACAGCTTCTGGCAGACGGGGTCGTTCCTCATGAAGTCGACGGACTGCACGCGCTCCACCAGCTCGGTGGCCGGGATGAGGGCGAAGCGCAGCCTCTTCATCAGGTCGGGGGCGTAGTGCATGCGCGTCTCGCGGTCGTGCTCCAACCACAGCACCGACATCTGGAAGAGAGCCAGCTCCGACTCCACCGGGGGCGGCAGGGAGTCCAGCATGCTGCACATCTCCTCAAAGTTCAGCAGCAGTACATCCTCCACCAGATACTTGTTCGCCAGCTTCTTGGTCTCATCCAGGCCGTGGAGAGCGGCGATCTTGCAGATCTGCTTGTAGTTCTGCACTGAGATCTGGTCATTGAGGAACTGAACGCTGAGCTTGGTGATCTGGGGAATGCTGAGGATCTTGCTGACGGACAGCACCTCTTCCACGGTGTCCAGCGAGAGGGTCACGTTGGCAGTGTATAGATACTCCAGGACGAGCCGCAGTCCGATGGAGGAGCAACCCTGCAGCACCAGGTTGTTGATAGATCTGGGACTCGCTAGGAGCTTCTCGTCTGGAGAAGAAGAGGGAGTTCCGCTGCTCCCCTGCTCCTTACTCGAAATCCCCTCGTTGTTGAGAGGATGACTAGAGAAGAGAGACCTGAAATACTGAGAGCAGGACGCCAGCACTGCTTTGTGGCAGTGAAACTGCTGTCCCTGGGCAATGAGTGTCACATCACAGAAAAGCTGCTTCCTCCACAGGAGATTGAGCCCATGCAGCAGAGTGTCGCTGTGAGTAGGGTCAAAGGTGGATGTTCTATCACCAGACCTGGACATGACTTCCTTACCGATAAGCCACCTACAAATAAAGCAGGCATACATGTACTGCTTTACAGCAAACATTGATGTAGAAAAAAAACTGTAATCGCATAACACAATTCACAATGATTTCCTAAGATTCGATCAAAAACAAAATGTTTAGTGTAAACCGCACCCAAAATCGTTGTTCTGTCATTAGTTTAATCGCTATAAATTATTCTGCATAAGTATCAAACCACCGCATATTTAATAAACTTCACCATTAAGTGCCCGCACTGTAGATTGAGAAATACAACTCGGATTGGCGATAGGTGTAAATGTACCGCCGGCAGCATTCACTCCCATCCATTTCTGCATTCCGATCTCCCCAAACGGCTGTTTTTATAAACCTATTATCGATCAGGCTGTATTTATGATAAATAATAATAAAAGGCGATCCCAGTAGGACGCTGCGGCTGGAAGAGACGCGGAGAAAACAAACTATTATCGGTGATACTGCAGCACCTTCCTCGCAAACGCAACTTAAGTTGACGGCGAAAGGAAAAAATAGGCACCCCACCCCCATAAAGATACAGCCAAGCTATTCCCTATTCAAGTTAATCATTATGTTTAAAGCGATCTTACGCAGGCACGGAATAAAGCTGCTTTTTTAAAAAAAAAAAAAAAAAGCCAGGCAGACAAAGCGGTGCAAAGAAAAGCTTGTTTGTCCCCCCCGGTATCGTTCATCCAGAGCGACTGCGATCCCCCTTGTTTCGGAGTTATAGGGTTAGCCAGGAAACAAAAAAAGCCCTTTGATCAGTTCGCCGACGTTTAGGAAATTATTTTATTATGATCTCCTACGCACATGGATGCAGGTATATTATGGGGACGCGAGATTGCTGAGATGTTTTTTCTAATGCAAATCTGGTAGCAGATATCCACAAGCTTTACCGTAAGGTGCCTGTCACAACTAAACAATGCGTGGTACCAGCTATACAACATAAGCCAAACTTACCTGACTCTTGACAAAAAAAGTAAGCTTCGGCTCCTTATGATCCTCACTTGACTTCCCTGTGTTTTCTTTTTCTTTTTAAAATAAATCCTTTTTTTCTCTCTTAAAGGCTATGGTCGATGCCCCAAAATGATCATTGATTCCAACTCATGCAGATACTATTTTTACATTTTATTTTTGTTGTCGGTGATCATTTGTTCTCCTGAATTAGAAGTGTGTGAGTGTATGAGAAGGAGCTGTGCTTTCTGCAAGAGAAGAAGAAGAAGAAATATACGTGTGACAAATTATGCTACCAAGAAACAACACATCATTATCCTTGGGCCTGGGGCTCAGTGAGTCGTAACGAGAGTAATAGGAAATCCACGGTTGGGGAGAGAAACGGTCGTGCATGGCCGGTGGAGAGAGACCGTGCAGGGGGATGGATGCTGGAGAGACTCGCAAAATTATGGCTCAAGGCTATTGTAAAAACTGTCGAGCGTAAATGACTGCGATTTCAAACATCTTTGGAAGAAAGAAAGAAAGAGAGGGGGAGAGAAAAACGGGTCTCTCCCTCGCTCTTATAGAGGGAACCGTCAAGTTTTAGTGCGCATTGCTAATTAGTCAATTTCTCTCTGCCTTCACAGCCCGGCGACTTTGCTGTTGAGCTGAAACTGCTAATTTCTGGGAGCAGCCTTTTTTTGGCTGTGAACTGAATGGATGAATGGGTTGTCTCGCACAGATGACAAAAAACCCCCTGCCTTAATCTCCATCGCCAAAACAACCCTTCATCTCCTACTGCTGCTCTTGCCTGTAGTCTTTCAAAAAATAAGGTGCTCGTGGCAATCTGCTAACTTTACCCGCGCACCTGCATCACACACACTTAGACTTAAAAAATAACAAACACGAACCTTACATTTTGTGGTGTGTCCTGTTTATTTCTTAGCGACGAGGCCTTTTTAAATAGGCGACGCATTTTATTAATTGGCAATGTATATATTATGATTTTCCATAAAACAAAGAAATCTGTTCTAATTGAGAGGATGTAACATTTCTGAAGTACTCTGCTATAAAGTCTTTTACATTAATAATTCTGCTGCTTAAAACAATCTGCCATTGTGGTTATTCTGCTGAGAACAAAACAAATTATATTGTTAAGGTTTGTAATTGGTGTGTGTTATGTGTGAATGAGTGTCTGATACAAACACCATCCAAACACATCCAGCCTCAATGCTATAAGGCTTACGCAGGTTATTAACTGCTGCACTTGTGCTGTGAGAAGTATGAGCTTGTATGAGAGCCGTCCTGCAGGACACCTGTGCAGTTAAGTGGTTTATCTGAAATGATTTTATACTAGTTAGCAGGAATTTTGGTGCCAGCTTTGTGTAAGTGATTTTAAATGCAGAAGAAAGACACAAATTAGCAGAATTCATTACGTATTGTTCACAATTCATCACTGTTTGCATTCATGAATCACTGTCAAATAAATGCAGTAGACCTATACTAATGACGACCAACTGTATGAAGTACACAACTGAGAGATGCACTGGGTGACCAGTAGGCAGTGTAGAGATGTAATCTATGACCTACAGCCAGTAGAAGAGACCCAACTGTGTTAAACAGGCAGGTCAGAGACGCACTTGGCTACCAATAACCCAATACAGAGTCACATACAGTATAATAATCAGTAGCCAGTGGATAATTACGCAGCCAGTGAAAACAGTGGGTTCTACTGCAACTAGAAGTTCAGCAGGCAAGTTTATATTGTTACACTGTGAATGTTTGCTAGCTGTTAGTTTTTAGAGGAACATTTTAAAGGCTGTTTTGTTTTAAACAATTCTCTGCATCTTTAACAGAATATTATCTGGGTCTCTTTGTATCTGCAGTGTGTCTATCAGTTTTAAGAAGCATAAACTTAAAAGATATTAGTACATTAGTAGCATTAATAGAACTTGTTCTTTCCTAAAGTCACTAATTCATTTATACTGCTGATTCACAGCACTTTGTTTTTTCAAGATTATGTATAAGTAAAGTTCTTAGTAACTGTGCCCTGTGATGGACAGGTATCCCGTCTGCTGTGTTCCCTAATCACTGTGCTGAGTATCCTTGGGTGGTCTCTACTCACGTTACTCCAGGGTGGATAACAAGTTGCAAGCAAGCAAATTCAAATGATAACTATGAAAAAAAACATTTAGTTTTGATGAAGTTAGTTACATCATCTGAAATGTCTAGTGGGCAAAGTTTTGTAGTAAAAAATAAAGCGAGGAGTTATACAGAAAATTTGGGGATTAGCATTTGGTTATTTAGCTGATTCCTTTGTTGTGATACATTATAGCAATGTAACCCTTACAGCAGTGACCTATGTGGTTAATTTTAAATGTTAGTGACCTCATCTAAACTGTGAAAAAGATTTTTTCTCCCATAAGAGTAATTGCCAGAAAAAGATTGCTGGCCTCCTTCAGTTTTTGCTTTGCCCAGGTTGATGATTGGTCCTCGCTGTAAACAATGCCAATACTCGGGTTAACTTGTCCGTCTCGGTCAGCCTTTATAATGCAGTAGGAAAAACAACAGTTTTGTTTAATCACAGGGTCCGGCCTCTTCAAGTCAATGAATGACTACTTTGCATTTCAGATGCTCAGCTCATGCTTTTAAATTGCATGGTTGCCCATTTATAGACACGCCATGATTATTACTATTATTACTGAATATTAACCCCAGTATTACCCACTTCCACGGACTAGAAGGTAGCATTGCTGTTAAAGGCAGGTTGTTAAGCATATTGCTTAACAGATTCCACCCATTCATTTTCCAGCACTTACCCAGTGTTGTGGTGTACAGAACACACTGGATGGGATGCCATTCCTTCACAGTGCCCAGGCACACAGATGAGGGGAGTTCACCTGGCTTCATGGGCTTCTACTGCATGAAGCGAGCGGAGGACCTGAAAGAAACCCACTGGAACAGAGAAGAACATTCAAACTCCATACACACACACAGCCAGGGGCAGGAATTGAAAACACAGTCCTAGTGGCATGAGGTTACAGCAAGTAAATACTGTATAAAATACAGAATTCATCCTTTGAAATACATGCAAAGGAGAGAATTGCAAAAAAATCCCTCCATTTTCTACATCATAATTCCCTATTAACCTCTGGTGTTTTGTACATTGATCAAATGGAATGTCTTATTTATTTATTTGTTTGTATATTTGTTTAAGATCTGAACCAACCAACTTCTACCTCAATAACGTACACAATATCAATAGTATGGAAAGCTGACAGGAAATTGCAGATTACCACTGACATTGATATTGTTTGAATCTCTTAAGCATGAAATCTGTATTCAACTGTTATAGTTGCAAAAAAAATATCAAAATGGATTTATTCATACTCTTTGGCAAATACACCATACTGTTTATATCATTGTGAGTGTATGTAACATCGGGAAATACTATTTAATATATGCATACTGCATACAGCTCATTTTGAAATAATATACATTCCCCATAACAGAAGGAAAGATTTTAAAAATAATTCTATGCATGCTGAAATGTTTTTCATTTTTTTTTCGCAAATTCTAAATTATTTAGTGTTAGATTAACTAAGAAAGACCCATTGATGGTAATCTGTTGTTATAAGAATCCAAATTTCCTATATTCATGGCAAAGATAGGAAAACTATTTTGGGCTTAAAAAAAGAGAAATTGTGAAGAACTGCTTCCTGGGAAGTACCCCATGAAGCTAATTATGATGTGGAACATTCTAGTTTACCAATACATCTAGTAAAATTAAAGACCCAAAGTCATCCATTAAAGATTAAGCAGTTCTTTATGTATCTCAGCAGGAGTCATTCGCTGCAGTTCCTACAAGATATGCAGCCAAGCCCACATAAGAGCAGCAAACAGCCACTTGGCTAATGGCTTTGAAACACCTCTGTTATATGGAGGTCAGGGGCTTTGCATTTCCCCCGGCTGCACACTTTAACACTGCTGCACGTACCATTAATGGCTTTCTGTGTAAGCCTTCTGAGATGTTGCTTTTCAACCAATGTCCAGAGAAATCAAAAAGCTAGAGAAAATGTCTTCAGACACGGAATCTTAAAAAATGTAAAATGGAATGATGTCTAGGGGGGGGGGGGGGGGGCACGGTGGTGGGATCTGGGTTTGAGTTTCTGCCATGGCTCCATGTGTGTGGTTAGCATGTTCTCCCTGTGTCATTCTGGGTCTCCTCTGGGTTCTCCGGTTTCCCACTACAGTCCAAAAACACACTAAGGTGAATTGAAGTTGTCAGATTGCCAGTACATATGCATGTGCTTGTGCCCCATGAGGAGTTGATGCCCTATACTGGGTTGTAGCCCCATGACCATGAATTGGATAAGAGGTTGCAGAAAATGGATGGATGGAATGAAGTAGCCATAGATGTGTGTATCTGTCAGTTTTCCATATCCATCTTCCAATTGTTGTGGGATATACATTCCGTAGGTACACAATGCAAATTGTCTGCCACTCCACAGGGCAAATCATGTGGTGCAAATAATAGCAGTCAATGTTGCACGTAAAGTAGGCAAATTTATGTGACTGAAAATCTCATGTCACTGTTGGTGCCAGATGCGGGCACCCCAGCGCCTCAGAAACAGGGCCGTAGTCCACTTTATGGGGCCCCTAGCAAGAAGTACAGCTTTGGATTCTTTGTGTTGAGTGGAATTCAAATAAACTGTATCCACATTAACTTCCAGAGTTAAATATGTTTAACTTAATTTTACAAAATGATGAAATATTTCAAGAGCGATGCTAACTATGGAGCAAGTGAAGAACTTCGAGATCACGTGGAAAGCTTGGGCAGGTGCGCTGTAAAGCATACCGCGGCCCAGAAACAGTCACCCCCTTGTAATTTTCACGTAGTACACTGTTAAGTGATTGGTTTATGAACCAAAAACACCAAGTCGATGGCATTTCTGCAACCACAAAACCCCTGTTAATGGGTAACAAGTGCAAAAATAATAGTTTAGTACGAACCAAGCTGTGCTGAACAACTCATCTACTCTTGAAGTGATTCTAGATGCGAAAGTCAGTCCTACCCAGTACCAGCTTGGTGTACCTAATAAAGTGGTCACTCAGTAGATATGCGTATTCTTGCTTATTTCTCTTGGTGTTTAGGTTTTTTGAGGGCTATCAACATGAATGTGTGCCTGACTCTCTAAGCAGAATGTGCGTTTGTTACTCGGAGCGGTATGTTGTGGCCCGATGTGACGAAATGGTGTTTTTACGGGCACGTGCACCTGCGTTTGCCACCAGAAGGATGGACCTCATGCCAAACATGCAGAAGGCCCTTGTTAAGAGATGTGGAATCATGAACTCCCACAAGTACCAAGAAATGTTGGTATAATGCCATGTTTCCCCTGCCGATGGGAGTGTGGCTGCAAATGAACTTTCCAGCAAGACAACAATCCCAAACATCAATCACATGTAACCAGGAATCGGTCGAATAAACAGGGAATGAACACCCCGGACTAACCGCTCTAATTTCTGTAGTCAAATCTGTAGGAACATGAATGATTTGAATGGAAAAAAAAACAGAAACTGAACTACCAGGCAAAAATAAATTAAAACAATTGAAAAACAATGGGCAAAAAGAAATTAAAAGATCTAAATGTAGAAAAGGAAAGAAAAACATAATAGAATACATAAAAAATGAGGCCAATTCCATATGCCTGTATTGGCCATAGGGGACCTCCAAAGCAAGGCCATTGATACAGTCTCAGTGTGTCAAGCCTTCACATTCTCCCTGTGCTGTGCAGGTTTCCGCTGGGTCCTCCAGTTACTTTCTGCATCCAGAAACATGCCGTTATGCTAATTGTCATCCCTAAATTGCCTGTAGCATTTGACTGCGTGCGTGTAAGTGCCCAGCGATAGACTGGCATCCCGTACAGGGTGTTCCTCTGCTTTGTGCTTCGTGCTGCTTCAGCCTCATAAGCTGTCTTCAAATATGCTGCATATGAATAAAAATATTTCATATAAACCAGCCCTGCATAGCAGTATTCAGAATTACTGTAATTAAATTACAATTACATTTGCACAAAATCTTCAGTTACCATTTGTTAGGATGTAAATTTTTCCACAGACAAAAATATTGTATAACAAAAAGTATCTGTCAATCCATCTATTCATCCATCCTTACATACATACATACATCTTTCAGCTGCTTACAGGGTCTTGGGGTCGCTGGAGCCTGTACAAGGCAGGGATAATGGAATATAATTCTGGTTAATTCACATTTACAGGCAGTCTCCAGGTTAGAAATGAGATCCGTTACCCAAGTCTGTTGAATTCAGACTTATAATAATAATGCAGTACGTACTTATAATACAAATAATAAAAATAACTACATACTGTACATTGCACAATGAACCGCTGAAGCGTTTTCACAAGCGTCACAAAGTAGTGCATGCGTTTGTCATTAGGAACCGTTGTGTTTAACCCAAATTTTTTATATAATCGGCTTTATGGCAGTTTGTTTGTATGTACACATTGTTCATGAGTCGGACGTTCTTAAGCACTGCTTGCATGCATTATTCACGCATTAGTATATTTGTGGAAATAATTGCCCATTAAACATAATTCCCCCTCCATCCTACAGTGTCAGAAGTGGAAACCCCTTTCCAGAAGCATGTCTCCTACTCCCAAACCCTCCTCAGATCCACCCGGCTGCTATTCGTTACCTGAGATACCCACGGGCTGGTGATCAATTGCTCTGTCTCCAGTAAACTCTCATTAAATACAGTAGTGTAACAGGATTTCCAATAAGTAATATAACATTTATGTCCATCATCTATGATCAGGTTGCAGAGCCAATCCAGGAGGCTACAGGCGCAGGGCAGGAAATAACCCAGGATGGGGCACCAATCCATCACTGGGGATGCAAACCATTCACACACACACCATTCACACCTGCGTCCAATTTGGTATCTCCAGTTCACCTTGGCATGTCTTTAGATGGTGGTGATGAAACCCCAGTCCGAGAGGTGTGAGGCAACAGTGCAAACCAATGGCCTACTGTGCCCCCTATGTGAGGTCTGTGACAATGATTTGGTATTCTTAAGTCGTAAATAACATTTTCTTTGACCAAAGAAGTGCTACCATCAGGAGTAGGATTTCTTGCAAGTGCAGGATTGAAGATCTGGACCTGTGTGGCTATGGTTTGGGTTAGGCTTAGGGTTAGGTTTAGGCTGGGCTAGGTTTTGGTTGTTCTTCTGAATCAAGCATTTAAAAAATATTTGGAAGTTTTTCCATTGTTTAAAGAGACATGGGGCACTTTTTATGTTTGGGTTAGAGTTTGAATTTTCCCAAAATCGCTGTGCTTGTGGAGGCTTCAGTCTGCGAGCTCCTAAAAAAGCTACAAATATTCAGTGGATCAAACAGGCTCCGTGCACTCGCATGCATTCAGAATTTTGGTTTTAACTTTGATTAGTGTTGTGATGAATTCAGGATGGCAGATACTGATTTGTTCAGAGTGTGTCACAAGTAAGTGTCTTTTGTGTGTAGTATGAGAAGCAATAAAACAAAGGGCTGTCTTACCTTCAAAATGGCTTTTCCCTCTTAGGAATTACTATCCCCTCAATGCTATAGTGACTGATTTTATTGACACAGCTTAATATAGCTCAACATCAAGCTGCTATTGTGTACAAGGATACTTTTTCACTTTGTCTTGCTTTCCTGTTAGGGTACTTGGTGTGATGTTTTCACTGTCATTTGTAAATTTATGGTGAACAGGACCAAATACAGTGAAATTTACACTGTAATGGATAATTGTAAGGCCCCTAACCCCAGTTGTTCAGGGATACTGGCTGACGCTGCTCTCTGATCCTCAATTGTATGTCACTTTGGACAAAAGCATTTTCATGCAAATGGAAAACAACCAAACATGTAAATGATCAAAAAAGCAAAGATAACTCTTATCAGCCAAAGTCGGGGGGCCGTTCTCATATTTAATTTAAAACATCAAAGTCGTAAATTGCATAAATTCATAAATTACAATCTTGTTACATTTCCCACTGACAGGTGACAGATAACCAGCCAAGACCCCAACATAGGAATGTGACATTGCAGTACAGAAGCAAGTGTAATTAGACCCTGACAGAAACCCAGGTATCCTGACAGAAACCCTGGTATCCCACACGGACCCTTGTCTCAGTTAGATTACCGTTATCATCAACGTGATAAAAATGATTATCTAGACATGTTCACTTATAGTTCTCTTGCTAAGTAACTTGTGTAATGGATGGAAGCTAACATTACAGAATGATCTTTTGACTAAATACAGACTATTATGCTGTTATTATCCCAGGTATAAGGACCTGCACTGGTGAAATGGGGTAATAAGATTTGGAGGAAAAGTAACCCCCCCACAAAAAATACCAAATGACAAAAGAGTGAAGCCTTCGGTGTATTCAGTCACGTTCCTGACAACGCCATCCATCACCATATTCCTAAAACAGGTAAAGCAGGTCGCTGCTCTCCACAGAAAGCACTGCAGCAGACGAGACTTCCTAAGCTTCCCCCAACCCATCCTAGTAGTAGAGAGGCAGGCATATTCCATGACTGTCTGGTCTAGCGCTTCATCATCCCAGTGCAAGTGTAAACCGCAGCGCATCACTCATCCTGCTGGAAAGGTTATGGGCTGAAACCTTCCCCCGAACAGCTGCACAACTACAGGACAAGATGACAAGCAATAAGAATCATCAGCAACCCCACCACCCACCACCCTATAGTCATCGTACCCTCTACTACATCAGCGTCAGCATCACACTCTGTTCTATCCATTTTCTAGTTGTATTTATACTAAGGAACCTTTGAAGTTCCCTTGTTGTTTCAATCTCATCCCTTATAACTCTTGTCTACCAGACTTTGTTTTTGGAGTTGCACTGCGTATTCCCTGTCCACGCTAAATGCATTTTCACTGTGTATGTGCTGTCGGTTCTTTGCATATTGAGTAAAACAAACCAAAAATATTCTTATATATTTGTATATTCTTATATGTTTTGCTTGGTAAACAAAGTTCAGTGGGGTGGTGTGCTGGTGCAGTGGTTAGCACTGTTGCCTTGGACCCGGGTTCGAGTATCCAACAGGGTTACATGTGTGTGGAATTTGCATGTCCTCCCCATGTCGTTGTGGGGTTTCCTCTGGATATTCCAATTTCCACACACAGTCCAAAAATATGCGGAAGCTAATTGGAGTTACCAAATTGCCTATAGGTGTGTGTGTGTGTGTGCGTGTGTGTGTGTGTGTGTGTGTGTGAGAATGGTTTGCGAGTGTGCCCTGTGATGGGTTGGCGCCCCATCCTGGGTTGTTCCCTGCCTTGTGCCCTGTGATGGGTGGGCGCCCCATCCTGGGTTATTCCCTGCCTTGTGCCCTGTGATGGGTTGGTGCCCCATCCTGGGTTGTTCCCTGCTTTGTGCCCTGTGATGGGTTGGTGCCCCATCCTGGGTTGTTCCCTGCCTTGTGCCCTGTGATGGGTTGGTGCCCCATCCTGGGTTGTTCCCTGCCTTGTGCCCTGTGATGGGTTGGCGCCCCATCCTGGGTTGTTCCCTGCCTTGTGCCCTGTGATGGGTTGGTGCCCCATCCTGGGTTGTTCCCTGCTTTGTGCCCTGTGATGGGTTGGCGCCCCATCCTGGGTTGTTCCCTGCCTTGTGCCCTGTGATGGGTTGGTGCCCCATCCTGGGTTGTTCCCTGCTTTGTGCCCTGTGATGGGTTGGCGCCCCATCCTGGGTTGTTCCCTGCCTTGTGTCCTGTGATGGGTTGGTGCCCCATCCTGGGTTGTTCCCTGCTTTGTGCCCTGTGATGGGTTGGAGCCCCATCCTGGGTTGTTCCCTGCCTTGTGCCCTGTGATGGGTTGGTGCCCCATCCTGGGTTGTTCCCTGCTTTGTGTCCTGTGATGGGTTGGCGCCCCATCCTGGGTTGTTCCCTGCCTTGTGCCCTGTGATGGGTTGGTGCCCCATCCTGGGTTGTTCCCTGCCTTGTGCCCTGTGATGGGTTGGCGCCCCATCCTGGGTTGTTCCCTGCTTTGTGCCCTGTGATGGGTTGGTGCCCCATCCTGGGTTGTTCCCTGCCTTGTGCCCTGTGATGGGTTGGCGCCCCATCCTGGGTTGTTCCCTGCTTTGTGCCCTGTGATGGGTTGGCACCCCATCCTGGGTTGTTCCCTGCCTTGTGCCCATAGGCTCCAGACCCCCCACCACCCTGATCAGGACAAGCGGTATCAGAAAATAGATGAGAATAAAGTTCATTCTGCTTCTCGAAACTGTAGAGTTTATCTAGTGGTATGAATCATTCTATGTGATGTTATTGGTAGCTATACACACACAACTAGCCAAAAAAGCAGCATGTATTAGGGTGCATTAGATCTTCCTTTTGAATCTGCATTCAGCTTGGTGCTTAAAATTGAATTGCTCAGATCGGAGTTTCTCACTGCTAGTGCGGGTTTGTTAAATTCATTCATTTTTCATTTGTTGAAAATCACTGAAGTAATAATTTACCAAAATTTCTTGACCAAATGGATAAATAAATTAGGGTCACGTCAACCTGCGCAGGAAGTACATGAAATTATTCCTTTCCAGCGGAAATAGTGGAAGTGAAAAGTGTACCCCACTATTTCTTGGATAATCTAGATAAGCACTCAGGGGCAATTTTGTCCTGGAGGTAATAAGCATACAGTGAATGATTGTGCTCACCGGCAATTAAAATTCAGCCTTGTTTTTAAGCAGAAAACAAATCTATCAGCAGAATACCTGGCGCTAACTTGCCGAACAATAAGAACAGATTTCAGTTTGATGAACTCTAAAGGGACAGTGTCTTTGAAAAACTCACCAAAGTTGCGGGGTGCCTGCAGGTGTTGTGTGGGCTGGTGTATAAATTTTGACTGTGGCTGAAACATGAGTTTCTAAACGGCCCACTGATCTAACTAGGGAGGGCTTGTCCACTGCTTCCACTAGCTATCTTAATTTGAAAACAAAACAGATTTCTCTCATCATTTGTAAAGTGCAGCTCTCCATATTAACAGATCTCCTCTTCCTTGGTAAACAAAAGAGGGTACTCAACTGATACATTGGCTATCTGCTGATGCTTAATTTACCAAAGGGTTCTCTTGTAGATATTGTCCATTCAATTCTCATGAATAATTATAATAATAAAAAAAAAACTGTCCCTCATATCTAGTATGGGGTCATAGGTGAACATGGAGCCTATTCTAAACTGGCAATAGCACAAGGCAACAGGACACTGAATGGCATGCGGATGATTTGCCATATCAAGCATCTCACAAGATTGTACACCATCTGTTTCCTTACATTTTAATATATTCTGCTGGATAAAACCTTCAAAAATGCAGCGATACATTCTCTTTCGTTTTACTTTTAATTTTACTTTTCTACATTTCACTTGAAAATCACCCCGTCTCTTTTAATTTTCAGGCACAGAGCATTTTTATGCATTAATGTTTATAACTTAACCTTCAAAGTCAATGTCAGATACACGTTTGCTTTAACTGTATTCTTTTTACCACTGGGGAGCATTCTCGATACCGACTACAATTCAAATGTAAAATGCAGCATTGTTGAATGCTCTAGAGAATTCTGTCAAACCGCTTTTCTTTCATGCCGCAGACAGCTAATAGAAGCTATACTTGCGTTTTAGTGAGCTCCCAGCTAACAAACATGAACATGATTTCAACATAACAAGATATTTTGACAAGCATGGAAATGAGGAGAGCCAGTGGAGCTTCATAGCTGTAGACATACAGTTTTCTCTCCGCATTTCGTGCCGCTCTGAAGTGCAGGAGAGCCACACTCCACTATGTTCAGACGAACAGGAACAGTAAAGGTGCAACGATTCCTGGGATTGGGCGCTGAATGATTGGGGTCATTCCACAACACATCCAGAGTTGGGTAATTCAGGTCCAGAGAGTAAAAGTCCAGACCGGGATTTTGTTTCAACCAACCAGTTGAGTGCTCTGTGACTGTGACTCTTTATACTCAACTGATTGGTTGAAACAAAATCTTGGTCTGGACTTTTACTCTCTGGACCTGAATTACCCAACTCTGAACACATCCTGCTGAGTAACATCTTGATAGAGGAAATCTCTCTGTCCTAGGAATGTGGCCTTATTGTTGGACTGAAGAAAAAGCCATGCTGTTATCTTTAATTATTTTAGTGTGAAATCCTCTTGACTGGAATCTGCATTACCATAATCCAACTCTGGTCTATTTCATTCTAAAAACACCCAAACTGAAGCTATTATGTATTTTTTCATATGATTAATTGATTCAAATGTATATATTAGAGCTCGAAGCCCCGTGTGTCCTGGTACTCACACTACCATCATTAAAATTATCTGCAATTAGTGCAAGTTTGTACCAGATCTGATGGCTTTTGTTCACATGCATTGACGAGTCATGGTCACCCAACAGCCTGACAGCAGATGATGGTTGTTTCCTCCTCGGACCTCTCTCAGTAGGTACTCACCACTACTGGCCATGAGCTACCTTCATGCCATACCATTTCAGAGATGCTCTGACCCGCTCATCGGACTGTAGCAGTCTGACCCTTATCAAAGTCACTTAGTCTTTATTCATGACCAATTTTTCTGCATTCAGCATTTCGACTGTGAGTAGTGAATGCTGGCTTGTTTTTAAGATTTGTTCGTTAATATATTCAACATTTGTCACGTTAGTCATGTGGCAGTAGTCATAATGTTTTGGCTCATTGGTGTACAAACACACATGCACAGGTTGCTAATTATATCTTTGCGGGGACTCTCCATTCATTTCTAGGGGAAAAACTGTAAAACCTTAAGCACAAGTCACAAGTAACCAAAACAAATACAAGACTTTTGGTATTTTTCGTTTTTTGATTGCATTCACAGATCTTTGTGGAGACCGGAACCTTTGGTCACCACAATGTAATATAAAACTAATACACACACACACACATTTTTCCTTCAGGTTTTCTGGTAATTCATAATGCTGAAAGGTCTCAGTCATGAATAAAACTAATTGTCCTAAAGGAGGTAGGGCAGTCTGTATCGTCAGGGCTGACCATTGTCCTCTCGGAGGTAGGGCAGTCTGCAGCGTCAGGGCTGACCATTGTCCCCCCGAAGGTAGGGCAGTCTGCATCGCGGGACACGGTCTATCAGGATATCAAAATGACAGGCAGAAACAGGCTAGTGTAACAGTGTAGCGGATGGCTATGGCAGTGCCAGAAACCACAAAAAAATGGCTAAGGGTGGCAGTCTGGGTCTGAAGCACTTTGTGTAGTGTCAGCACAGGTGTAGCGTTCATCCATCGGGAACATGGTGAAGGACAACTCAGCAGACCGAGTCGCATTCCCTCCACTGCCTGTTTTACCTCCGTTTTTGCAAGCGCGTTACATTCGCAGGGGAAAGCAGGATTAAAAAATCCCAACCTTTCTATTGCCTGTACACTTCCTTTTGACATGCAGTATATCCTGGCTTTGTTAGCGAAGAAACAACGGCCATAAGGATGGCTAGAGACCAAGCTGAGTATTCATACACGACCCCTGGGGGCACCGATAAACAGCACAACTGTGATCGTTTTCAGATACCAGTGCAAAGGTATTCTCTACCCTGTGCATATAAAACAGTACATTCTATTGTGTTTTCCCTGTTCTTAATTTATGGGTTATGGAAGCTCTTTCTCTTGATATATAGAACAGAGCATAGCTCCAGAATAACACATGTGGTTTGTGTGGATCTTTTTACTTGCTTTACATTTCACTTTCTGCATACGGTGTATTAGTCGATAACTATAGGTATGGTTATGTAACTGTTCTAACGATGGGAATGCGCACCTGTACATATACATATATTTCTCATATATTTACATGTATCAGGGGTATAGCTACAATGGGTCTGTTACTAGACTGATTTCAGGAAATGAAATTCAGACCATAATCTGTCATTCATTTCTAAAGACGCAAAAAAGTATCGATAATGAAGGTATCACTGAACCGTGCGCAAATATTAAAATGTTTTTTATTAGATTTGTTTGCGACATATTAAACATAAATGTAATAATATGTAACATTGAAATTATACATAACACATGCTTTCTCCTTTTGTGTTATTTTCTGCATATACATATAAATCAGATTTTTTTTTCCCTGCTTGATTTACCAACAAATGTATTTTAAACATTTATGATTACATTAATTAACATTTCCACATCAAGTTGTGTTACAGATTTATTCTACAATAGACTCATATTTTTCTTAATGCCGTTTAAATAAAATCAAATCAAGACTGAGAAATCAGTCTATTCCTCACATTTTGTTACCAAAATGTATTTACAAACAAGATGATATCACATACTCAGTGATATTAATATGATAGGTTCCCTGATCTGTAAACATCTGGTTATCTTGCTTTTTCATGATAAGAGAAAGTGCTGAGGATTTCCAGTTTGTGAGCACATTTGGGCAGAATCTTTCACAAGTCACAAATTGCAGATGGGAGGCAGTGATCTTGAACAGGCAGTCACATTTCCGTGACCATCTGACACCTTCCATTTAGAAAAATAATACTTTCTCTCTTAGCATACGCTCTCTGCTGCACCCAGCTCCAGGAATCACGCTTCGGGGAGTTTGCTAGGCTTGGATCTCAAGTTTTCCAGTTTCTGTGTCTGGCTTTTCTAGAACTGAAAGGCCTTCTTCAGCACCAAAGACAAAGGAGGCAAAATGAGCACAGGAAAATTTTGTTACTCTGCTTTGTTGCTAAATTGTTACAATATTATACTCCAGAAATGACAAATATCCAAGTATTAATAGTCTACAGTAGGTATTGTGAGGTTTTATCATAATAATTATTATGTGTTTTTCTTGTAACTAGATGCCCTTATTATACTGTGAGCTGAATGAATGACATTAGATGTGTCACCATTTTAAACAGCTGGGGAATCATTTAGGTAACTCTTTAGGTTAAATCCGTAGCTCAGGGGGGAAAAGCATTATATCTGCAATCCAAACCTAAAACCACTTTGATGATCTGAATTGGTTCTTAACCTTCATTTCAGTACCGACATTATTCATGACATGTTTATTTATTATTCATCTTTATTTAACTTCCTATTGCCTTGATTTTGTATTTTGATGATGACTTGATGATACAATTAAAATAACACGATCGGCAATTAATTACTCCATAATGCTAATTTTATCATTCAGTCTAGGAATGCATTTTTGAAAACATGAGTCAAGGGTCTGTGTGTTCACACATGTAAACCTGTGTGTGTGTATATGTGTGTGCGTGTGTGTTTTATATGTATATAGATATTGAAAATTTTGTTTTCCTTCATTTTAAGCTAACGGTTATTTTAAAACATTAATTGATGTTTAAAATGAGAACTACCTTTATATAACACAACTGTACACAGTAAGATAAAAATGAATATAGACAGGAGTGGTATAGATGCTGTTTATCTAATGTTGTAGGTTAATGTCCATTCCCAGGTCTATCAGATCTACTTTCCACCGTGTTTTGACTTCCGTCAACGATATACTGTAGAGTGTGAGTGCAGTATTCTTTGTTGGTGAACATGTGTGTTTGAGTGTCGTGTAATATAGCCATATTCAGAGTGCATGCTCTGTAAATGCTAATTTACTAAACGACAATTTATCGAGTTCCACTGATACACAGCTGTAAATCATACACTATGATTATACGCCCCCAAGGGCTTCCTGTGTGAAAAAAAAACACATTTCCAACCATGAATGATTCCTTCACTCAAGTTTTAAAAAACATGTCACTTTCAGTCTTTAGGATATTGCATGAGATCTGCAGTGTCATTAATCCCCCCTTTTTTTAACCTCCGCTTCTTCAGGTGAGCTGACTGCAGACCACCTGAAGTGAGAGAGGAACGAATCAGCAAGCCTGAATGAATTAGCAAGACTGAACAACAGAGTAAGACTGAATGAACTGGTGAAGCTCAACAAATGAGTCCGATAGAGTGAGCGTCTTTAAAGCTAATCAACCGAAGGACTATAGCTATGTAGATGTACGTAGCTAAAGACGGGGGTGAACACATTACCGTAATCTAAACCATGTATCAGATTCAGTATCTGAACAAATCTGACTAGGTAAGGATAAGTTGAATCTGTAATGCAAATGCCAACATCAAACGAATGAAATTATTTGAACAAGCTGGTATTCACATTGACTCAGCTCATAATGGCAGTAATGCAATGCACACCATATATATGAAGTATACATTTAGGAAGAAAAAAATACCCAAATAAAAATTGGATCGAGCGTTTCCAACCTTCTTGGAACAAGGAACCCCCAAATAGCGATCCCCTCCTACTACTGCGGGGGGGGGGGGGGCATTAATATTTCTTGCAAGCGGGTCTCTCTTGAAAATGTTTGACTCGTAATATCGAGCACTGTATATTCAATAAGTGCAATTATGCACTTATTGAATGGTTGTCATGTTGCATAAACTAATACCAGAATTTTGTCAGTTTGCAGCACACGGCTCTGTACCCTGTGCAATTGCTCTAAAGGAAAGGTCTGGAACCACAGGCTGAAAACCCTGGAACTGGGTCATATATAGAACCAATGTATCCAGAAATTGCCCTCGAGAGACCAGCCCAGTTCATGCTGATCTGCACTGCAAAGCAAGGCACCACAGAGGCACACACAGCCACGCAATCCATGCATCCACGGAATTATACTGGTCTTACCTTTTATTCCTGCAGAGTTATCTGTACATCGACATACATTGGATCTAATCACTCACTCCAGACATTTCTCATGTGCGGCTCCCCAATGGTGGAACGGGCTGCCAAACCACATTAAGTCATCAGATTTCATCTCTACTTTCAGTAAACGACCCTAAGACCCATATGGTCCAGGAATACCTCTACTAGCCTATAATCTACTTCATGTTCCTCGAACGCTTTACATCAGCACGTTATGCTGATTTGAATAGATGTCTCATCAAGTTCTTGCTTTGAAATGTTTGTAATGTACGATTTGCCTCACCTGTATGTTGCTTTGGGCAAAAGCATCGACGAAATAAAATGGATGTAAATCTAATCACACAATGGCATGGCATGCAGTTACTGAACATGCTAATACACCTCCAGCCCAATATGAGCAGAGGAACAGGAGAACGTGTCTGTTCTCCCCATGGCAGATGGCTCCCAGTGTTGCGTCTTCTTTTCACTCTTCCAGGTCCTTTGGGTGACACTTGCGATAAATTGTCTCCTTCTCTAACTCCCGTGGAACAGAATCTGAAAACCGAAATGGGGATCAAACTTTCCAAAGGTGGCTGAAGACTTAATTGGCTTGATTTTAGTAAAGTGTGATGCACTGAGAATAATGAACCTCAACTATAACCTGAGGATTAGCATTCATGAGGCTGGATCTACATCGTTTAGTCGCAATGGGTGATGTCGTATTTTTTGCTGTCCAGAGACTGCTTCCCACCCAAGGTGTGGGTAATGTTCATTTTTTTGTGTTTTTTTAATTAGATTGATTTGATGTGGTGCTGCATTGCTCATTCTCCCCTGTTAACTGAACCACCTGCTTTCCCAGTAGGATCGTCACTTGATGCAGTGTCCCTAAAACTCCACTGGGCCTCCCTGTGTGCTTCACTGGGTCCTGCGGTAACAACAGGGACATGGAGAAGACCACATTCCACTGCCATGCAGGCAGGTGAAACCACAGCACCAGCTGGTAGACTCCTCTTCTGCTTCCAGATCCAGATCACTGACGACGCGCTTCTGAACAAAAGTTTTTGAACAATACAAAGTTGCACTTGTGCGGGATGTGATAACAGACACAATCTCTTGACCAAATATCTTACCTTATTTTATTTTTAACACATGCCATAAAACATGTCATGTTTACAATTTGCTAACAGTCCAATAGCAAGGTAAAAAGTCCTTTTCATCAGCATAACTCGTGTTACTGAATGTTAATATATTTTAACAAAAGGAGACATAATTTCTGGGGTGGCATGCTGGTGTGGTGATTGGCACTGTTACCTCAAACCTCTGGGATCAAGGTTCGAGTCTCTGCCAGGCTACAGGGTCTGTAGCATCTGCATGTTCTCCCGGTGTTGTCATGGGGTTTCCCCTACAGTCCAAACGTATGCTGAGGTTAATTGTAGCTACCAAATTGCCCATAGGTGTGCGAGTGAATGGTGTGCGGGAGAATAGTGTGCGGGTGAATGGTGTGCGAGTGAATGGTGTGCGAGTGAATGGTGTGTGGGTGAATGGTGTGCGAGTGAATGGTGTGTGAAAGAGCCCAGTGATCAGTTGGCGCCCCACCCTGGGTCGGTCCCTGCCTTAGGCTCCAGACTCCCCCATAACCCTGATTAGGACAAGCAGTTTCAGAAAATCTCTGGACAGAGACTTAATTTCAAATATTATTTAATAAAAAAATAATAATTGTGTTAGCTCAGGAAAACAGTCTTGTTGTATATTTTATTCATCTTCATTATACATTACAGTTGTATATACCTGCTTTGTTTAGTTTGCAGGACTTTTATAGCAAAATTCTCAGACCTCATTGTCTGCAGGAGAACACCAGCTCATATTCTCAATTAGCAGTAGCGGGAACTACCCCCACCCCCCCCCCCCTCCCCCAGCTGGATCATGGCATTGCCATTTTTAAGGGAATGAGCTCACACAGTTGTTGAATGGTTAGCATTTGACTGCTATATAAATCGCTCATGTACTGATTTTGTGTCATTTGCTAACATTCAAATAAATCATATGCGTTATATAATGTAATACACTTTATTCCATCTATCCATACATAACTGAGTATCTCACATAGCGCTGCAGAAAGTCTATCATGAAACAAGGCAGGGCAAATCCAGGATAGAATACCAGCCCTAAACCCAAGGTAAGATACCCGTCTACACATAGACAGGGGAATTTAGAGCTACCTGTTCAGCTAAAGCCAAGGAAAACCAAGGGAGTATTTAACAAAGCAGGATTACTTCATGAGGCAGATTACTTAAGCCAAATGTAAAGATGGACCAATTGTAATGTGACTTACCTCTCTTCCTATTGGACCGTTTTCCCATTTGGCTTAAGTTATCCAGCTAACTGGGAAATCCTGCTTTGTGGAATACCCCCAAGAGTCTATGGGCACAAGGCAGGGAACAACCCAGGATGGGGCACCGACCCACCACAGGACACAAGGCAGGGAACAACCCAGGATGGGGCACCAGCCCATCACAGGACGCACTCACACACCATTTACATCTATGGGCAGTTAAGTAACTCCAGTTCACCGTAGCATGTTTTGGACTGTTGGGGGAAACCAAAGAATCCTGAGGAAAGCCCTCAAAGCAGGGGGAGAGCATGCAACCTCCACACCAGGAGCCATGGCAGAGACTTAAGACCCAGTCCCAACTGTGTGCCGGGAGCTTCATGGAATGGGCTTCCATGGCCGAGCAGCTGCATGCAAGCCTCACATCACCAAGCGCAGTGCCAAGCGTCGGATGGAGTGGAGTAAAGCACACTGCCACTGGACTCTGGAGCAGCGGAAACGTGTTCTGTGGAGTGACAAATCACGCTTCTCTGTCTGGCAGTCTGATGGACGAGTCTGGGTTTGGCGGAAACCAGGAGAACATTACCTGCCTGACATCAACTGTAAAGTTTGGTGGAGGGGGGATAATGTTGTGGGGTTGTTTTTCAGTGGTTGGGCTTGGCCCCTTATTTCCAATGAAAGGAATACTTAATGCTGCAGCATTTGAAACAATTTTGGACGATTTCATGCTCCCAACATTGTGGGAACAGTTTGGGGATGGCCCCTTCCTGTTCCAACAGGACTGTGCACCAGTGCGCAAAGCAAGGTCCATAAGGACATGGATGAGCAAGTCTGGTGTGGAGGAACTTGACTGGCCTGCACAGAGCATTGACCTCAACTCCATCAAACACCTATCGAATGAATTAGAATGGAAATTGCAAGCCAGGCCTTCACATCCAACATCAGTGCCTGACCTCACAAATGCTCTTCTGGATAAATGGGCAAAAAATCCCACAGACACACTCCAAAATCTTTTGTTTGGTTACTTATGTGTAAGGTTAGGGCTGGGATTAGAGTTTTCCCCATAGAAATGAATGGAGAGTCCCCACAAAAATATAATTACAAACCTGTGCGTGTGTGTGCGTGCATGCATGCGTATGTAACTCAAAAGAAATTTTAAGCAAAAATGGAGCCTTGTAGTAATGAAATATTGACTTTAATTATATTGTGATAGTTATTGACATTCATTCATATGAGAAAAAAATATCGTGATAAAATATTTTACCATGCCACCAAGTTCTACTCCAAAGCACCGCACACTGAATTAGCAATTACCCAGCACCCTTTTCTTCATCAAGCAATGCACTGTGCATAACTACCATTAAGCCAGCTAGAGTTTAATGATATTTACTGTATTTCACTGTTTTTATTATTGTCTAGCTTAATAGTTCAGTAGACAGATCTATTACTGTCTATGACTTTCATCACCAACAGTGTTCAAAATGTATTAAACATGTGGAATAAATTATAGTGTATTATAGCCTGTGTTTTACCCAACAATTTAAGGTTGGCCTGTTCAATTAAAAAAGGCAGTGACTCCTTATTTATATTGCAGTCTGTGTTTTGTATGTAGGATGCACCTTTTTTGCGATTGTTCATTTAACATACAACACCTATTATTCAGAGGATGTGTTGATTAGGTAATCACTGAATGGTGCACAGATGCCAGTAACACAGTGGTATTACACATATGTCCTATTGCTTGTGCATGAAGCCAGGTTTTTATGCTTTGTTATTCCAACTTTTCATCGCAACAAATTATACACAGTGCAATTTTAAAGGCATGCGTGCATCTGTACGTGTAATTTTTGGCTTTAGTTAGAATTATAATGTAATCTTTTTCCCAGGTCGCTTTTGTCTTAAATAATTTATCTTAATATCTGGCTTTACATCTCAGAAATCTACAGATTCAATAGGGGTTTGTAAGATTCTCAAATTCACTTTAGTAGAGTACGCATATAAAATATAGGATTACCACTTCATGCCCTTATTAATCTATTACCGCACTAATTCTTTATTTCTACGTATAATTACATCGTAATTAACCTATATATTTTTTTCCTTTTGTCACAGCTGGCATGGGAGACAGCGGTAGAGCTTGGCTTAATATGCGACGCTTGGCAGTGATGTTAAACCAAGCGGCCAGAGGGATGTTTATGGTGGGGGTTCTGAGGAGAGTAGCTTGGGACTTCGGGGGTGGTAGTGGGGAAGTGTGGCCTAGGGGGTGGGGTGTGGGGGGGGGACACAGTGCAGGCAGGCGGCAGACATCCCAGCTGCAGTAGCTTCACTGGCCGTCAGCGCAGACGCCCTTCTCTGAGTTCTCAGCGTCTGCGTACAGGCAAGCCGAGCTGAAGAACATGGTAAATGAGAGTTTTCGCTGAAGCAGGCAGGCAGCCCTCCTTCCTCCTCGCTCGTGTCTTCTCTTCTTTTCTCAGTGTCCACGCAGAGCGCCTAAGCACCCACAGCCCTCTCCACTCTGCGGCCGCTGGCCGCGCCTCGTTGCCTGTGGGGGGGTCTGCCTCCATGCGCCCGCCCCGGTGTCCGGGGGACACGGCCAGCGACGACTGAGCTGTGGACAGGTGGCAGCTGTCCATGGCGCTGAAGGGTGAAGGCTGTCCCCCCCCCGTTGCCTGCTTGGGGTGGCAGGATGCCCGAGAGGCACCCAGAGGCTCAGCCATGACACGTTTTGGGTGCTATGTCATTATGGAAGCCAGTTGTCGCTACAGCGTTTATAGGATTTTTTTTTATAGAAATCTATCATATTTACCATCATATAGCAGCATGTAAGTATTTTATTTACTATTCATCTTTGCAAAATGTTTTTTGGTTTTTAAAGTTTCTCCTCTATTATAGCATTCCTTGTTGCCATATTGTTATAATTAAATAATCTGAATTTCCACGTTTCTCATAGGTTCTTGCTCAATGCATAGTACCAACGCCAATCCAAAGCAAAGGGTCCAGCACACACCTCTTCCACTGTGTTTGCTGTCAGTCACCGAGCTCTTTACACTCCATGGCCTGCAGGCTCCGTTGAGTGATGTGAAATACTTGAAGGGGAAAGCAGTTTGCTTGAGTTCTTCCTTCAGCCCTGCAGGTGCCAGGATGTGACAAGAGGCAGAGCGACCGGCTGTCTCAGCTACCAGAATGAGCACACGCGCATTTCGATATGACTGGATGAGGGTCTCTCCATCACAAAGAGCTAATGGGTCACAGGAAGGATGAGCGCAGATCAGCGTTACAGGACCGCTCTAGCTGATGGAAGAATATCAGAGCTACAGCAAATACGTCTCACGTCAATGAGAGAAAGATCCCAGTTCCAATCCATGGAACATGTAAGGGACGACTCTAAAACGAAAACTGTTGACTAAACACAAGCAAACCACTGCTGAGTGACCCGATTAACTTATGAACTACAAAAAATGTTACAAAGCAGGTCAGAAATAGTTGCTTATGCAAGTACATTATCAATGCATTGTGTGTTTCAGACAGTGTGGTCAAATTGCAGATTGGGTTTATGAACTGAAATATGGAAGTATCGGTGACACTCGAGGGGACCCAAGTGATTTAGTGACTTAGTTAAGTACAAATCATGAACAAAATATAGTAATTGTATGAAATACATGAACTGTTATGATTGATTAATGATGAACAAACATGGCATCAGTATGTAACTAACACTTAGTTTCTGATTAATTAATACATTAAGTAACAGTGTACTACTACATTATCTGTGCCCCCTCAAGTGTTACCAAATTATCAAATTATAGCGGGAGAACATTTTAAAACAAATTTGAGGAAGCACTTCTTTACACAGCGTGTAGTCAGAGTATGGAATAGTCTTCCTGCTATTGTAGTGGAAGCTAAAACCATGGGTTCCTTTAAATCAGAGCTAGATAAGATTTTAACAACTCTGAGATATTAGCTAAGTTCTCCCCAAACGAGCTTGATGGGCCGAATGGCCTCCTCTCGTTTGTAAATTTCTTATGTTCTTCTTATGTTCTTATCTGTAAACAACATAATAAAGCCCTTACTGAGAATTATTTAAATTCAGGAATTATTATCTACATAAAACTTAGTTTTGACTTAAGAAAAACTAGTAATTTTTCACTGTATCAGACCTACTGTATAACTTAGTTATTACCATAGACATGAGAAATTCTGTTGTTTTTCCAGATAGTTAATCATGAATGATAACTGAAGCCACAGATTCGGATATGTATAACAGTCTTAAAGTTACCTGTGCTACTTACATTGCAACCCTGGGTCAAAGTTATTAGATGAACAAGGTGGTTTATCATAGGATCAAGTTCAAAATGAGAAATTCACATCATTATTAATAATAAGCTTTGCCTTTCAGAAGTGATAACTGAGAACTGAAGTGAGCTTGTAGTTAGACGCCAATCTCTAATTTACATTACGAGAGTTAAACCAGCTATTGATATTATTATGGAAGTAACTGGAGTGAGTGTCGAACTGGGCCGTTAAGACTGACCTGGCTTGGAGAATTTTAGGTGCATTCAATGTCTCCCAGCATCCTCAATCAAGACAAGCCCCATCTGAGTCATTTGACCTGAATTTTTAATTAATGAACTTATTGGCAATTTCCATTTTCAGATTTTTTTCTGCAATTAATAAATGTACATTTTCTGGTTATTTAGCAAATCGTAATTTATTTCAGCGAACTATTGTTGCATTCAGTGGCCATTTTATTAGGTACTCCTAGTTAGTATTAATTTTTGCTGGTGTACTTTATGGGTATGTGAGTTGTGTACTGTGCTCGTTCAAGGTTCAAGGTCACTTTATTGTCATCAGCAGCTTCATACATGTACAAAGAGCGATAAAACAACGTTTCTCCTGGGCTCCGGTGCAACATATAGTAACATATAGTAACACTTAACATCACAGTAACAGGGCGTGCAAGGTGTGAACAGGCAGTAAGTAAATAGTGCAGAGATAATAAATAAATGGTGCAGAAACGTTGTAGTTAAGTAAAGTGCAGTTGCAAGTTAGAGGTAGATTGTATATGCTTTTTAGAGGTAGATTGTACAGTGATACCTCAGTTCTCAAACTCATTAGAACTCGAATTTCTTAAAAGTCGAACCAACCAGTTTGAAAATTACCTAGAACTTGATCTGAATCTCAGAAGTCAAACCGTGAACGCCGACCTAAGATAACTTGTACGCCCAGGGAAATGAGTCACGTGGCACGTTTGTCAGCGGAAACAAAGGGTAAAGCTTCAGTCTCAGCCTCGCATTTGCTGTGATAGCATCATGGATGTTTACACTAGCTGAATACATATATTTAGACAGTAAAAATACATTTAGACAATGATAGACAGTAACAGTGAACATTATTATATAATAAAATGCACAGCTATTAGGGGAACATGTAGACCAGAGGTCCTCAAGGGGCCAGAATCCAACACAGCTTGCAGATTTCCCTGCCGAAACACATCTTATTCAGTTAACTACCAGGTTTAGTAGGTGTGTTTGAACAGGGAAATTTGCAAACTGTGTTGGATTCTAGTGTAGAGCCCTGATGTAGAAGTTAAGCAACAATCCTAACAGCCCCAACACGCTGTACAGTGAAGGATGTTCCCAAATATAATCTTAAATAACCCAGAGCAGCATCTCCCCCCCCCCCCTGTACAGTCACTGCCTCCTTTCCGTGGGTGGTCACTGCCTCCTTTTTCCGTGGGTAGTCACTGCCTCGTGGGTGGTCACTGCCTCCTTTTTCCGTGGGTGGTCACTGCCTCGTGGGTGGTCACTGCCTCCTTTCCGTGGGTGGTCACTGCCTCCTTTTTCCGTGGGTGGTCACTACCTCCTTTCCGTTGGGTGGTCACTGCCTCCTTTTTCCGTGAGTGGTCACTGCCTCGTGGGTGGTCGCTGCCTCCTTTCCGTGGGTGGTCACTGCCTCCCTTCCGTGGGTGGTCATCGCTGTCCCTGGTCTACCCTTGCTTCCTTTTAGTGCCTCCGGAGTATCTTGTGAAGATGCTGCACATGCCACCCAAGGCCACTTCACTCCCTGATATGTTTAATGTCGACTGTGCGGCACCATTCACAGCTCATAATTACTGCTGTGTTGTGCTAAAAAAGGCCAGGTCATTTCATGGTGGATTAGGACCTCTGAACTGTAGCTATATGTGATGAGGAAGCCAGTGCTGTAAGCCTCTGGAGTATTTTTTTCTTGAGTCACTGAGGACAGACATGCAGTCATATAGTTGTTTGCAGCTTATTGTGACCTGTCAGGTACTCAGGTACCCATAGAAGAAATTGTGTCGAGATTTATAACCGGTACGAAATATTTTGAAACATCGTGATGATATTTTAGACTCTTCGTACCATGGATGAAACCGCAAGGAGGAAAATTAGCTAGTGAAACTCCTAAAGATAGATTAAATACATCGATAGCGGTTAAAAGAGAAGGTACTGGCCAATCATTAATGAAGCTGATGCAGAATTTTCCATCCTTATTTTAACCACTCTTCTGCTGCGGGGCAGCCTGCGGCATCGAGCTTTAGACTGGCATACACCCTAGATGGGAGGCCAGCTGTCAGGACATACATGTACTTGATGGGCATTTTAGAGCCGAGACTAACTGCGTGTCTTAGGACTGTGGGAGGAAACTGGATTAACTAGAGGACATTAACAGGGAGAACAGGGGGAACCTCACAGCAGCAAAGCAGTCACAATGGCACTATGTGTGTGTGTGTGTGCATGGTCCAGGTATACATTACATTGTGGGTCCCCACAATGTGATAAAAACCTGTTATTTTGATGCTGTGGGGACCATTTTTTCAGTCCCCACAAAAGGAAATTCAATTTTATAAAAATCTGTGACTGCAATTAAAAACTAAAAATGCCTAAAGATATATATTTTGTTTGGTTACTTATGGTTAAGGTTAGGGCTGGGTAGGACTTAAGGCTGTCATGTTGGGATTAAAGTTTTCCCCATAGAAAAGAATGGAAAGTCCCCACAAAGATATAATTACAAACGTGTGTGCATGTGTGTGTGTGTTTGTGTGTGTGGTTGCCAAATTGCCCATAGGTGGGCTTGTATGAGTGAATGGTGTGTGAGTATGTCCTGCAACGGGTTGGCACCCCATCCTGGGTTGTTCCCTGCCTTGCACCCATGGGCCCCGGGATAGGCTCCGCCCCCCCCTCGATCCTGAGTAAGACAAGTGGTTACACAAAATGGATAGGTGGGTGGATATATTATATTTTATAATTTTGAACATGAAACTATATTAACATATCTGGAAAATATCTGGAAAGTGCCACTCAAAAATCTTACATGCACAATAAGTGTTTCCCAATCCGGTCCTCGGTAACCACAGACAGTCCATGTTTTTGCTACCACCAAACTCCCTGTCAGACAAAAATTGGAACTGTCTGGCAGGGAACTCGGAGACAGCAAAAACGTGGACTGTCTGTAGGTCCCCAAGGACCAGATTGGGAAACACTCTGTCAGTGGTATTGTGCATGTAAAATTTTTGACTCAACCTTAGGACTATAAGGACTATAAGGACTATTATTCATGCTTTATGAATGTGTAGCCAGAAAATTAAACTTTTAGCATTATAATCTTTGGGGTACAATCTCTCTACAGTACAGGACAGATAGAAGATGAAAGTACAAAGTAGGGCTTCTCAGGAGTAGGGAGAGAGGAAAGATGCAGCTGATCCGATCACTGACCTGAAATGCTATATGCTAATTGACCCACAGTGCTTCCCAGACTGGTGTCTGTTCCCACACTGCCATCTATATCTGCCTTACTATATGAATCTGGCCTAGCAGAGGCAGGAGAGGGAAATGTTGAGAAAATGTCAGTGCCGGCAGCTCAAACATCAGTCAAACATCAGTCAACAGCACGCTTGTTCCATCGTCTTTGCCATCTGCCACCTGGCGTGCAGCAAAAATCTTAAATTCTTTCCGACCAGCCATGCAAGTAGAGCTCATTATAACAGTTATGGCCTTCCAAACAGTCCGACTGCTTAATCGATATAGTTCTTTACCTGGCATTACATTCGAGCTTTTCCCAGTTGTTGTTAACTCACTTGTTTACTTCGTCTTCGTTGTCATGGTATTCCTACCCACAATGTAAAAAATATTCACGTAATTCAGTAAAGGGAAATTAAATTAATTGGATCACGCACGGACTGGCCATCGGAAAGTTTGTGAATTTTCCCCATGGGCTGGTCATGTGGGGGCCATTGAACTGGCCCATTAAATCATAGCCCCTATGATTGAATTGATATTTTATTTACTATTTGCACAGGTATGGAAGTACAAATACTTTGGAATTCTTGCATGGTTCCTTTCAATCAACCTAAAAAAAATTCAAAAGAAACACGACAGAAGCACAAGAAGACTGTGACATATAATGAGACTATGACATATAATGAGACTATGACATATAATGAGACTATGACATCGTAGACAGTAAGCAATCAGATTATTGCTGCTAAGAAACTGTTGTGGTAACATGTCCTGTGCATTATAATGCATACTGGTCTTGGACGCCTGAGGTCATAACCAGACTCCCTCTACGTGAACAGTGAATGTCCCGGATAAAAGAATAAATTAAATGTCCAAAAGTGTTTAATATTTATATTATATATTAGCCAAAAAAATCTGTGCCTTTTTCCTACAGACCAAAAGCTAAATCTTACTTTCTACAGTGAATGCAGAGTCCAGTAATATACTCCCCTATTACAGGCATTGTAATAACTGGGAATAGCATTGAACAATATGTAATTCTATTTTAGAAGTGCAATTCAAAGAGAAACACTGTTCTTATCTATCAGATACAACAAGGTGCTTTGGTAACACTGTAAACGCAGCTGTGAAATCCAACCCCAACACATGTAAGCCATCCATCCATTTTCAAACCAGTTATCTAAAACTGGGTAACAGTGAACCTGGAGCTTATCCCAGGAAGCAGGGGCCATGAAGCAGGAGAGACCCGGGATGGGATTCTTGTTCTCTGCAGAGCATACACACACACGTTGAAACATACATGCACAATGGGCAATGTACAGCACATGCACAAACATACATGCACAATGGGCAATGTACGGCACACACACAAACATACATGCACAATGGACAATGTACAACACACTCACAAACATACATGCACAATGGACAATGTGTAGCACACACACAAACATACATGCACAATGGGCAATGTACGGCACACACACAAACATACATGCACAATGGACAATGTACAACACACTCACAAACATACATGCACAATGGACAATGTGTAGCACACACACAAACATACATGCACAATGGGCAATGTACGGCACACTCACAAACATACATGCACAATGGACAATGTGTAGCACACACACAAACATACATGCATAATGGGCAATGTACAGCAAGAAGTGAAACACAAGCAATATGTCTGTCTCCAAGCACATAAACCCGGGTGAAAGGGGACCCCCCCCTACCCTCAAAGTTTCTGAAGGAAACCCACATAACACAGGGAAAACATGCAAACGCAGCACACACATAGAGAACAGGTAGGGCTTGCTACCCACTGAGCCATGATGCTAATCCCAAATTAGCAATCACCTACACCTACTTAAATCAACTAGCCAGTGAGTGTAATGCTCATTTAAAACTGATGTTGATTTGTCTTGGAATAATTTTAGATACATTTTTTTTGATGAAATGCAATACTCAGCTAGCCACATTTTATGTTTTCAGATGTCTGTCTTTATATGTTGCCAGTCACAAAACCTTTTGCCAGTCACAAAATCTTATGGTAACAGCTGTTATTTAGCTGACTGCAAGCAACTACTGTTTTTATACACACTGTGTTTTATGACTTTGGAACCCAGACATAAAAGATAACTGAAGATTTTATTTAACAAATGCTCATCAAAAAAATCAAAATAAAACTCAACAAATAAACAAAGGCGAAGGCAAAAGTTGCTTTTCCTACCTACCAAAAGTCTACATCACTCAGCCAGCGAAAGGTGGGGATGTGGCCTATCACCATGGCTAATTGTCCCCTAAGGGACAGAACAATTCCATCAGCTAGGAACATTATGACTGAGCAAATACGTGGTTTGTTTTAACTTTCTTAGCTTTTTTAATGTTTTGATGCATGGCCGACTGGCTTTTCGGCTGTGCCTGATTATCGAAACCCCCGATATTGAGTAACCTGTAATTGAGCTGTGAGCCCCAGTCTTGATGCCAAGCTTGAGATTTTTACGCCTATCAAAGCTGCACGATGACTAAAGTCTTCCCCGTTGCAAGATTCTGGA
Source organism: Paramormyrops kingsleyae (assembly GCF_048594095.1). Lineage (NCBI taxonomy): Eukaryota > Metazoa > Chordata > Actinopteri > Osteoglossiformes > Mormyridae > Paramormyrops > Paramormyrops kingsleyae. The sequence goes on along the minus strand of NC_132800.1, from coordinate 24,380,922 downwards.
CACAAACCAGCATCAATATTCGTATCCTACTCTGTATCAGACCTCAAAAAAACACCAGCAGAATACTCAAGGATTTTAAACCTTCTATCTATTGTAGTGGTGCATAGTTGAATACCTGAGCAGATTAGCCTCATAACTTTACCTGTCCTTGACTGACTGAATTCAAGGTACTTTGCTTATAGCTTAGTTTAAAACTTCCTCTGATTGGCTGTCAGTCTGGCATTGTGATTATGCTCTAGAACCTAAGGGTAGACAGATGTGTTGTCCTGGGTATGAAGGCTGTGCCCTGGTCAGTTGATACTTCCTTAGGGATGTGCATCTGTTCAGCAGCTTTTGCAGTAGCCTGGGAGAGGGGAAAGGCTTTCATTCACTTCATTTAGAAGAATGGCTCGTTGATTAGATTTCCTGGTAACACTCTTCCATCCCTTTTATCTAACAGGTTGGCTATGGTTCTAAAATAGAATCTCATCGTTGGAATAAAGACTTTCGAAAGACTAAGTACAAGTGAAGCAGTGTGTAGCCAGGCAACAATGTGTCAAAGGTTGCAGCACTGGTAAGGTATGGAGCATGCACTGAATACAGTGTGTAAGGATCATGCACTGAATACAGTGTGTAAAGAGCATGCACTGATTACAGTGTGTAAGGAGCATGCACTGATTACAGTGTGTAAGGATCATGCACTGAATACAGTGTGTAAGGAGCATGCACTGATTACAGTGTGTAAGGATCATGCACTGAATACAGTGTGTAAGGAGCATGCACTGATTACAGTGTGTCAGGAGCATGCACTGATTACAGTGTGTAAGGGGCATGCACTGATTACAGTGTGTATGGAGCATGCACTGATTACAGTGTGTAAGGATCATGCACTGAATACAGTGTGTAAGGAGCATGCACTGATTACAGTGTGTCAGGAGTATGCACTGATTACAGTGTGTAAGGAGCATGCACTGATTACAGTGTGTAAGGATCATGCACTGAATACAGTGTGTAAGGAGCATGCACTGATTACAGTGTGTAAGGAGCATGCACTGATTACAGTGTGTAAGGAGCATGCACTGAATACAGTGTGTAAGGAGCATGCACTGAATACAGTGTGTAAGGAGCATGCACTGAATACAGTGTGTAAGGAGCATGCACTGATTACAGTGTGTAAGGAGCATGCACTGATTACAGTGCAGTGCCGCACCCACCACACGACAAACCACCTCAGGGGTGAGCACCTGAGTGCAGCCATGTGGCAGGTGATACCTCAGCACCACACTAGTCTGAATGGACCAGTGTGAGTTTTTCCAGTGGGTGCAGTGCCAATCCTGCCACCAACCCCCAAGTTTTTCCCTGTAAGTTGGAGGACCTCCTTACAGGGCTGGGTGTACTGTAGATTAACATCATACCCAGCAGTCCAACCATTCACGGGATTCAAACTAGCAACCTTCCAGTTGCTGACATAGATCCCAAGCCACCACTCCGTCCATAGCACTGGGCAGAAGTGAAAATTATGAAGTGCAGGCACCTGCAGGCATTGAGCATTAAGTAGGTGGACACACTGATTAGCAGCTTTTCCCTCAGATCAGATGCATAGCTGTGCCTGGTTCATATTCTGGAATAGCTGCTGGAAAAGATTCATGGTGCCATCCATGGATTCCCAGCCTCATCTCTTCCCACCAGCGGAAGACATCAGTATTCATTGGGGTTTGTCCTTGAACGTTTAACTGGCCCATTATGAAGTCCTCTGTCACCCTTAGTGGCTGGCAGGACTGGACAGTCTCCGTAACAATATTCATCTCACTGATGACATACTACTGCACGTGAGACATGTGAATGACATCAGGAAAGTTGTCCAGTAACTTACTACAGTACCTTACGGCTTTCACTGGTTATAGCCTGCAGCATGTTGGAAGTTCATTTCACATAACAAAGTGTTTTATCACAGCATAAGCAAGAAAGGATCAGTACAATTACTTATCAAAATAGCCTGCAACTCATTTAATATCCTGATAATTGAAACAACAATCAGGTCCAAACTCTGATGCTTTTTACGTTATTTTTTAGTAATGATCCACAATAAGTGTGACACAGATGTTTTTGTGCTAGGCCTTCATCACTGTCTGCTTATTATTCGACAGTCCAAACAGCTCTTTGTTACTACAACCAATATACTTAACATAATTAGCTAATAGTAACTGATGGTTTGTTAAGGTAGCACCCAGTTGTACTGAGTTATCCGTACAAAGGTAACATTCAGTATGTATTGTTAGGTCTCACAGAACAACACAAAACATAGCAAAGTGAATAGGTTTTAATATGGAGTCGGCCCACCCTTTGCAGCTAAAACAGCTTCAACTCTTCTGGGAAGGCTGTCCACGAGGTTTAGGAGTGTGTTTATAAACTATTAAAACAGAAAGGTTTTTTAGAATTTTTGACCATTGTTCCAGGAGAGCATTTGTGAGGTCAGGCACTGATGTTGGACGAGAAGGCCTGGCTCACAGTCTCCGCTCTAATTCATCCCAAAGGTGTCCTATCAGGTTGAGGTCAGGGCTCTGTGCAGGCCAGTCAAGTTCCTCCACACCAGACTCTCTCATCCATGTCCTTATGGACCTTGCTTTGTGCACTGATGCGCAGTCGTGTTGGAACAGGAAGGGGCCATCCCCAAACTCGTCACACAAAGTTGGGAGCATGAAATTGTCCAAAATTGTTTCAAATGCTGCAGCATTAAGTGTTCCTTTCATAGGAACTAAGGGGCCAAGCCCAACCCCTGAAAAACAACCCCACACCATTATCCCCCCTCTACCAAACACGTCTCCACTGCTCTTGAGTCTGGGGCTGGCGTGCTTTACACCACTGAATCCGACGCTTTGCTTTGCACTTGGTGACGTAAGGCTTGGATGGAGCTGTTTGGCCATGGAATCCCAATCCATGAAGTTCTCTCTCTATTCACTGTTCAGCTAATCTGAAGGCCACACAAAGTTTGGAGGTCTGTAGCTATTGACTCTGCAGACAGTTGGCGACTTCTGCACACTGTGAGCCTCAGCATGCGTTGTCCCCGCTCTGTGATTTTACGTGACCTACCACTTCGTGGCTGAGTTGCTGTTGTTCCCAATTGCTTCCACTTTGTTATAATACCACTAACAGTTGACCGTGGAATATTTAGCAGCAAGGAAATGTCATGAAGGGCCTTATTGCACAGATGGCATCCTATCACAGTACCATGCTTGAATTGACTGAGCTCCTGATCGTGACCCAGTCTTTCGCAAATGTCTGTAGAAGCAGTCTGCATGGCTAGGTGCCTGATTTTATACACCTGTGGCTATGGAAGTGTTTGGAACACCAGAAATCAATAATTTGGAAGGGTGTCCCAATACTTTTGGCAATAGTGTGTGTATATATATATATACACACACATACACACGCACGCACATGTAGGGTAAACATATCCTTATGGGGGCCGCTCATTCATTTCAATGGGAAAAATGCTAACGCTAACTATGACAACCTTAACCCCTACCCTGCCCTAACCATAACCATAAGTAACCTAACAACATACAAGAGTTTTTGCATTTTTAGTTTTTTCATAGCAGTCAGCAATTTTTATAAAATAGAGTTTTAAAAAACGGATATTTATCACGTTATGGGGACATTATGTCCCCATAAGGATAGGTAAACCCGCTCGCACGTGCGCACACACACACATATCAATGTAGTTCATATACAGTCAACCCTGTATCCTAACTTTCCCCATCGTGGTTTTGATAAATGACAGGTTCGGCACGACAAGTTCGCTATAGAACTGAACGATATTGTGATATTAGTCACCTTTGCTCTTACGTGTCCAAGTGATTTAAAACTGAGACCCCCCCCCCCCCCAATTGTTTTTCTTTATTTTTTGTAAATACTTGAAGTTTTGTTTTTGTGTTAAATGCATGTATACCGACATCACGTTAAAAATCGTATTTCATATCTTCTCTATCAATTGCGGCTCTTTGTAAATCTTGGGTCAGACGTTTAAGATAAAATGGCTCTTTGCTTTAAAATGGTTGCCGGCCTCTGCCCTAACCCCTGCGATGTGGAAGGGTCAGCTGTAAATAGAGAAAGATCAAATTCTCATTGAGATTCACAGGTGCTGAAGATCTCAAGTCATAAATTCATGTAGCCTCTCTTTTTAGTAATCCTGTAGTTATATTTCCACCATATTCTAATAAATGTACCTCTTCAATTCTAAATCATTCCACCTGATTGACATTATGACTGATTTCACTGAAAGTTCTCACGACTGATGATAAATCCAGGACCAGTCAAAAGTTTGGACACGCCAAGCCACCTACAAAGAAGAGTGATAGTGTTGCATCACCTGACCTAAATACAGTAGAAATGGTTTTGGAGGAGTTTTACCAGAGACTGAAGGGAAAGAAACAGCATTTATGTGGAACCTCCTTCAGCACAGCTTGAAAGCATCCCAGGAGGCACCTCATGGACCTGGCATGGAGGAGACAGTAGGGTCAGCTAGTTGGGGTTAAGGGCCTTGCTCAAGTGCCCAATGCTGGGATCACTCTCCAAAAATGGGATTTGAACCAACAGCCTTTTGAGTTTCAACCCACAGAGCTGCCCCTCCCTCCAACAAATTATTATTTTTTTGTTTAATACTTTTTTGGTCAGTGCATAATTAGTTATTCACTGCCTGGCCAAAAAAGTAGTCATTTGAATTTATATCAGCAAACACTTAAGAGCCAATGACTGAATCTTTATTACAATTCAGCAACGTTATGCAGAAATAAAGTACCTGAATCTACTGGCCAGGTTACACTACCATCCATCATCAATGGTTTTGGCAGTCCAAAATTCAAATGGCGACTTTTTTTTTGGCCGGGCAGTGTATGTTATTTTATAGGTTTGATGTCCTTACAATTATTCTAAAATGTAGAGAAAAGTACAAATAAACCTGTCTATAAGTAGGTGTGTCCAAACTTTTGACTGGTGAATTTGTGTATGGGTGTGTGTGTATATATATAAATGTGTACAGGAAGAGAAAGTCATTTAAAAACTAATGTAACTAAAATATAAAATTTTATCTGGTCATTCTGGGTGGACGTATTGAGTATCTTGACTACTTTGTTTTCTGAGGTTCCGGCTACAGTAATTACCCATCCCAAATTCATTCACATCAGATAGTAAATCTCAACTTCCACATGTCATGTTTGAATGGCAAGTCTGTTGCTGTAATCTGAAATATGTGATTGTAACTCCTTGAAAAGAGTTGAGTGTCTCATTCTGAATGGTTGCCCCATGATCTGCTTTCTGTATATGATTCCTGCTTCCTTTCTTAGTTAAGATGACCTACAGTTGTAATCCATGTCAGAGAGGACACTTTGAGCTAGGACAAGATTTGTGAACTACCATTTCAAATAAAAGGACCTGAATTTCACTTAAGCACTGAGTTATTGCTGTGTGCTGACTGGTCAGTCTCCTATAATCATGCATGTGTCATTAATGGTAATGTGAAACAGCTGGATGAGTCATTCAAGAAGGACTGAACTATTTAGCACAGGAACCTTTCCGTTTTAATAGTTTATAAAACCTGATGTAACTCAAAGTGACCTCCCTGACATGGATTATCTGATCATCCTATTCTTGGTTTTCAAGATATTTAGTACGTGTCTCCATCCTCTCCATCCAGTCATTTCAACATGATGGCCAACTTTGGTCAGCAGGTTGGAGTGAAATTTTCAATTCATGACAAGTCTGCACAGACATGCACACGCATTTACGTGTACGTAACAGTTTTATTACCTTGCAAATAATCTGTAGTGTTCTCAAACTACTCCGACACTTTTGATGTAGCTAATTTTAGGTTTATAATGGAATAATACAAATTTGCCATAAGATTTCTTGCGTGAGCGTGAGAGTTTGAAAGTTGGCAATCTTAGTACAGTTGAGTCCTGGTCACGGCACCATGACAGTCACCCATGATTAGGTTTAAAAGTAAGAAAACTTGATACAATAAAATCCCGTTATAGTGGACTCACTTATAACGGAATATCGTCTATAATGAACGAGGTCCGCTGGTTCTGGCCGTGCGCCTTTAGGAACATGCAGAAAAAGCGTCGGATATAGCAGACTCGCATATAACGAAATATCGTTTATAACGGACAAACAATTTGGTCCCCAGGGCCGCTTTTAGCTGTAGTTTTGTTTGGCTATAACGGACATGCAGCGCTCCGCCTACAAGGTGCGTGGCGTGCCGGTGATATCCAGCGTAGATACGTATGTAGTCGGCGTCACGCATCTGCTCAGGTAAAGTTGGATTACTACATGTACAATATAATAATCTATACCACAAGTGTGTCTGCTGAGGTGTGGCATGAGTAAATGGTGTCCTGTAGTTGTGTTCTGGGCATACAGCAACTCTGGATATAACGGACTTTGGATATAACGGATTGTTTTGCCTGGTCCCTTGAAGTCCGTTATAACTGGATTTTACAGTAATGATTATTTTAAAAATGCTTAATAGAGATAAGGTTTACATTTTGGGTTCTTGGTTTCGTAAGTGGTACGGTTTAAGAAACGTGGATCTAAATTTGGCTACTCTTTTGACGAATAGTTTCACTTGTTACAGCAGCAACACTGTTTCCAAAATAGTGCAAACCATACTGTGTTTGGTTAAAAAACGGTTTTAAATTCAGTGAGGACATCTATTGAATGCTGAAAGTAAATATGAAGGGAACACAGGAAATGTCAAATAGCCATGAGTATGCCCACATAATCTAGCTGTCATATCTTTGCATAATAGCACTTTTAAGAATGTACATTATCCTGTTTAATTTATATTATAAACCTAATATTGACAGAATGCAGAATCAGTTGGACATGATAATACAATACTGTCACAAGCAGGGAAACCCAGTACAAGACACAATAACAAGAACTGTACTAGTATTTGTCATGAAACAATGGTGCAAAGGTGTAACATCAAGCTTATATATATAAACTCAATAACATCTCTAAATCGCCCAAACATCTATTGTGACAATGAGTTCATAGGAAATAATTATATTTTATGATGGCATGGTATGTGAATAACATGTAGAGGAGGAGTGATCATTGATGTTGTCCTTCTTCAAAGTCAAAAGAATGAAGATTCTGCTGTTTGAGGTAGACAGCTGAAATGTAGGTGACATAAATGTAGACACAAAGATGTAGTAAATTTAAAAACACTTAGAAATCATGTCTTTGACTGATATATATTTGTCAACAGGTGCTTCATTTTTTGGCGATAATTTACTTTATTAATGAGAATTCATGTTAATTTAAACATTCATTCATTTCCCAGAAGCACCCACCCATTTCAAGGTCACAGTGATCATAGAATCTGTTCCCAGAAGCATAGGGCACAAGACAGGGTAACTCTTTTCATGGGTCCACTGCAAGTCCCGCACCACCAAACACACTCTCACACACCTACACAAACATACCGATGAACAGATGAAAATACTATAGTCACTATAATCTTTGGCCTATGCTTGGAAACTATAGACTCCACATGAACACAGGCAGAGGTGATTAGAATAAAATCCACAATCCTATGAGGCTACAAATGTTTTTGCTTACCTGGGAAAGGACTAGTTCCTTCTAACTGACTTGGACTGAACAATTAAAGAAAGTTTAAGTTCTGCTCCTGTTACCAGTTAATTTTCCTTTGTGATTAATTTGGCTAAAACCGTAGCTTCCTCGAATTATTGTTTGTAATATGGCTGCACCAAAGCAACTAGAACCCTATTAATTTCCTGTCTTAATTAAGAATATTGTTATATTTAGTTTTGCACAACTACTTAAGTGAGGGTGGTGGTGGTGGTGGTGGTGGTGGTGGTGGTGGGGGGGGGGGGGGTATTGTCTGAGTTCCTGCCCCCTTTACCCTAATGATTGAAAGTGTCCCCCTTTTGACATGGGGGGTCCAGGGTGCTTCTTCTTGTTCACAGACAATCTGCACAGCCTGTTCTTCTCATAACAACAGTGAAAAGGACCGTTTTTAAGCAATTATTAACAAAGCCAGTTTAGGAAGTATTTTTTCTGAACAAATGCTTGTAAAGCCGTAGGTTCACAATGACTTTGGCGGATGCGTGTCTTTTCGTCTTCTTTGTTAAATTCAATTAATTTGTCTGATCGCAAATTATCCTGCAAATTATAATGAAATAATTACATGAAATGTTTAAAATGACGTATCTTTACATAATTTACCAACCTTGACATTAGAAAAGATTTCAAAGCAAAGCCTCAATCAGAAGGACCAGGAAGCTTTCAGACCCACTCAGGGGTAAAAAGACACAGATAAAAAGGTATAAAAAAAATTTCCTACGACGAACATTCCTTTGAGCGGAGCCATTAAGAAGTCACTGTATTACATTATGCAGACCGCAGGGGACAAGGGGCCACAACGCCAAATTAAAAGTACAATGCAGGGTGGGACAATACGTCTGAGTCAACAGAAGAAGTAGTAACAATAAAATCAAGTGTACCATGCTTTTATTATTACATGTATTCAGGGGATACAATGAAATTCTTATGCCACAGCTAATGGGGAAGGTGCTTTACTGGAAACTGGGCGAAGGGAAGTGCAGCACTGGACAATGCAGTGCAAGATGAGACGAAGGAGTACAATAAGAATAAAAATGTGATATATAGTAAATACAGTAGATAGTGCAATACTGGGATGAGTTATCTTAGTGGGATTGTATGCAAGGAGTACACTGACAAAATACAACTGCGAAATACAATTGTATTGTCACAGGGAAATATTGTAAAAAGCTATACTATACTATATATGTAAAGGCAACTTTAAGCCTCATTTCTGTACTAGCATAGTTTGACATTTTAGTAAAGGACTCCTTCACTCAGTAACTACTTTATATGATTATTCTGAACCAATCTGAACATTTTTTGTTCATATTGCCCAATTAGCCGGCACTGCAGAATGCATACGAAAACACATTGCCTACTATTTCCCCAAGATGGAGGTAAGAATTCCAAGTGTAAAGACTGAAACGCTGTTAATGTGTTAAACAAAGGAAATTGAAAGGGTAAATTGATAAATGAGATGTTAATTAATTTTGCACCAAACGCAGAGAATGTTGGTAAATTTCCGATTCACCTAATTTTCTGAAATGTGCGTCACTTCAATTACTAAATATAAATATATCGTAACATGCATTTTGAATATTTAATTTAATGAAGGGGAGTGTCATTAACATTCATGTCATACTGATAAAACTGTAATGAGATGTCCTGTTAGTCATTTAAGCCTCTTTAAATTAGATCGAGGCAGATTGTAACAAATACGCAATTATCATTGTATTGTTGATTCAGCAATGGTTTACCCAGAGGGACGTAATAAAAATCAATATCAATTGAATATCAGCCCTGTTATCTGATGTGTAATACACCTATGTAATTAATCTGCCATTTATCTGTTTAGCTTCCTGGGGAGCTAATCTCAAGGTTTAAGATTATGCTCAAGTTCAATTTCATAGTGGCCATAATCAGCATGTCAAACCGGAAAGCCATACGAGTAACTGAAATCGCTCATGCACTCCATACATTTCTAAGATTGTTATGTCAAAAGAATTACGCGTTGCCTCAGCTGTTAGTGACCTTTCATTTTACATACCGATTCTCCATATTAGAAGCACGTGTGACAAATTTATTATAAAATGGCGTCGGCTGGTTAAATCACCCATATTCTTATAAATTTAACATTTAATTTTCATTTAAATCGTTGGATGCGCAATTTTGAACACCACGTGCTCAGTGCTAACATAGCGGGCTCTAATACTGAGATGCAACCGAAGGGCCTGATTATCTGGATCAGGTGTGTTAAATTAAGGTTGACCCTGAGCCATGCAGTGTGGGAGATCTCCAGGAGCAGGGTTGGCCAGCCCTATATTATTACGATGTGGGAATCTATGTAACTCTAAGGAAACTGTGAGATTAACGTAACTTCAGCAGTCATTTCCTATAAATTGCATTTTCTTTAAAAAGGAATGTTGTGCACGTTCAGCTTGACTGCAGCAAAAGAACGGGCAATGTGCGTAAGCAATTACCCAGACTTGTCATTTTGACTTGACTGAATCAAATGTGAAATAGTGCTGACTAACCAGACATGCTGCACATGTGAGACAGCCAAATTACTCAGGCAAGAATGATTCCGAAACTACGAGCTCAGGTGTATATTTTCTTGGTGAAACCCCTGTACTGGCAAGTTCATTAAGTCGGCTATTTAATGAAATATTAAATGGGTAAAAAACAAAATTATTACCTGACACCTTCAAATAATTAGCCGATTAGGACAGTGCCAAGAGCGGATACCACCTGTTTTTGGTCCTGCTCTTCTGTTATTTTTGTCAAATACAGTAATCTGATGTTCTGCTCCTTGTGCCAAAGTCCATATAGCGGACCCACTTTACTTGAGGGTACATAATGTAATGTAGTAGTACACACTTACTTAATGCATTAATTAACCAGTAACTAGTTACATACTAACCCCATGTTCATTTATCATAAATAAATCATGACAGCATTCCATTAAGACACTATATTAGTTAACAGTTAACTAATTAGTTAATAATGGTAAGACCACTTGAGGGCAAGTTACTTATTTACTCATTTACTACTCAAGAACAAATCATAAATTAATATAGGTTATAAGTATTGATCCCATGATCATTTATCATTAATCAATCATAATAGTTAATGTATTTTATAGATACTGGTTAATTTATGCATTAAGTACGCATGTATTACTACATTAATCATGTCCCCTTTACTGGGAAGAAAAGTCTTACCCATATAGCTTTATACAGAGGAACATCTCCCTATCAACCCACCCACAGACCCTTTTGCTGTGTTTACCACATCCCTCACCCTTCTTCTGTACCTGTGTTAATTTGCCTGTTTCCTGCCTGTGCTATATGCATCATTACTGCATATTTGCTGTATGTTCTATGTACACAGCACCAAAGAAACTAACTAAATAAAAAAAAAAATTCTCATGCATGGGTCTATTCTCCCATCAAAGTCAAAAAAGTACTTGAAAAGTTTTGGGATTTTGAATTGCGCACATTCTTCCTTCATCAGGACGGTTACGCCCACCACGAGTCACCTGCCATGCAAGGACTCTAATTAATTTATAAGGCAAGAAAAGAGTGTTACGCCCCCAATGATTTTAGCAACAAGCAGAACGTGGAACACGGACTCTTTAATTTACAATGTGAACCTAATTGAAATCCATAGAAACCCTTTGATTCTGAAAGTGAAAACGTGCTGGTAACCTACTATGTCTGTATTTGTTTATTCACACAATCCTTCGACAAAAAACAAAATGTCACAGTGAAATACAGTGTCTGAGGTTTGTGCAGAGATTGACATTACCTTATTAGGTATATTAATAGTATGTCCTTTGTAGCACCGATTTAATGATCCCTCAATCGTTTTCCCTACATAGACACTACTGTTGCAGTTTTAAAATCAAATAACACAAAACTGGATGAAATGTTTTTAAATCGTTCAACTCTATTGCACGCATTCCATACTAGACAATCAATAAGTATAATAAGATGTATGCACGTTTCTTAAATTGTTTTGTATTGTCAGTTGTCTTACTCCTCAATTGACTAACTACCCCATAAGCAAAATCTTTATTTTAGCAATGAATCTGTATAATTAGAGTCTGTCTTCAAACTAATTTTAATCATTTGAGAAATTTGATATGTTCGTGTGAATCACCCATGTTGTTTTTAAGAACGAATCTATGTACGTTTTAGGCTTCAGCTTTTTTTCCCCTCCTCATTCAGAACAATTCTGCAAACAAGCAGATATGCCTAAGCAACAGATGTGGTGTGAATGGTAATATTATTCGTAAGATGGACTGAAAGTTTAGAATGCATTGCTTATAAAATAATAAGCTTACATGCTACAGTGTAGGCTGTGATGTATTATTCCAAACCAATTGTTAGTCACTGCCAGTAGAATCCCATACACGTACCCCATTAAGTGTAGAATGGTTGCCAATTTGGCAAGTGTCTTGGCCAGTTAGTTCTGTTGTGGACCCCTGACCTACAGCATGTAAGGTATGCAGAGATGCACTTTGACTTACCCATATGGCAGAATGGCCCCGTGGTGAATAAGACCAATTCTTATTAGGGATAGATGGCCAGAGAAATTAATGGCAGTCAATACAGAACTATGGCAAAGAAGAGTTAATTGGCACAATGACACACGAAGCTGTGACTGTAGGGTGCACTGTGTTCAGGATCCTTTGCTCAACGCCTTCATATATAGGATAGAAAGATATAGACATAAAAAGAATGTATGTAAAATTTTAGAGCACCATACTGCAGAGGAATACTTCATCTTCAGTCAACTCCACTGTGTATCTGGAACACTGACCTGCAAAAGCAATATTACATTCGCGCTGATAACCTTCCAGAACATCATTATTAGAATATTAGTCTATTTTGGGTAGACACCCCAAAATGTCCTTGTAGGAAAGAAACCCAACACCTTCTTGAGGTATCATTTTAGGGTCCCGATGAGGAAAAAAAAATCGAAAAAACTGAAGTGGAAACGACTTCAGCCTTTTGAGGTCGTCTACGTTGATTACTCTGGAGACCTCCGGTAAAACACCTGCCGTTCATGAATGGTAAATAGATTACAATAAAACAATTTGCTAATGTGAAAAGTACGAGGTGACAAAAACTTTGAAGACAGATTTGGGCGACACTATGTACAGTTTGACAGAGGCTCAGGGGTAACAGTGGTCCCTCACACTGCCAGCATAGCAGTATAATCTCTCTATGTTCTACTACTTTCCTCCCATATTCTAAAGTCATCCATTTAGGTGAATTGACATCTTTGTCCTGCAATGGGCTTCCATCCTATTGAGTGTGATTCCTTAATTTGTGCACTATACCTATGATCCTCAAACCAGTCCTCAGGGACCCTCAGATGGTCCCGTTTTTGTTCCCTCCCAACTCTCAGGAACTGATTTGAGAAACATTGCACTATACTACCTAGGACAGGTAACCCTTATTCAATATTAGTGTTACAAACCCTGGTTACGAGTCTGTAATTTGAAGAAACCTTTCTCGTCCAATGAAACAACGGCCTTTCAGGAGGCAACATATTTGCCCATTTGAAGTAAGTCTTTCCTTTATCAAGAAAACGATTGGCTGCTTCTACTTATAAAGGAAGATTGGGAAGCTGAAGAAGGGGAAAGTATGTGGTGAATTGACTGGTTTGCAGTACCTACCCGTGACTTTTGTTTCGGTTTATCTTTTAGCGTTAACCGTTTGGATTGGCGTCTAGATTTCAGTGTTGAGCTTTGTTTTGTTTGACTTTTCTTTTTGTGAAAACATGCAAACTCCACGGAGGCAGAGCAGAAGTTGGATTCAGGTGCCCCACCCTGAGGTAACTGTGGTCCAATGAGGCATCATGTTCCATCCATCCATCCATCATCTACCACTTGTCCGGGGTTTGGGTCGCGGGGGTAGCAGCTTCAGCAGAGATACCCAGACCTCCCTCTCCCCAGCTACCTCTACCAGCTCCTCGGGGAGGACGCCAAGGCGTTCCCAGGTCAGCCGAGAGATATAATCCCTCCAGCGAGTCCTGGGTCTGCCCCTGGGCCTCCTCCCTGTAGGACATGTACGGAAAACCTCTCCGGGTAGCCGCCCAGGAGGCATCCGCACCAGGTGTCCAAACCACCTCAACTGGCTCCTTTCGACGTGGAGAAGCTGCGGTTCTACTCTGAGGCCCTCCCGGATATCCAAACTTCTCACCCTACCCCTAAGGGAGAGCCCAGACACCCTGCGGAGAAACCTCATTTCGGCCGCCTGTATTCGCGATCTCATTCTTTCGGTCATTACCCATAGCTCATGACCATAGGTGAGGGTAGGTACGAAGATGGACCAATAGATCGAGAGCTTTGCTTTTTGGCTCAGTTCTTTCTTGGCCACGACGAACCGGTTAAGCGCCTGCAAAACTGCAGACGCCGCTCCGATTCGTTTATCCAGCTCCCTAACTCGCCTACCCTCACTCGTGAACAAGACCCCGAGATACTTAAACTCCTCCACTTGAGGCAGTACGTCTTCGCTGACCTGAAGAGGGCAATCCACCCGTTTCCGGCTGAGAACCATGGTCTCGGATTTGGAGGTGCTAATCTTCATCCCTGCCGCTTCGCATTCGGCTGCGAGCCCCAGAGCGCGCTGGAGGTCCCCAGCAGATGATGCCAACAGGACGACATCGTCTGCAAAAAGCAGCGAGGCAATCCTGAGGCCACCGAACTGGACACCCTCAACACCCTGGCTGCGCCTAGAAATCCTGTCCATAAATATTATAAACAGGATCGATGACAAAGGGCAGCCCTGGCGGAGCCCAACCCGCACTGCGAACATGTCCGACTTATAACCGGCAATGCGGACCAAGCTTCTGCCCCGTTCATACAGTGACCGAATCGCCCACAACAGTGGACCCCGGACCCCATACTCCCGAAGCACCCCCCACAGAGCACCTCGGGGAACCCGGTTGTAAGCCTTTTCCAAATCCACAAAACACATGCAGACTGGATAGGCAAACTCTCAGGCCCCCTCCAGTACCCTTGCGAGGGTAAAAAGCTGGTCCAGTGTTCCACAGCCCGGACGAAAACTGCATTGTTCCAGTCTGCTGCCTCCGGAGACCCCCGGACTAATAATTCCCGGTAAGCCTCCTTCTTCAGCTTGACAGCCCCCCTCACCTCTGGTGTCCACCATCGGGTATGGGGGTTACTGCCACGACTGGCACCGAACACCCTGCAACCACAACTCCGTACGGCCGCTTCCACAATGGAGGTCCAGAACAGTGTCCATTCATACTCAATGTCCCCGACCTCCCCCGGTATGCAGTTGGAATTCTGGTGGAGGTGCGAGTTAAAGCTCCGGCAAACAGGAGCCTCTGCCAGACATTCCCAGCAGACCCTCACTATGCGCTTGGGCCTACCAGGTCTGACCGGCTTCCTCCCCCGCCACCTGAGCCAACTCACCACCAGGTGGTGATCAGTTGACAGCTCTGCCCCTCTCTTTACCCGAGTGTCCAAGACTGAAGGCCGCAGGTCAGATGATATGATTATGAAATCGATCATCGACCTGTAGCCCCGGGCATGTTCGTACCATGACCACTGTTGCAAGCCATGGACACCCTTATGCTGGAACATGGTGTTCGTTATGGATAAACCATGCATTGCACAGAAGTCCAATAACAGAACACAACTGGGGTTCAGATCAGGGAGGCCGTTCCTCCCAGTCACCCCCCTCCAGGTCACACTGTCATTGCCCACGTGAGTGTTGAAGTCTCCCAGCAAAACGATGGAATCCCCTCGTGGCACGCTAACCAGCATACCACTAAGGGAATCCAAGAAAGCCGGGTACTCCGAACTGACATTCGCCGCATAAGCGCAGATGACAGTCAGAGACCTATCCCCGACCCGAAGGCGCAGGGAAACAGCCCTCTCGTTCACCGGGGTAAACTTCATTGTTAAAGCATTGAGCTGTGGGGCCACTAGTAGCCCCACCCCAGTCCGGCGTCGCTCACCCGCCGCAACTCCAGAGTAAAAGAGCTTCCAGCCCCTCTCCAGGAGATTGGTTCCAGAACCCACGCTATGCGTTGAGGTGAGCCCGACTATATCTAGTCGATACCTCTCAACCTCACACACAAGCTCAGGCTCCTTCCCCACCAGAGAGGTGACATTCCATGTCCCGAGAGCCAGTTTTGTCAGCCGGGGATCGGACCGCCAGGGCCTCCCTTGGCCGCCACCCCATCCACAATGCACCGAACCCCTGACATTCCCCTTGCGGGTGGTGGGGGACCTGGGGACAGTCCCGCGTGCCTCTTTCGGGCTGTGCCCGGCCGGGCCCCATGGGCCACTTGGGGCCCGGCCACCAGGCGCTCGCCAACGGGCCCCTCCCCCAGGCCTGGCTCCAGGGTGGGGCCCCAGTGACCCTAGTCCGGGCGAAGGAAACGTGACTTTGTTTGAATGCCTTATCATAGGGTTCTTTTTGGATTGCTCTTTGTCTGGCCCCTCCCCTGGGACCTTTTTGCCTTGGGAGACCCTACCAGGGGCAATTGCCCCCGACAACATAGCCCCCAGGGTCACTGAGGCACACAAACCCCTCCACCATGATAAGGTGGCAATCCAAGGAGAGGCCCATCATGTTGCCCATGATTGAATATGCAATGCTATGATTATACAAAAATACATGTGAATATAGTTACATTTATAATAGGATGTGTTGTGGTAAGGAATGATACAGAGGCCTAAACAGTTAAATAACATTTTGACTGGATAATTATCATAAGAAACGTTACTATCATTTGAATGGCATGACCTGTTCCTCTAGTCATCACCACAAAAATGCTTAAATTAAATTGAAAATGACGCATTTTTAAAAATCGATTTATTTGTAGAGTAAGCAATCACAGTTATATTTGACTAAATATTATCATTTTCATTTGAACCATTCTTCTGTCCGTGCTAGGAGACAGCAATAAACTGATGAGTAATGTACCAACTGATGACTTTGTACTTATCTATAAGGACAGGATTGGAGATGAAAAACAAGGGTGATTGGCAAAGTGGGTCTTTATATTTCTTAGTAATGAGCATCGTGATAATGACCAAGTGGAAAAGGATAAGCAGAGAACCCAGGATTTATAGTTACTCCTGTGAAGTTGTTAGTGATAAAAGTACGAAAGAGTTGGCTGATATCATTCGTTGAATTTATAAGAAGGGCATCGGTTTATTAAACGGGGTAATTGTTTATTTTGTACATTTCTCCTAGGCTTCACCAAGTACTCGCACAAAGATTTAAGCAGATTTTTCCAAACTCATAAACATGTTGAGGTTGTGCGCTAACATACCAAAATAGTAGCTTTCCCAGACTATTGTCTGTTCACAACTTTGGGTTATAAGATTACAATACAGCCAGGATTCAGCCCATGCAAAGTTAGCATCCCCCCCCAAACCTGTGTGTCTTTTGACAGGAAGTACTTGGGAGCATGGCAGTTAAAGTCAGTATTAAGGTTGTTCTACATTATAAAACTTTCCAACAATAGCATGCACATTTATACATTTAATTTCTGCATTAAATTCTGCATCCCTGGGTTCTGCTATGGGTGGCTGCGCTTCGCAGACAACATACTCTACAAAAAAAAAAAGAGCAAGTTGATGGAGGCGTAAAGACAATTTCCCCACGGGGATCAATAAAGTATCGATTATTATTATTATTAAAGCAGAAATTCCTGTTTTATTTATGGACTATTTCCAAAATTTACCATTCAAATTTGATGGAAGCAGTATAGTATTGTGGTTTTCGCAAATGACAGTAACACATTCAAAATACGACACACTTCAGAGTGATATGACAAGCAGCTAGCATTAAAAATGTAATATATTCCTAATCGAGTATGCCTCTTGTAGCCAAATTTCCTGATCAGTGCAGGATTGTGCTCAGGCATTTACACTGGGGAATCATTTACGCCAAACATAATGCTTCTACTGTCACCTTAAGGGATGAAAGTTTTTTTTTACATTATTATTGCTGTAAGTCTCTGCCAGCACTATATGAACTGAAAGGTAATTGTTGACCTATGTGTATAGAAAAGAAAATGCTGCCTATTTGTTAGAAATTGCATTTTTTTATTACTGATTTATACAGTTGAACCCATCATGACCTGAACTGTGTGGTTCTGCAGATTAGGGGTCCCTGGAGGGTCACTGGTTCAAATTCTTTGGCCGGGCCCTCAAGCAAGGCCCTTAACCCCAAGCAGGGGTGCTGGAGAAATGGCTGACCCTGTGCTCCAAAGCCAAGCTTCATTTGCACTTGTGTGTGTCTTGTAGGAGAGCTAGACGGGATATACAAAGACTAAGACAATAAGGCATTCTATTCTATACAAGACCAACCAGTGACAGTCTACCCTTCGAGCGAGAATACATTTTACACAAAGTTGATTATACACAGAATAGAATGGACTGTCTGGCAGAATTTTAGACCCTACTGTTCCTCCAGTGAAAAACCATTTTTTGCCCTTAGCACTGGACAAAATGGAATGGTAAATTCAGCCAGGCAGAGGAACTCCCAGTGTGTTGACCATAAGCTTGCCCCTGCAGACTGGATGGCCGAATGTGGGAATGCTTGTGACTGCTGCTGGAGTGTGTCGTGTTTGCCCATCATGACTTTGATGAGATATTTATCTTGTTGGTTGATGCATCGCTGGACAGACTTGGTGCAGTGCTCTCTCCAGTGCTCAAAGGAGAATCCAAGGACAGACTGATTTGTTCTTGCAAGCAAGACCTTAAGGGCGTCACAATGGAAATTCCCAGCTCACAGACTAGAGCTCATGGCATTGGCGTGGAGTGTTTTCCAGAAGTTCGGCCACTGGTTAAAGAGCCATAGATTTAATGTCTGGACAAACAATAACCCACTTACTTACCCCCCAACAGAACATTCACATTTTGTTGAGCTTTAAGACTGGCTTCCTATTCCTATGATCTCGGATTTAACTGGTCTAGCTGATTCAGAAAAGTTTTAGACATTATGCGCACTTAGACTGGATACCCTCATTGGTTGCCCACCATTGCTGTGACTAAGACCACCACCAGTTGCCTCTGTGGGCATATCATGCAGAACTGCAGGACTGCAGTCAGTGCATGCTGGCTTTGTTGATGTTGATGTCTATGCTGATCAGGGGAGAATACGCAAAACTCTGAAGTGCAACACTTTGCACAGCTTGTTTGCATGACGGGCAAATGATTTCCATAGTGTTAGAGTTATATGTATAGTGCTCTAAGTGAAGGCTGAGGTTTTCATTCATTCCTGTGGTGTAAGTATCTAAGTAATAAGTAAAATTATTTCCAAATGCATTACAGAAGGGGAATTCAACTCTATCTAAGGTAATTTGCGTGTTGACTGAGTGGACTGGGTCCTGCTTTCCACTTCTCAGAGATGTTTGATAGGATTCAGATCTGGGGAATTTGGCAGGCAGGAGCAACACCTTGAATTCTTCGTCATATTCCGCGAACCCTTCTTGAACAGATTGTACAGTGTGGCAGCGCAGAACAGCTACTACCCAGCAGCGATAGTGATATTTCCTTTAAGACCCAGAACATAAGACAGACCATTAGAAGGATCAGCCAGCAGACCACAAGCTGCAGTCTGTCGTTACCCTCTAAAAAAAGACCTTTTCTCATATGTGCCATGTACAATTTTATATTCATTTTACAGAAAACAAGATTAATACATAACTAGTAAATGTGTGAGGGAGACAAGCAGTAAAGAGATGGGTGCCGTTGAAAAATGGACTATTTGGTCATGCATCATGGATCTTTTTGAAGGTTTTTTGAAAAATATAGGAACACTATTTATAAATAAATGCTTGGCTTAGCCTGTATTATATAGAGTACAGTAGCAAAAATGCATGAATATCTTTTAGTTTTAGGTGAGTTTAAGAACACTTCATGCCTACAATCTCAGGGCCTCTAGTAAATATCTCAACCATCATCACCATATACGCTGCATATATATATATATTTTACTTATATTTTCGAAGCTCTGTCCAAGGAATAAGGGTGCTTCCTTCATGATCATTGTGCATGTACGTAAAATAAGCAGGTCATGCTGGTCTGATTCTTTTGATCTTGTGGATGGAAATACAGTTTTGTGGAACTTAAATTCACAATAATACTAGTGCAATAACAGATATTACATTTATTAAAACAAAGTGTGAGTCAAAAAGGAAGAGCCTAAATGTGGAAATTATATTTTAAACTTTATGGAATTTATGTAATTTTATATATTACTTCTCTTGTATGTGCTCATACATGTATTCATGATAATAAGCAGATTAATCGTATTTTTTTTTTTTTTCATTTTGCATTTGTGCATTTATCTAATGATGTCATAACAACAAATACCATGACAATAAACATAAAAATACAAACTTAACCAAAGAAGAATTTGAGTGTTGTTTTAAATTAGGTTCAGTGTCTTTAAAGACAACCTGCTTGTCTTTTCTAAACAAGCTGCTCTTTTTCTTAGTGTATTAATTAGTATAAAAATGTGGAATTAATCTTTTATGAACAGTTACATCACACACTGCTAGTGAACTATTAAATGTTTCATTTTAATGACAATATTAAATATAGCATACACATATGATTATAACCAACGAGTACTGAGAATATCATTATATATGTTGCTTATCTCCACACCCTGTGATTTCAAAGACATACATTTTAGTGGGACATTCATTTGTGGAAGTTTGTGACGTTTGTGGCTACCTAGCATGATGATAAATCCATGGCTTGGAACAGGTTTTAGTTAATTAGAGTCAATCAATCCAAACTTTGCCTACTTACTGGTGTGAGACAGGAGGATAATGAGCAGAAATAAGCAAGATGATTGGAAACACACATATTACAGCTGTAACCGTATCATTACACTGACTTCAGCTGATGCCATTGCCTGTTGAATTAGTGAAAATGCAAACAAAAAAATCCCCAGCAAATAAAAAAGCACGAGCTTTATTTTCTCTCGAAGTTTTTGAACATCGCTAAGGAATAAAATGCTCGATGTATTGGAACCAGAAAGGTTCCTGAATCACATGCCTTAAGTTGAATTTGCTTCTCACAACGCAGCTGTGCACAGCTCGATACGTAGAGCTGCAAGGACCTAACTAGAGCTGTAGCGAAACGCTGAAGGTGCTACGTATACTGCTAGACATAACGCACGGCAACCAGGCAGACGTAGAAACGAGAAAAATAGATGCTAGAATGGAAATGATTTCAGTAGCAGGCCTTTTCTTTTCTGTAAAGCTTCGACAGTCCAGTGCAGTAATGATCATATTGTAACGCCGGCCTGACCTGTGTATAGTTCGGATATGTATTCCCAGTGGTGCAGGCCTGTGCATCGCCTCTCCTGTATTACATCACCTCATTGGAATTCCCCATTGTGCGCCACTCTCCTATGGTTAGCAAACTAATGTTAGCTCCCCTTTTGTGTGAGCTGAACTTATGTTTGCTAAATCCCTGTCCACTGTGCGCATGTTACATGCTTACTTGTTTCTTGCATGACCCTCCTTGTCCAGGAACACACCCGCGCCCCCCCCACTGTGCGTTAGTGTGTTGCTGAAATGCGTGACCCTACCCACTAGTGTCTGTATAGTGAGCTTGATCGTGCATGTTGATTTGCTGCCGTCCTTCTAAGGATTGCGTCATGAAAGAGCTTATCAACATCTGCCTGTCTGCTCTCGTTACGTCTTCGCCACCACAGCGGCACAAATTTGTTAGTGGTGCACATATGTGGAAATTTTTAGCGAACAATCGATCTGTGAAACAGATTTAGTAATGGGTTACAAACATGGAGCAGGCCAGTACTTCTCTTGTACAATCCTCTGTCCTCCATTACGGAAATCTTCATAAAGTCAATATATGATGCATAATAATAACAACAACAACAATAATCTCATTGCCACTTCGCAAAAACAATAAAATGAAAACTGAAGCAGCAGTTCCAGGTGGCAACAGAGAAGCCAGAAAAGGAGGCTGTAGTAGCCATATTGTAATTCATGCAGTAAGTGTAAACTTATTTTATACTCCTAGTCAGGCCTGCCGTGTGTCTTGCTATACAAATTGCAATAGGAACAGACATACGACTGACGGTGATCTTCCGTTATCAAGTCTCAGATAACTTATAAATCTCAAGTAATACCAGACATCAACAGAAACTTAACAAGGCTGGTATGTATACTCCATACTCATTAGGGAGTCTTTTTTTGTATCTCTGCTATGTTGCAGCGTGGGCGACATACCGGACTTGAATTATTAACATTGCCAACTATCTAGTTAATAATACATCTCAATACACAAGTGGGCAGTTTAAAGCTTCTAGAAGTTTAGAGGCATGCAAGTATACAAGTATTTTCTGTCTGGTCATGTACAGGGGACTGGTGTGTGGGGAATTCCCAGCAACGATAGCTCCCTGACTGTGTCAAAGTTGAGATTCTTATCATATGCTGCCTTGTCTAATGACAGGCAGACAGTATAAAAATCAGTTGTGTCTAAATCAAATTTGATATCCGCCTAGGGCTGGGCAATATGGTAAAGTATTGAAAATGATGTCAGCAATGATATCAGCTTCCCCTGTATCTACGGGTGATACATTCCAAGACCTACAGTACTAGAATTGCCAAAACCATAGATAATAGCAAACCATTTATAATGTTACTTTTGTGTATTTACTTATGGTAAGTCATTAGTTACGCACAGTAAAACATTACCTACATAAGTACAATAATAATGTAGTACAATGCACATTATTATACAGTACAGTACTCTCTATCCTGAATGAAAGAGATTATGATGTTTTACCCTAATTCTCAAGTGATGATAGAGCAATGAAAATATATCATGTATCAACAGATGATGGATCAATGAAAATCATGCTTTTAGTACCCCTCTAAGGAAGAAGGAACAATGGGAAAATATACTGTTACACATTTTACTATTTTTTTTATTTTTTCTGTACTGCAGTAAACTGCAGATTACTGAAACTGTGGATTTGGGGGGCTAATTCAAGTCATTATTTCTTTACTTCAATGCTTCATTTTTACTTTGAATACCCATTGAATTGCACTTAAACAGGTTCAGAACATGAAACAGACTGAATTGACTGCAAACTAAGGTCAAATTTTAATGTTATACCAAAAAAATCATAAATATTAAAAATACACAAAGGCATGTATTCAGTGGGCTGCCAATTCTCCCGTCTGACTGCCGAAATCCACTTACTGCATCTTTCTGGGTCGGCTGGAAATCTATGAAATGTTAAACCAGGTTTATCACCTCTCTGACGTCTCAGGAATATTCAACATAAATCTGCTCAGAAACCTCATACATTGCTGCTGCTTTTTCTGCATTGCAAGACATTGCTTTTGGAATCACCATGAGTTTGTCTATCTGGCACTAAAAGAACAGATCAAACCAATTCTTACATTATAGAGAAGGAATGTAACATAAGAAAAAAAAGCCATTATGTGATTCAAAAATGCTATATAGAATTTTCAACAATGTGCATTTTTGCCATCATTTGATCAGAGGCCCTTTTGGGGCCCCTTGACCCAGAGCCCGGGGACAACTGACCTGGTTTCCCTCCACTGTCAGAGGGCCTGGTCTACAAGTTGGGGTTTAATAAAGATTTGGCAACACTTTACTTGAAGCAGTCTACATAAGGGTGACATGTAACCGTCATAAGAATGACATAAGAATGACATGACACATGTCATGCACATTAATGACACCTTATTGATGTTTATGACTGTTGTCATAATGTGTCATTCAGTTCCAAAAACCGAATGACACATTATGACAACAGTGATGTTTATGACAACACTCATAAACATCAATAATGTGTCATTAATGTGCATGACATGTGTCATGTCATTCTTATGTCATTCTTATGACGGTTACATGTCACCCTTATGTAGACTGCTTCAAGTAAAGTGTTACCAAAGATTTTTTGGAAAGGTGGACTTCAGCGGTTTTACGGTAATGCTTTCCGTAAATATCAGAATATTTGTGCACAGAAATTTATCCCTCCACCCTGCCCCCCCTCCCCTCATGGATAATACATTATAACAATAATAGTAATAATAATAATAATAATAATACATATATATATATATCACTTTTCAAAATCTCAAAGACGCTTACACAGAGTAAAGTAAACTGACAAGTTGTGTGATGGTATGAAAAATTAGATATTACTCAAGCCAGTACTGTAGGGTGTGGGAGGAGTAGTGATTAGACAGAGGAGCGGGCTGACAGGGCCATCCGGGGAATACGTTGTTGTCTTTTTTGTCGGCTTCTTTTCCATTCGTATGCACGCTCATCTTAAATGCTCTAGCATTATTATAATGGATGTACAGTATACGTTTATTTCCAGCGGCACGGTGGGGCAGTCATTAACACTATTGCTGCCTCACTCCTCTGCAATCAGGTCTCGAGTCGCAGTCCTGGCTCGATGTGTGTGGAGTTTGCATGGTCTCCCCATGTCATTATAGGGTTTCCCCCCACAGTCCAAAAACATGCTAAGGTGAACTGAATTTGCCAAATTGTCCGTAGCCCTGAATGGTGTGTGTGTGTGTGTGTGTGTGTGTGTGTGCCCTGCAATGGGTTGGCACCCCACCCTGGGTTATCCCCTGTGCCCAGGGCTTCCGCGACCACTATGATCATGCGTAGGACAAGCGGGTATAGAAAATGGATGAATGGAAGTTTATTTACAAAGTTGAAATGCAAATACAGTGGTACCTCAGAACTCAGAATTTAATCCGTTCAGAACTCCGGATCGAATCCTAAAAAGTTCGAGTCGTGATCGAATTTTCCCCATAAGAAATAATGGAAAACCAATTAATTGGTTTGGGTTTTTTTGCATTTAAACACAAAATGAACCAGATAAAACAAAAAGATCATATACTGTGCTAAACACATCTAAGCACATTTATCAAAACTGTAATTTGTAAAGTAAGAAAAAAAATGTATCCAAACAATTAATGTGTCCTGCTCCGATCCTCCGCTCCTTCCGTGTGCCACGCCCCCTCGTTAACCCCGTGTGGAATCCCCGTGTTATCAGCTGTTTCTGGCTGTTGTCATTAGTACTAGTCCTCTGTATTTCGTCCGCTTTTCAGTTTGTTTCCCCAGTCCGGTCATTGTATTGTCCATCTGCGTTTTGCCTGCCTTACCTGTAATTAAACCCCGTATTCCCCGATACCCTGACGTCTGCGCCTTTGTCTCCGTTCCCGCTCCGCATGACAATATTATTTTAATTAAACGTATTAATGGTTTATTATTAATATTGAAATCATTTATAAGAAATCTTTATTTTTAAATGTATTTTATTATATAATAATACTCACTGTTACTGTCTATCATTGTCTAAATGTATTTTTACTGTCTAAATATATATGTATTCAGCTAGTGTAAACATGCACGATGCTATCACAGCGAATGCGAGGCTGAGACTGAAGCCTTACCCTTTGTTTCCGCTGAGAGACGTGCGGCGTGACTCATTTATTACTTTAGTTCGGCGTTCACGGTTTGACTTCTGATATTCAAATCAAGCTCTAGGTAATTATTTTTCGAACTG
Source organism: Paramormyrops kingsleyae (assembly GCF_048594095.1). Classification (NCBI taxonomy): domain Eukaryota; kingdom Metazoa; phylum Chordata; class Actinopteri; order Osteoglossiformes; family Mormyridae; genus Paramormyrops; species Paramormyrops kingsleyae. Next base: position 24,355,711 of record NC_132800.1, on the reverse strand, counting down.
GTTGGTTCGACTTTTAAGAAATTCGAGTTCTAATGAGTTTGAGAACTGAGGTACCACAGTATAACAACTTTTTTTTTTGATTGCTGGTGTTTCATTTTCATAAGTTTTGGATCCGGTACCTTATGCTGATTGTATGTTAGCTAACTGGAGGGTGTGTGTGTGTGCGTGTGTGTGTGTGCAGTTTAAAATAACTTAGTTATTAGTAATATTTGATCTCAGAAGAAAATAGCATATAAGTATTTATGCAAAAAATATATATATAAATAGGATAAATTACATTTTAAGAGGTGATAAAAGATATTAAGACATGCACAAAATAATGCAGTTGATCAGTTAACCACTGCAGAAATGCAGTTAACAACTGGTGGGGAAAGACTGGCATGTTAGCAGACTGTGTAATAAATGAATAGGTGTAGTTTTGGATATGTGTCACAACTAGGACTAAAAACACATTTATTGTCTTTTGTATTTCTGATCAATCCATCCAGTGCTAGGGATTAAATGGGGGAAGGTTTGGAATGATGGAGAATCTTTTCCAGTTGTCTTTGCCTTTTAAGCACTTTCAGCTTTCACTATGATCCTTCACTTAATAAATTTTAGAAGATGGATGGATGGATGGGTGGATGGATAGATGAGTGGGTGGACGGGTGGGCGTGTGGATCAGGAGGTTTTTTTTTTGTGTTTTTAAGTCCTGAAGTACAGGCAATGGTGAGCCTTGCAGCGTAACTACTGAACTGAACAGTGCCTGCAAGGCCTTATGCATTTGTGGAGTTTTAAGGAAGAGCAGAACACAGCCAAGTGCAGGAAGTACAGAGTGATTAATCACCGTCTCGAGAGCAAAATTAAATTTGTGAGATCAACTAGCACTGCTTTTAGTCACTGCTTTGGTATAATTTTCTGGGAACCTGATTGTTCCTCTTCTGATTCTGCTGTATGTTTCCGGCCTGGTGGTGTAACTACGTGTGCCGCTGACCTGTGTGTCCAAAGCCAGAAGTTTACGTTGAGCATGGGGGGGGGGTTTGAGGTTTCCACCCGTTTAAGGGGGTCCAGCGGGTTGTATTGGTTCACCTCCCCCCTCACCTCTACGTAATTTACGCCCCTGCTTGTGCCCATATGAAATCTAGCGCTCTTGCTATGTTTCATAACACAAATAAACCACATTACACGCACAACACGTTTTTCTTTTTGTTAACGTATGTGATCTCATACCTCATGCGTACAACGTACCTTTTTGTATAAATGCACCTGTACCAGTAAAGAAGCCCCCCCCCTTTTTCCGGTTTACGGAGAACCGATGTATGAAGTGTGTTTTTCCTCCATATAAAGTGATATATGATCTATCCCTACATGCGCCTAAAGTAAATGGCTACACCAACACTTTGTTTTTCTTAATCTGTCTTTAAGGGCCACTCACATTGCACATCTAATTATCATATTGTGATATTCACTGAATTGAACTGCAATATTGACAAGTTTGTCTTGGTCTCTGGCTCCCCGTCTCCTAACTACCACCAAGAAGAGAGAGCACATTACTCCAGGTCTCAGATCCTTACACTGGATGCCAGTCTCCTAACTACCACCAAGAAGAGAGAGCACATTACTCCAGGTCTCAGATCCTTACACTGGATGCCAGTCTCCTAACTACCACCAAGAAGAGAGAGCACATTACTCCAGCTCTCAGATCCTTACACTGGATCCCGGTCTCCTAACTACCACCAAGAAGAGAGAGCACATTACTCCAGCTCTCAGATCCTTACACTGGATCCCGGTCTCCTAACTACCACCAAGAAGAGAGAGCACATTACTCCAGCTCTCAGATCCTTACACTGGATCCCGGTCTCCTAACTACCACCAAGAAGAGAGAGCACATTACTCCAGCTCTCAGATCCTTACACTGGATCCCGGTCTCCTAACTACCACCAAGAAGACAGAGCACATTACTCCAGCTCTCAGATCCTTACACTGGCTCCCCGTCTCCTAACTACCACCAAGAAGAGAGAGCACATTACTCCAGCTCTCAGATCCTTACACTGGCTCCCCGTCTCCTAACTACCACCAAGAAGAGAGAGCACATTACTCCAGCTCTCAGATCCTTACACTGGCTCCCCGTCTCCTAACTACCACCAAGAAGAGAGAGCACATTACTCCAGCTCTCAGATCCTTACACTGGATCCCGGTCTCCTAACTACCACCAAGAAGAGAGAGCACATTACTCCAGCTCTCAGATCCTTACACTGGCTCCCCGTCTCCTAACTACCACCAAGAAGAGAGAGCACATTACTCCAGCTCTCAGATCCTTACACTGGATCCCGGTCTCCTAACTACCACCAAGAAGAGAGAGCACATTACTCCAGCTCTCAGATCCTTACACTGGATCCCGGTCTCCTAACTACCACCAAGAAGAGAGAGCACATTACTCCAGCTCTCAGATCCTTACACTGGATCCCGGTCTCCTAACTACCACCAAGAAGAGAGAGCACATTACTCCAGCTCTCAGATCCTTACACTGGCTCCCCGTCTCCTAACTACCACCAAGAAGAGAGAGCACATTACTCCAGCTCTCAGATCCTTACACTGGCTCCCCGTCTCCTAACTACCACCAAGAAGAGAGAGCACATTACTCCAGCTCTCAGATCCTTACACTGGATCCCGGTCTCCTAACTACCACCAAGAAGAGAGAGCACATTACTCCAGCTCTCAGATCCTTACACTGGCTCGCTGTCTCCTCTAGAACTGATTTCAAAATACTACCTATTGTCTACAAATCACTGAATGGTTTAGCCCCAAATTATATCATTGATATGCTTGAAGACTATTAGCCTGTTAGGTCTCAGATTGGTAGGGACCGGTCAGTTAGAGGTGTCCAGTTGAAACAAGCAGGTGCAAAGGCATTCAGTAATTATACAGCCAGACACTGTAATCTCCTTCCAGTGAACATAAGGAATGCCAAAAATGTTACTATTTTTAAGTCCTTGCTAAAATCAGTTTTATTCTCTCCTTTTTTTACATTATTTCAAATAAACGTGACTTGACTTGAATAGCAGTATATCACCCTGGGGTTAATTATGAGGACCTGATAATGTGAACTACATTCCTCACGATAACTACAAATGAACAAACTTGCTTTTATTGCCATTTGCACAAGTACAAATACAGGTACATTGGACTGTTTCTTTTCGCTGATCCCCGTCTTGCTCTCCATAGCTTGGGGGTCACAGCACAGGGTCAGCCAGCGTGCAGCACCCCTGGAGTGGGGGGGTTGGGGCCTTGCTCAGGGGCCCACGGACATGTGAGTGCTCTGCTGAGGCTGGAATCGGCGATCTTCAGGTCACAGTCACAGAGACTTAGCCTGAGACAATGTAATTGTGAATATGCTTCATCATCATCATCATCATATTCATAGCAAGATTTATAACAAAACGTTTTAAAGAATTTTGTTGCTGTTTTGCCTCCATAAGATTAGATTAGATAGATAGATAGATAGATAGATAGATAGATAGATAGATAGATAGATAGATAGATAGATAGATAGATAGATAGATAGATAGATAGATAGATAGATAGATAGATAGATTAATTGAAGCTTAGGCTTCAGTGGACCTATCACACTATTGGTCATCACCTAGCCGCCACCTACTTTCCTACAATGTAAAGAATAGATGTGACCGTTCACAGTTTATCCAACTATCAACAGTATTGCTATGTATCAATTATGAAGGTAACTCAAGGCTGTAATCAGTGATCCTTGTTTCTGCGAGGGTGAGGCATTGGTATTCAGGCCTCTCTACATCAAAAAGAGGGAAAAAAAAGCTTGTACCATTATGTGAATCTTGTACCACCTGCCGATTTATTTTGTCTTAAAATTGTGCACTGGGGTGATATCTACTCAGGCGTCTATGCAACACTGTTTTATATCAGTTTAACTCATCACTCTGAAACACAGCAGTATCCAAAGACTTTGTGCCGTGATACCCATACACCCTAGCTCTTCATCTCATCTCTTGGGGTGAAGGGTTTTCTTTCCTCCACCTACTATAATCTCATTAAGCAGTAACACTGGCATTTAATACAGGGGCGCAATACAAACGATCTTACAATACCTTGCTCTGAATTGTAGACATTGGATTTAAGTGAGTCGGCTGTTTTTTTTCCCCAAGGTCAAATCTCTCTCGAAGACCAAATTAGCTCGTGAAGAAAATGTTACGAGAAACGCCGAAGCGGTTGCGCCAGCTGATACATACGCACAATCCCTGAGTCAATGCATCCACATTAGCATCGGGGCCAGTCGTCTATTTCTAACTACGCTTTCACTGAGTCCATATGCTCTCCGTGCCCCCAGGCCATTTTGTGCTCCTCTCAGCGTTATGCTCCCCTACCCACCACGCTCACCTCCCTGTGGCTTCCTTCACCACTCCACTGTGCGCCACTGGGACAACGGAATTAAGGCCCCTTCCGTATGCAGTGTATACACACACACAGTATATCAGAATCAAGGAGTGTGTGCAAAACACGTCATGCATAAAGACTGTAACTGTTTAACAATTTATTTACCCTCTTTGGTAACATTTTGAGCGTATACTGTCACGTACTGTTATAAAGCATTTAAATGAGCATTTTTCTCTCTTGCTTTTATCTGCCTAAATCAACTAATGAGAGAATTCTGGTCCCAGGAATCTGTAACCAGCGTTTATGTAAGTGTCACTTTCTCTTGCTGCTTAAACAACGTCTTCTTTTTTTTCAGGCTCTTTAGCTCTCTTAGTAATTTAATCCATCAATGTATAGCACGCCACTGCCCAGTACTTCTCTGAAATGGCCAGACAGACAACGTATTCCAATGTATTCACGGCCGGAGTCTCCTCCACACATCTGTTTGATGTGGGGAATGATGACAGCTCATACAGAAATACAGTTATAGATTACACTGACTTTATTGTCCAATTCCTTATTTCAAATGATGGCTGTTATTGTTACTAGGTGGCCCGTGTACATTTTACATCATTGTTTTATTGTCCTCATCCCTGAAAGCACATTAGCCACAGGCTAGGAATGCCGCTGTTCATCCATATCACAGAAGTTACTCGTAGGTGCACCTTCTGCTACTCATTCCAGCTTGGACCCTTTGCCTGATGTTCGTCAGGCCTGGTGGGAACAGCGTATCTGCACCGGAGTGACAAGGTGCGTAGTAATTAGACATGGAATTGTTATCGCTGTGGTAAAGCGGCACGGGGATGAGGAATGGCACAACGGAAGTAATGGTGCCATTTTCGCTGAGGATTTCATGCCGTACACTGCATGGCCTTTTTGGAACCTGCTGGATATCTGGGCAGACACTGATAGCACGGCTGCATAAAGCATTTTTTCAGTCATTGCGGAGATAATAGGTGTGCAGTTGTACCTGTTCTAACCGTAGTACCCAGGACTAATTAAACAGCCTGTCAATTGTGCCCTCAGGGTACCTCTGTCACAAAAGTGTGCGTTTCTGTTGCTCACAAGCTTCAGTACCTAATACTCATTCCATTGCAACCATTTGCTTGGGTGTAGAGCTAATGTGTCTTACAAGCCCCATTAGTGTGACTTATGGGGAATATTTTGTGGGCACATGTATCCCATGTGGTGACGCCCTTTGTGTTTAGACCTTTATGATCAGCTTGGGATAAACATACATCCTACAGGTTTGGAAAACATCGATCGGTTCATTTTTTGAAGTAAACATGAGGGGGGGGGGATTTTCTCAGTTTCTAATTGACCATTTCACTGGCATTTCGATAAATCTGTTGAACTTTCTGTTCCTGGAGGAGCAGGATGGCCGCAAACATGGAGACGAACATATGAACAGAGAGATCAACGCAAGAGAAAAGTTAATGTCATCGGAACTTTCTTTTGAATGTGTCAGAATTTGTATTTACAATTAATCATATTGTATATTTGAACTTCTGTATATCAATGCATGTATCTTTATATGTAGTTTCTGTATAATATACCATTTTATTGATTTAGCAGATGTTTTTATCCAAAGCAATGCACATTTTTTGAGAAGGCAGGGTCATACAGTCTCTGGAACAATTGGGGATTAAGGGTCTTGCTCGACAGCCTAAAAGTGACATCAGTTTGACCACCTGGCATTTGACCCAATGACTTTCTGAACACGATTACAGCATCCTAACCGGCTGAGCTACATGTCAGGGACTGTTGTGATACGTGACTCACAAATATCTATTATAATTCCAGTGCTTTTCCGTTAATTATCATGTTCCATTAATATTTATAGATTCACCTGTTTTATATAGTTGCTTTATATAGTGTAACTTAGTTCATCTCTTGTCTCAGTGTCACTCTGTTATCTTTTAGTCCCTCTTAATTTATATGTTAATTCAAAATTAATAATAAAATCTTGTCACCCGGCTTAAAAAGTTATACATTTGTCAGTCTTGCTTGTTGTTCTGTATTGATACCGTGTGTGGTGTTAGACTGCTTAGTTGCACCAGTGTAACTTCAGCCATAATATGCTAATTAAGCAGGGGAGCTTCCTTTTTAGTACATATTGTCAAAGCATTATGGACAGTCTTTGCAAATTAGTTAAGACCTTTCTCTCTGTCAGGTGCCCTTTTACAGTGTGAATGCTGTTCAAACGATTTGGAGTCAATTTAAGAACAGCTTGCATATAAGGTGAGATTCACAAAATATTCTCAGTCCAAATGCAAAATAAGCAGTGGCTGGTCTCAATATGGTTCAATGATGCAATTAATCAACAGTCAACATGAACGCCATTAGCAGCTTCTCTACTTAAAGTGCACCTGTAACATCTGCTGAAGGGTTAGGCAGGCAGGTTCTGGAGGTGCTTCCTCGGGGCGAGAGAGGAAGCAGAGCTGAGTCTTAGGTGATTAGTAAGGAGGCGCAGGTATGAGGAGGCCAAAAGAGGAAGATCTAAGAGGACGAGAGTGTCGGTGGGACAGGAGAAGATCAGACAGATAGGGGGGAGCAAGGTCATTGAGGGCCTTGTAGGTGAGGAGAAGAATTCCGAGTGGGATAGAAAAATGTCCACAGGGAGCCGGTGGAAGTCGGGGAGAAGAGGAGAGACGTGCAGATGTGTGCGGATGTTGGTGAGGAGGAAAGCTGCAGAGTTCTGGACCAGGGAAAATGAACAGATGTGCTTGTCACCAAATCTCAGGGCAGCCTGGCACTTCCACACATCCCATAATGCATGTCTTTTATAGCCGTCCACTGTTTTACAGCTGGCGAGTTCCATAGGCTGAGTAATGGCCATAGGTCAGTAACCCCATATTCACTTTATCCTCACTTGCTTTACCTCCGTATAGCTCTCAGATGAGGTCAAACAGCTGGCCGTTAGTAGTTCATGCCAGTAACTGAAAGCATGTGTTACAGATATTCAGAGAGGCCTTTTTAGCAATGACGCATGACCCTACTACCATGATGAAAGCAGTGGAACCTCTTAACACACGGCCTTTGTTACAGATGCTTTTCTGAAATGTATCGTAAATCGTAAATCTTGCCCTACACTCCGCTGTGATTGCGTGGCTGTGCGTCTCTGTTAGCCAACCTTGCGATTTAGCCGTAGCCTGGCGGCTACGTAGCTATGGCTCTTTCTCTAGCCTCTGACGGCCTCTGTGGGGCTGCGGAGATTCAATGGCCTCCTGATGGTGACTCAGGCTTCCTCTGAAAACACGAGGTGTACGAGTCTGTGCTCACTGCAGCCCTGCACTGTGTAAGCTGTTATTAGGACTGATGAATGGAGAAAAAAAACTGTGTCATAAATAATTGTGCCCACATCACCATGCAGCAATTAACGTATGTTTTAATAGTATTATGACTGTCCTCAAGCTAAAATCAATTTTAACATCATATTTGGGCAATCTTAGTTACTTATGAACAGCTGTGCTTACCTTGTCATCTTATAAGCCAGTTCAGTAATTAATTACAGTTTTGGAAAAAAAAAAAGTTTATATTGATTCATTTATTGGAAACAACTGTTAAACAATGCACTGTGATTACGAATCACTGTACCATACACAGATGGCTAAATAAAGTTTATAAAAAGTTATGCATATAAATGCAGCTAATCTAGGCATTAAGTCTTGGTAGAGCTTTATATATTGTGATTTATTACCAATTAAAGGCAATTTAAACTTGATAAACCATAGGCACATCCAAAAAGTATTAGTTGTCTGTATGAGTATTCCAAAACAACTGTGAATGTACTGTATGCATATGGATAGCTGTATCTTACATTGGGAGCAGTGAATGCATGTATATTTCCTATATGGTGAAGCAATACACACATTAATGATTAAAATATGTGGCGAGTCTTAAACAAAGTAATATCAAACATCAGAATGTCATCAATACAGCAAGGAATATTAGGAATACTTCCACAGTAATGTTATACAATTCATGTAATAAAATATACTACAATAACATAATTTACTAATTCAAATATTTCAAATATTTCAGTTTGTATTATTATTTGCTCAAAAACTCTTATCAGACAAAGCATGAGTCACCTAAATAGTGACCCTGAACTGGCCATATCTGTGCCTTCTTAGGCTACCGTAGGAAGATCACTCTCTAATGAACTTTTGTTAAGGAATACATGGAAATTAAAATACGTTACGTGGAGCCACAAAATTGCCAAAATGACGCCCATGTTTCCCGAGGGCTGCTTCGTGTTTAGAAAGCCAGGGGCTGCTTTGCACACGACGTTCATCCGTTTTTGTGCATACTATTTACCTCAGGCTTGCTTCAGGCTAATGTCTCAATAATTTTCACTCCTTTCTCAGGTCCTTACCACAAAGGACTTGACTAATGATCCATGGACAAAATGAAGCATTTAAATTTATTCATTAATCATTCATCTCCAGCTCATTGAAAATGTTGAACTTCCACAGAATTAAGATAGAATATTGAAAAGAGATTGAGGACGACAGCTCTGAGAAAAGCTAAAACTTAATAAACAAATATAAGAAGCCACTGAGAAGTGAACCTGATGTCACACGAGAAAGGTTATGGTGATATAGTAAGCGCAGGATTTTTAAGGTTTTAGCAGGGTTAATATGGTAAGGAAATCTGAGGAAGCCTACAGTTACTGTCAACACAGCCAGTAATTATTCTCTCTTCCAATTAATGGTGACATAGATTAATTATCAGATGAGGCAAAGCCAATTGCAGTCACTCACCCAGCGCTAAAATTAGATCATTCCTGACAACAGCATGAAAGTCACCTGCTTCATTGTTATGGATTTGTTGTAAGTAGAGAGGATGGCAAAGCATGCTGGGAGGTGAATGAGTTGTCTGTCACAGGTGAATGTCCAATTACGCTGTTATCTGAACTGTAGGCTTCTCGCTGTTCTTTAAATCCGCATCCACACCGACTTGTTCATTTGCTTGGGCATTGTCTGTAGTAGTTGAGTCATCTGTCAAGCAGTGCAGGAAGGCAGAGATGCGATGAACAGCATTTGACAACTCATCCTGTTTAAATGAGGAAGCAAGCAGTCAATGAATACCAACTAATTAAGAAAACAGAACATTATTGTTGAGACGAACATGTATGGTTTGGGGACAAAAAAAAAAAAGATGATTTCTAGGCGTCTATCTGTTGCTTCCAATGCAACACATTGGGGGAGTATTTCTTCATTTTTTGGCTATAAGATGAAGAACAAAAGGAGCCTGGAGATCGGTGTGCAGGTTCAGTGCACAACTGTTTTAAAACCTCTGCATCCAGTTTTTCTATTAGACTGCCTGGCATTGTCAACCAGCTTGGGAATGTGAACCAAGCCAGCCATGCAGAAATTCTCTGACTTACAATTATATCAGGAACCAGATCTAGGATTAGTGTCCCTGGAGAGCAGGGCAGTGGGCGTCTACGCCAATCATGACTGGCCACTCACAACTCACACAGCCCCCTGCTTGCCACTGGCAATTACGGCATCCATGGCAAAGTGTGTAAAATGCAGAAATGACTTTGCCAGTGTTATTTTATGCTGACGGCACCCTCCGTCACCCCCTGTATCTTCAATCATCCTTCCTCCAAAGTAAAGTAACGTTCGACTCCTTAGATTAAGGAAGAGGTTTAGCAGGCTATAAAGGGAGTAGCTAATATCTGGGCCCAGCAGTTTCTCCCCATAAGGAGGCCTTTCTGATGCACCCCCTGTATGATTAAAGCTTACTGAACTGGACTTCACTCATGTGGGCCCCTCCCTACCCCTTAACAGGCTCTCCTGCCCACCGCCCCATTGCTAAGTGCTATAGAGGGTATCCATGTCATGTATCCCATCTTTGCAATAGTAAAAGTCGCTATCTGTTTTTTAATTGCACACATACCATCCACCAATTTATTATTATTAGGGAGTGAAATGCCTTAGACACTGTCAAGTAGTTTCCATGCTGCCAAACTAATACATTGTTTTGCTGCAGCATGCCTTCCTTTACAAACCAAATCATAACCTACTGATTGATAGCATTCTGTTTTTTCAGTCTCTTTTCTTTGTTTTCAGTTCCTCAAGGATGGAATTGAATGGCACCAGAATAATCAACATTTAAATGAAAAACTGTTTTAATGTCAAAAAGGAGAAAAGAAACTATTTTACATACATTAAGTATATATATAAATGCATTTAGCTGCTAGATAGTTTACTACATTTCTTGGAAGGTGTTTTCTGATTGGCTGGATGCCAGGAAATCATCCACAGAGCAGACTGCTTTGGCTACTTCCATTGTGTCCCTGTCCAAGTCTATTATAGACTGGTGCTCTGGCTGCTAATCGTCTATAGTTTTGTTTTTTTGAGAACATATACATACACAGTATACAAGAATGGGGCACCTATTCAGTGATCAAATTAGCTGAGAAGTGTCACATCTGCTTAGAAACATGGACATAATAAAAAGACTGGAAACATTTTACTTAAAGCTGACATCTATAATGCATTATAGATACCTTCATAATGCATTATATTGGTAGAAATAAGAATTAATAAGGCATTACAGAATCTTCTGTTGACAGTCATAAGGCATTATAGTATTGATTATAATACTTCATAAGCTCCAATGAAGCTCTCATCTATAATGCATTATAGATACCTTCATAATGCATTATAATGGTTGGTATAAGAATTATTAAAGCATTACAGATTCTTCTATTAATAGTCATAAGGAATTTTTGTGTTGATTATAATACTTCACAAGTTATAATGAAATCTCCAATGTATCTATAATGCATTATAGATACCTTCATAATGCAGTGCAGAGCATCCTGAACTGTTATACCAACGATGCATTATAACGATATGTATAACAATTAAGGCTGCTTTGTAGTGCATTATGAAGTTATCTATAGTACATTATAGATGAGCGCTTCATAAAAGTATTCAAAATGCACTATAAACATGCCTGTAATGTGTTATGCCTTTTTATAAATATTCATAGCCTTGTTCATAAGGCTTTATGAATGCATTATAATGTGTTAATTGATGTGTTCATAGATCTTTATTGATATGTCATTCATAGGAAGTGTTACTAAGAGACCTTTCTGATTATCACCAATGTATTGATAATAAAGGCCCTGTTCATAAACTATTTCATCATTCGGAGTATAGTGCCTCTTTGCTTTCTGCCAGGTGCAGATCACACAGGGCCTGACGTATTGAAACTTCTCATGGTTTTTCTTCCATAGTTAAAAATGCACCAAACTAAAATATCAGTGTATTTTCACATTTTTTTAACTAGAGGATTTTTCCCAATATTTGCAGTACAGGAAAACTTATCGTGTAAAAAGCACCAGTGGTAAAATATTCTGAAGAATGCAGATTTTATTTTATATTGTCCATCCATCCATCCATTCATGCCTGCATGCATGCATCTATCCATCTACAGTATGTCCTAAACCTGCTTGTCCTATTTAGGGTTCAGGGGTCCGGAGCCCGTCCCGGGAGCTACGGGCGCAAGGCAGGGAACAACCCAGGATGGGACACCAGCCATGTATATTAATGACAATTGTAAGTTATCAAAAAAAGATAAATAACTACTCATTTATAATTAACACGATCAAGAAAAGAGTTAATGCTATCTGTCAGCGGTGGAAAGCCACCTGTCAAAATCAACCACTAAGTGTTAGACAAATAAGCCGTCAATCCGGCTGTAGCTTAAAAAGGCAATTATCCAAACAGGTTGGAAAAAAAAAAAACAAAAAACAGAAACTTGAAACTTGACACTCTCATAGGCCAGTGGTCCCCAACTATTTCCCCCAAGGGCCAAATTCCATCAGCAACACAAAGTCAAGGTCCACTACGCCCAAAAAAAAATTAAATGTCGACCAGCAATTGGATCCCCGACGATAAAATTTGCCAGCTGGCGGGGATGGGGGGTGGGAACTGATCACATGGCTCAGTTGTGTCACCGGATGGTGACCATTGTCGTAGATGAACAGAAAACGGTACTTCTGCAGATAGTACTGGTACAGTACTATAACATTACTGATACTGTTACTAAAGAAAGGAAGTATTTATAGCCTTACTTTTCATTTTTTGCAAACAATTGGTTAACACAATATACCATTAATTTACAAGGGAAAAATGAGGTCCCATTTAAGTTTAAAAGCACAAGCTTGTTAAATACATATCACAGTAGAATTTGTTTAATAGGTGTCAGGCTAATTGGTCTTTAGTTCAAGTAGGATAAGTTCTATCCCCTTATTGTGCACCGGCATAACCAGCATTATCCAATCATTTTCTTCTTAGGTTAATTAAAAAAATTAAGATCTCTGTGTTTATAGACAATGACAACTAGGGAATCACTTTTTAAATACACAATAAATCCATCAATAGACTGCTAGATATGTTCTGAACACATTTAACACGGTGAATCTAATGAAAGTCACGTTTTTAATAATTTTTTTGCCCAAATCAATTCTGCATTGTCCGGTAACAAAAATGTTCACTATAAATGCTTCATTTAAACTGTCAAAAAAAAAAAAAAAAGCCTGAAAGGCAAAATGTCACGTTTCAGAAAGAGTTACAAGATCTCCAAATCGTGGAATGTGCCCCAAAGACTTTTCAGAGGATGTCGTGTTTTCCAATACCCAGTTCTCATTGTCCGTCATGGAGTTGGTCAGTAGAGGCACTTTGGTACAGATGCTACTGTATCAAACCATCACTTAGGATGCAACTGTCCTACAAATTGTAGTTATGATGGCTAAATGGGAGCCAGACATGAGGCTTTAGTGGAGAAACTGATATAAGTATCCAACAATGACTAACCTCTGACATGTTCATCATCTATAACACATAAATCATGATATATACCACATTTATAATCACATCTATTTGCATGTATATATTTAACAGGCTAAAGCTAAACACACTACCTGACATTTTTAAGTTGGAGATTCACCTAGTATTTCGCTCCATTTGTGGGATTAACACCTATCATAACATCTAATTTAATTTAATAAATATTTTGAAAGGATCCCAGGAAACCTTTAATGCTATGTATCCTCTTGTTGCCCATCTAGGGAGGCAAAATAATGCATTGATCATAACAAATCATTTATTCAGCTGTCCAACCCTGTCCACAAACACTTTATTTAAAAAAGTGTTAAGTGAATCACTTTAGGTAATAAATGAAGTCTCTCTCTTGGTTATCTATTGTCAGCATATTCATTTTGCTGGAGAGTGAATTTACAGGGTTACATGATTGAACCACAGTTCTGGGCCTGCGTTGGCAGATGATGGACTAAATTATTGATGTTCCACACTAATGCACTCTGATGAAAAATAAAACACAGACATTATATTTCAACTGCCTGGTAATTATTTTGTGTATTAAAGCCATTTTATTTCTTTCTGAAATGTACAAGTTCTCTGTAAAAGGAGTGAATTTCAGTAAATGATCTACTCATTAACATCTGCGTGATTCTAAAGCATGCAAATAAACTGCAATGCACATTTTGTGTGCTGTTACTGAAATATATACCATGCTTCGTTACAGACTTTACCACCATCCTTGGTTTTGCATACCTGTAATGTCAGGCTGAATTATAAATGCTAATGCTGTGCCAGTAAATGTTTATATACTTGATTGCTAGTCAAGAGTAAAGTGTGTTTAAGTGATATTTTGCATAAGTAATGGTGTTGCCGCATCTCTCTCAGACTCAGCCCCTAAAGCCACGAATTGGAGCACAGAGCACTCGAAAAAGTTTTTTTTTTCCTTTCATCATTTAAGTTAAGTGGATCCAAATTGAGTCTTCAACTGCATACGAAAGTGGAGTAAGTTGACAGCAGTCTATCTCTAAACCACTGGCATGCCATCATTATTTAAAACTGCTTTTGAATGCTAAATTATTGTTAGGGTGAGTAGACAATTGGACCATGTCCTTCATTAATGCAATAGTGTGTCAAAAGTTAAAAACTAAAAGCAGAAATTTCATTTGGTCATATTTATACTGCCTCAACTCCATACATTATTTATTTAGTACCAGTACTCTATTATGAAACATCTCCATTTGAATATCTACCAATTCAACACATGACACACGATCTGTGCCAAGCCAGCATTTGTGACTAGAGAAAGACTGCACACAGCTGTGTAAAAATAAATACACACAAAATAAAATGGATGCACTAAAAAAATGAGCTGTGTTCAGCTGATCCAGAAAGCTGCACGTATTCACTATATCTGCCTTGTAGTGGGAACTGAAAACAGTCAAGTTCATTATTCATGCCCTGGACGGGATGCCAGTCCATCACAGGGCACAGGGCAGGGGGACACCCTGGATGGGATGCCAGTCCATCACAGGGCACAGGGCAGGGGGACACCCTGGATGGGATGCCAGTCCATCACAGGGCACAGGGCAGGGGGACACCCTGGACGGGATGCCAGTCCTCACAGGGCACAAGGCAGGGGGACACCCTGGATGGGATGCCAGTCCATCACAGGGCACAGGGCAGGGGGACACCCTGGATGGGATGCCAGTCTATCACAGGGCACAAGGCAGGGGGACACCCTGGACCCTGCATCATGCATCATGTTCAGCCTTCCATGTCCACCTGACCCTGACAAGCCACGCCTGTTTCTCATTTGTCTTACCTCTTTTTCCTAACCCTCGTGTTAATTACTCCCAGCTGCCTCTTGTTAGCTCCCTCGCTAGTCTCATATATATGTGCTTCCCAGTCCTTTGTTCCCCAGTCCAATCATTGACATTAACCTTCCCGTTGCATGAGCCCTTCCTTACTCTATTCCTCCTGTTTTGATCATTTGTGATCCAGTTTGTTTACCGTCCCAGTTCTTTGAGTTCAATAAACCCCCTTGTGTTTCACCAAAACTCCTGCCCTCGAGTCATTCATTCTTCAAGTCATGACAAGACAATGTGGGTCTGACCCTGAAACATCATAGGTATATATAACTGCTTGTAGTGATGAAAAGTATTTTTTATAAAATTTATTTCATGAAGACAGTCGCAAAGTAGTCATCTGAATTAATAGAAATAATAATTAAGAATAATTACTAAATTAAAAACTCATGGTGTCCCATCGACTAACAATATTAAAGCTTGTGCTTCATTGATCTACAGCATGTTCACTTTCTTTTCATAGTCTTCTGAACGATAAGTATTCGCTGGCATTCCAGTACTAATGGATGGGTAACTAAAGGTCTTGGCACTTCCTTTAATGTGCCCCCCATTTCCCGTTAATGGTCCACAAAGGGGGCAGGGAAATATCCTGGGCAACTGTGACTTGCAGACTCATTGTGCCCTTAGGACCAGACACTTAAATCCTCAGCTGAGCTGGCATAGTGAACTGGATTTTGTTCAGTAACCCCAAACACTGTCAAAAAAAAAATCACCATCCAAATGATTTTATAGTAATTGAATAAATGACACCACGTACATAAATTATGCATGTAATTTATCTAACAGATGAATTGAATTGCATAACTTAGAAACTCTCTCGGGGCACCATGGTGGCCCAGTGGGTAGCACTGTTGATTCACATCTCCAAGTTTGTGGCATGAATCCTGCCTCCGCACTGGGTGTGGAGTTTGCACGTTCTTTCCATATCGTGTGGGAATACTTCTGCATTATAAAGACATGCAGTTAGACATTTGTGTGTGCGTGTGCCCTGTGATGAACTGAAATCCCCTGTCCTGGGATAGGCTCTGATCCTCTGCTTCCACAGCAAGGTAAGTGGTTGGAACCTGAATGGACAGAAGCTCTCTAAAATCCTACTGCCAGGAACCATGGGGTAATGACAGACAACCAGCTGTCCTTTGCTGAGCACATACTGTAACAATGCTCTCCCCAATCTTGTAGATTTCCCCTGTATGACACCAGGAAGATCTGGCCTTTTCTGTCTGAGTATGCAGCTCAGCTTCTAGTTCAGGCGCTCGTTACCTTGCGACTAGACTACTGCAACTCTCTACTAGCAAGTTTACCAGCTTGTGCTGTCAGGCCGCTGCAGATGATTTAAAATGCAGCAGCATGGCTGGTTTTCAATCAGCTCAAAGCCCCCCTCCCTGTCTCTCTCCATTGGTTCCCTATAGGTGCTCACATCAAGTTCAAGTCCTTGGTGCTGCTTTCAGATCCATTAAAGGACAGGCACCCATCTCCATCAAGAACTTCCTTAAGACCTACATCCCATTTCGCCCTCTTTGGTCAGAAAGCCAGTGCAACTTGGAAACTCCTCCACCACGCGAGAAGTGTTACTCCAGACATTTTTCATGTGTTCTCTGATGGTGGAATGAGCTGCTGAACCACATCCAGCCATCTGATTCCCTCTTTACCTTCAAGAAACACCTTAAAACCCATCTATTCCTGGAAATCCTCTACTAGCCTGACGTATCCCTATGTTCTATCTGAATGTTCTTAATGTTGCACTTCTGGTCATTGAATTATCTTATTTGATTCCCGCTTTTATGGAAGATGTTGTGTAGCTTTTGCTCCTATGTTACTCATACGTGGACCTGGGCAGTCATTTGAAGCTGATCCTAGCTGCTCTTCTGCCTAGTGGCTCCTCGACAGCCGTAAGTTTGTGTAAATGCTAATTAACGTAATTGTATGTCTTGTTGGACAAAAGTATCTGCTAAAATAATGTAATGTAAATGAATCTTGTGTACAATACAATGGATTCGGTGTTATTGCAGTGACTAAACTAAATCAAGCAGTATAAGTCAGCAAAAACTCATCCCTGTTTCGTAGCTCAACATGAGATAATATCATTTTAACATAAAGAACATTTACTTACTTAGCAGATGCTTTTATTCAATGTGACATCCAATTGAAAAAGCACGATCTGATAGTTCCTGGAGCAACTGGGGTACAAGGGCAAACTCACGGACCCAAAACTGAAATCACTCTACTGATCACAGGAGTCAAGCCAGTGACCTTGCACTATGGGCATGGAGTCCCACCCCAAAGAGCCACACACTGCCCAAACTGTAAACTCCATGAACACAGAGCAAAGGTGGGATTTGAATACCCAACCATGGATGTGTGAGGCAGCATTGCTCCCCACTGAACCTTCACGCTAACATGCAATACGGCGGCGCAGAGGGTGGCTCAGCGGGCTTGGATGCTGCCCCTCGAGAAGGTCGCTGGTTTGAATCACCAGGTCAGCAGGATAGCTTCACTATTGGGTCCGTAAGCAAGACCCTTAACCCCCAATTGTACTTTGTAATGTTGGATGAACATGTCTGCTAAATAAATAAAGTGTAAAATTGTATGATCACAGAGTAATCTGCCCAGTTGCATACACATATGCCGATTTGAGTTGGTGTGTAACACCACTCTTACAATTTCTGCATTAAATGATGCAGACGAATTGTCTAGTTAACACGAGCAGATGCATATTAGTACAGTTAGTGGCTGTGGATATCATTAATTTGATGGCAGTCTACAGGGAATCCTTACAGGGGTAGAACTCCAAATGGGCTTGGACCAGTATATACTTGCTGATTACTCCTTTCATAAGATGCTGCTTGATTCATCTACCAAGAATTGTTAAAAGTACAAACTTCAACATAACCTTCTCATTCCCATTTAATAGAGCAACTGAACAATAAAACCATACATATTCAGTCTGTCTTAGCAATAAGTATATTGATCCAGATCTTCACAACAGAATGGCTTGAAAATTTAACAGTCAATGCTGACGCCCTAACCTCATATAATTAATTGTGGTGTTATGGTTTTATGTTTATTGCCTTAGATGTCCGTTCCTGCGGTATTACACTTGCCTGGCTCTTTTTCTATATCAGTAAATAACAGTTTGCATCAGCAACCTGTTACAATCCAGATTTATTCACTCGCTGCCACGGTAAACAAACACCCATGATTTTAAGAGGTATATAATGAGTTTTTTTCTCATTTACAGTTTGACAAACTACCTTTTTTTTTAATTGTCTGGAAGGGCTACTAAAGAAATTTGTAAAAACTTCATTAAATCAATTTCTGATTAACTGGCTCAATCAGAATGGCAGCTAGAGACAAAAACACTCCGCTGTTTTGCGCTGGATTCAGCCTGCAGATGCTCTGTGAAGCAGCTATGTTTTGTGTGCTCCTTTATGTGAGCTGCAGAATCCCACAGTCAGCAGTCATGCAGATCACAAATGAGGTCTGTACTTGGCTGACCATTTAAGGCATCTGCTGCTCCATAAGCCAAGCATCCAAACTCTGTTTTCTTCAGCTACTCTGTCATTCCGTCACCACAAAATAAATGCAAACATTCACTGTTTACTAGCTGTTTACAAGATTTGTTTTGTCTTAGTACAGAAAATGTCTTTGATCAAATTACAACACAAGAAATATGGCTTAACAATATTTAACACTGTTTATGGTATTTTTATGTCCTTATCTGTGTTGCTGATTTAATTAGGACGATACTTCAATTCTGCCTTTCTGGGTCCATGACTTCAGCATGTAATTTTTGTCAGTATCAAATGGTACAAATAATGCCAGTATAAATACATGACTGAAGGTATATATAATTATAATTACAAATAATTAAACATACTTATCAAAGTTGTGCACGACTGTCTTTACAAAAAACACTTCATTAGACATTTCAAAATTATTTTTGAAGTGCATTTGATATTTTTCTGCAACAACAAATGCATTTCTTTTTAGGATAGGACTCTTTGCAAATTACTTATCGTAAAAAGGAATAAATGATGCTTAGTTTCTTGTTAAAAGGCTCTGTTTAGACTAATCCTGACTGATAGCTAGGATTTGTATTCTGATGTCATAACTAAACATAATGTGGCTTTATACGTGAATCTTCTGGCCATTTATAGTGATTTCAGAGCTGAGCAAAATGATATCATAACTGTTTATACTATGTAAAATGACAGCTGTGCTAGACACCATGCTGTGGGTACCTATTATGTTTTCATAGATGTGTATACTGATCTCATCACTCTGCAAATTGATGTCAATCAACACGCTCTCAGGGGATTTATATTCCTCATACACAACAGATCCGATGTCCAGATGCTCAAATAGCTGTTGTAGATCAGTAATTATTAAACTTGCACCAATCAGCATAAGAATAGTTCACCAGCATGAGTAGCAATACTGCCGGGGCTTTCCTTACGACGTGCCGGAGCCAAATCAATATCACACAACATGCAAGTCCGTCCTAAAAGGTGAGCCACGAACACGCAGACCAAGCGAATTTGACAAATGGCCAGGCATGGACTAACCAAGTGTATGTACCTTAAGAGCAAGCTCCCACTCAAACTCTAGGTCACAGGATTAGCACTCCTGCCCACAGAACATTAATCTCGCCACTCATTGATGTGAGAAGGAGAGAGAACGGGATGCTGCTGTACTGCGCCCTACAGCAGCGGTGACGTCTCCGCCGGGGTGGGGGTGCTGCTGTGGCGTGCAGTCTCTCCACACCACTGCTCAGGGGAGCCTCCACCCATGAACAGACATGCTGCATAGGTCACTGCAAGGAGAGAAAGGCTTGGGCGTACCATGTGCCGGAAAAAAGTTAAATATTTACCGCAGGGTTACGAATGCTTTCAGCGCTTTATGGGTTTCCTGTGAATAAAGAACAATGCGAGGGCGAATCTCCATGCGTGCATTTAAATATCGCACTGGTGGCTCGTAGCTTTAGCCAGTCTGTGTACCTGCACGCTCGCAATCTTCTGGTCGTTGTCACTGGAGCGGGCCTGGAAGAGGGCCAGTGCAGCCCGGCTGTGGAGGCTGCGTCGTCTGAAGTGGTCTACCAGGGCTGTGCGCGTCCTCTTCTGCAACAAAGAAAGCTGCGGGGAGAGGAGGGGGGAGAAAGATGTCGCCAGGGCAGGAGAGGAAATTAATGGCAGTGTTCAAGAAGAATGATGGAGGGAAATAGAGAAAGCAGTCAATAGCCCATTCTGCAGTCTACGGGCCTGACAGGAATTTCACAGTCTCTTGGTTTTTTCACCCACTCATGTGCATTCATCAGAATCCAGTCACATCTGGCTGCCAGGATGGGGGGTTAATTTTCTCTAAATGCTTCAGCAGTTTTGTTCTAGTCGAGGCAAACTCTGTGACTGCAAAGCTGATGAGTAAAATATTTCTACTTCACCCAGTTTAACTTTATACCAGTTGCCTCGGGGCGTACTGCTCCTCTCGCTCTTTTACACGTACACAAAGAGTCATGAACCCTCTCTGTAACAAGAAATTATTCCTAGTCCCTTTCAAAGACATACTGCTAGCTTCATTATCTGAACACGGTTTGAAGCAAAGGTTTAAAGTCTTTGATAGACATTTTTTTCTTTCCTTCTCCCCCCCCCCCCCCCCTCCATCTTTCTCTCCTCTCTCCTTAAGCTTATCATAGCCTGGCAATGTGTGCTCCAGAGCGCGGAAAAATTAAAAAAGAGTGAATCCAGCCATCAATAGCTGAAGGAGAAAAATAACAAAAAAATTCCGGAATAGAACATCCTATTAATCCCCTTGGTGAGGCTTCCAAAGGAGATGCTAGATGCACTCTTTGATGTTAAACAATATAATTTTATATTATTACCGAGATATGAAAAAAGTAGCAACAGAGCATTTAGCAAAAGAAAATTGACTACAATAAGAAATCCGGTTCACAAAGCCTTACGTAAATCAAATTTTACGTGGATTTACCATCCCATACCATTCACGGCACCTTATAGCAAAAACACATTAGCCAAAAATATATTTGTACTAGTTCATACTAAAGAACACATATTAAATAAATGAAAAGATTATCCATAAATTTACTCACAGACGTATGTGCACCATTTCATGTTAGAGATTACGTAAATTCTATATATCTATGATATTTTTTGCATAAATCTAGATTTACTTTGAGAGCTGCCTGTAGGGAGGAACCAGTGTGGGTCTGATCGCGACTAGAAATGTGTGGGTCTGCCCACAGGCTGGAGACAGATTTGAACCTCCCTATGGAATACAGATGGTTATAGTATACGGGCCTAGTCATAGAATACAAACAGGCGCTACATCTTGGCCTAGCCAGAAGTGCTGTTTAAACTGAGATAGTCAAAGTACTTACAAAACTAGGCCAAAAATGCACCTTTTCACCATTGTAAACAATAATCTATGATCATCAGTTATCTTATTCTTTCATTTTATGCACATATTACAATTAGTTCTATTATTCATTTATTTTGAAAATATTGGGGGTCACTCCCCCAGAAAACGTTTGGGCAGATTCCCAGTGTGGTAATGGCTAGAGTCCCCAGTTTGATAGGGGCTACAGTCCACGGTGAGGTCTGGGCTAGAGTCCCCGGTGAGTTATGGGCTAGAGTCCCCGGTGTGGTATGGGCTAATGTCCCCAGTGTGGTAGGGGCTAGAGTCCCCGGTGAGGTTTGGGGCTACAGTCCCCGGTGAGGTAGGGGCTAGAGTCCCTGGTGTGGTATGGGCTAGACTCCCCGGTGAGGTATGGGCTAGAGTCCTCAGTGAGGTATGGGCTAGACTCCCCGGTGTGGTATAGGCTAGAGTCCTCGGTGAGGTATGGGCTAGAGTCCCCGGTGAGGTATGGGCTAGAGTCCCCGGTGAGGTATGGGCTAATGTCCCCAGTGTGGTAGGGGCTAGAGTCCCCGGTGAGGTTTGGGGTTAGAGTCCCCGGTGAGGTATGGGCTAGAGTCCCTGGTGAGGAAGGGGCTACAGTCCCCGGTGATGTCTGGGCTAGAGTCCCCGGTGAGGTATTGGTTAGTGTCCCCAATTTGGTATGGGCTAGAGTCCCCGGTGTGGTAATGGCTAGAGTCCCCAGTGTGGTATGGGCTAGAGTCCCCGGTGTGGTATGGGCTAATGTCCCCAGTGTGGTAGGGGCTACAGTCCCCGGTGAGGTTTGGGCTAGAGTCCCCAGTGAGGTATGGGCTAGAGTCCCCGGTGAGGTAGGGGCTACAGTCCCTGGTGATGTCTGGGCTAGAGTCCCCGGTGAGGTATGGGCTAGTGTCCCCAATTTGGTATGGGCTAGAGTCCCCGGTGTGGTAATGGCTAGAGTCCCCAGTGTGGTATGGGCTAGAGTCCCCGGTGTGGTATGGGCTAGAGTCCTCGGTGAGGTATGGGCTAGAGTCCTCGGTGAGGTATTGGCTAGAGTCCCCGGTGAGGTAGGGGCTAGAGTCCCTGGTGTGGTATGGGCTAGACTCCCCGGTGAGGTATGGGCTAGAGTCCTCGGTGAGGTATGGGCTAGACTCCCCGGTGTGGTACAGTATGGGCTAGAGTCCTCGGTGAGGTATGGGCTAGAGTCCCCGGTGAGGTATGGGCTAGAGTCCCCGGTGAGATATGGGCTAGAGTCCTCGGTGAGGTATGGGCTAATGTCCCTGATGAGGTATGGGCTAGAGTCCCCGGTGAGGTATGGGCTAGAGTCCCTGATGAGGTATGGGCTAGAGTTCCCAGTGTGGTATGGGCTAGTGTCCCCGATGAGGTATGGGCTAGAGTCCCCAGTGTGGTATGGGCTAGAGTCCCCGGTGTGGTATGGGCTAGAGTCCTCGGTGAGGTATTGGCTAGAGTCCTCGGTGTGGTAATGGCTAGAGTCCTCGGTGAGGTATGGGCTAGAGTCCTCGGTGAGGTATGGGCTAGAGTCCTCGGTGAGGTATGGGCTAGACTCCCCGGTGTGGTATGGGCTAGAGTCCGCGGTGAGGTATGGGCTAGAGTCCTCGGTGAGGTATGGGCTAGACTCCCCGGTGTGGTATGGGCTAGAGTCCTCGGTGAGGTATGGGCTAGAGTCCCTGGTGAGGTATGGGCTAGAGTCCTCGGTGAGGTATGGGCTAATGTCCCTGATGAGGTATGGGCTAGATTCCCCGGTGAGGTATGGGCTAGAGTCTTCGGTGAGGTATGGGCTAGAGTCCCTGATGAGGTATGGGCTAGAGTTCCCGGTGTGGTATGGGCTAGTGTCCCTGATGAGGTATGGGCTAGAGTCCCCGGGGTGGTATGGGCTAGAGTCCCCGGTGAGGTATTGGCTAGAGTCCTCGGTGTGGTAATGGCTAGAGTCCTCGGTGAGGTATGGGCTAGAGTCCCCAGTGAGGTATGGGCTAATGTCCCTGATGAGGTATGGGCTAGAGTCCCCAGTGAGGTATGGGCTAGAGTCCCCGGTGAGGTATGAGCTAGAGTCCTCGGTGAGGTATAGGCTAATGTCCCTGATGAGGTATGGGCTAGAGTTCCCGGTGAGGTATAGGCTAATGTCCCTGATGAGGTATGGGCTAGAGTCCCCGGTGAAGTATGGATTAGAGTCTCCGACATGGTATTGGTTAATGTCCCCTGTGAAAAACGTGGGAGGTTAAAGTCCCTCAATTCTGGGGATATTTTATTATTTTTATTGTGCTTATTTAAATTTCTTGTGTGCTAATTTCTTTCTTTTTCTTCTTTTAAAATATCTGTAACCCTGTGGTTAAAACATCCATCCATCCATTTTCTGAAACCACTTGCCCTATTCAGGGTGATGATGACATGGAGTGAACATAGACAGCGCTCCACTGACGTTATTTAAATAAAGACTGATTGATTGGTTGATTGATTGATTGCTTGAGTTACTTGCCATCCATGTGTTTTTTTTTTCGAGGCGGTCACCATATAAAAATGAGAAAATATGCTTCGGAGTTGCATACATAGACGCACGGATTGCGAACTTTAATTCTGCTCACACATGATACATTACATCCACCCACGCTAGCTTGTTCAGACATAGAGCCACAACAGCTCCCTGTCCCTCTTCAGCCACGTTCAGACTGATCAGCATGTACAGATAGCACTCTGAGTGCCATCTATGTAAGAGCATCAGGTCAAAATAGATAATAACCTAAGGACACTTTGCTGTGTTAATGGAAAACCAAAAGGCAGGCTAAATATCACGTTTGCTGTAAACTCTTCTCTGTCATGGACTCGGGCAGAGAAGGCATGGGGCAGAATGTGGACGACCCACTGGTGGTTCACAGAAACATGGGGGTTTATTGAACAAAATTGAACACACTAAGAACACTACAAAACTAAAAGGGATAAACAAAGACTAATAACAAAAGGGTCAGGGCAACAAAGGGCAGATAGGCAGAGTACAAACAACAGAACATTCAACGTCAGTGACTCCAGTGGCCTGTACTACGAAGCGGGGTAACTTGTCGGATTTAAGGTACCACAGTTTAAATGGAGTTCATATTCATTCACTTACGTTTTGCCCAGACTACCTTAAATCCAACAGGTTACCCCGATGACCCGGTTACCCCGATGACCCGGTTACCCCGATGACCCGGTTACCCCGATGACCCGGTTACCCCGATGACCCGGTTACCCCGATCTGTAGTACAGGCCCCAGGAGAAACAGAACAGGAGCAGGAACTTAAATACAAAAGGTTAACAAGGATAATACAGAACAGGTGAGAACAATTAACCAATTGAGGAAGGTGCAGGACAATGAGCAATCAGGGTAGAATACACAAGGACTGGCACAAGAAAACAGACATCAGGTGAAACTAATAATTAACTCAGGGAACTAGGGAATCAAACAAACATAAGAAACTAACATAAACAGGGAAAACAAATCTAACACAGGGGAATAACAGATTGTGTTTTTACCTATCACGGGCACAAAAGCAAAAATCAAAACTGAATACAAATCAAAACACAGGAACTAGAAAACTGATACACATGAAACAAAATCTACAAAAATGGAGATTTGAACACAAGACTGAGGGGTTTACAGGTCGCTGCACACTCAGCTGATTGAACCATGTGGACATCTGAGGAGCAGGGGTAAACACTAAAGACTGATGGGGAAGACAGGATGGCCAGCGACACCTGCTGGCCAAACAGGGAGAAGACAAAAGACTCGGACAAACAGCTGCTGACCCTGACATTCTCAAAAGTAGCGCATGAATAACGAAAATATGTGAATTAACGAGCAAGCATACAAGTTGAAGAAAGTAACCCAAAGTGCTAACAGCTACAAAATAAACTGCTGCACTTGCTAAACTATTTATACTACTGCTATACAAAACATAGTTTAATATCACCACTACAGTACAGATAGGATAAACTGAGTCCTTGATTGCTAACTTCAGCACAACCCCCAGGCAGAAGTCTGGATGCTACAGAACTGTCAGTCCACTCGTGACCGCAGTGTTTTTCTCAGATGTTCACTGTTCATGTATGTTACTGTCTGATCTGCACTGTATATATGCAGTTGAACTGTCACAAACTCAAATGCTCGCAGACCTGAAATAAAAATTACTGCAAAATCGAGACACATGGTGATTTTTGCTGCAGCATCCATTTAAACTATATGCAGTTCGATCAAGCTTATCAGTGTACGCAACAACACATTTCAAATGGGATCTGCTCCATCCCTCTGCAATGATATGGAGAGCAATCCAATATTCAGATACCAATCCAGTCAACTGTTTCAGTGCATGGAAATTAGCAAGCTTCCTTCAAGGGACCGGGTACAGGAAACTGCACACTGGATTTTAAGACTTGGTCTGTATTTAATCGCTACACAGACCTTTTAGTGCGATTCATTCGTTCGAATGGAATGGCAGTAAGAATTTAAATGCCTGAGGGTCTAGTGCTCTAAGGTCGTCCAGCTCCATCTCCTGGACCTGAGCAGGAAAGCCCTCACTGTTGCCAGGACAACCAACTGGCCTTTCTTAGCTTAACAAGCAAATTTGATTGCACCTCATGTCAATTAATCCTCCTGTCTGCTTCTGTATAAGGTGTGGCTATAAAATTCTGCGGATGAGCGGGGGAAAAAGGATGGGGGGGGGGGGGGATGAGGGATAAGAGTGAGTCAGAGAAAGGGAGTGAGTAAGTGCGCAATCCTACAGGTATTAGAAATAAATAAGTGTTTTGGAGAATGGGAGTCAGTAACGCACAGAGTGTAGTAAAGGAAAGAGTTGGACAAGGAATTAAGTAAATGAAAACGGGAATGAATAAAAGATACTGGGATGAGTGAAAGAGAACTGTGCTATGTGAGATTTTTTTTGTTTTTACATGACCATGTCGTGCTCCTTCTTTTTACAAGTACATGGATAATATCAAATTCAAAACTAAGGGCTAAGGGTTGAGAGTTAGGAAAGTGCACTTGTAATTGAAAGATTTCTGGCTTGAATCCCTGATTAACAAAGTACCACTGAGGTACCCTGAGCAAGGTACCGCCCCCAAGCACTGCTCCCCGGGCGCTGAATAAGATGCCCCCTGCTATCTCACGACGTCACATATGAGTTAAAGGCACTGTGAATGACACGTTTTCACTTCAGTTATGCTGGTGACATGATAATTCATTTATGACTGTTTATGGACGTGGCACTATTAATATATCAGACTTTTCTTGATGCGATCTTTTTGGGAAAGATCATATGTTACATTGCTAGCTTGATTCCTTTCCTAGTGAAAGTTGTACTTTTTTTTTTCATTTGTTAACAAAAGGAAATCATCTATCCATCTTCAAAATATTCTTTATTCAATACAGGGTAATGGGGAACACATGGCACAAGGGATTGGATGAACCTGGACCGGATGCCAGTCCATCACAGGGCACACACAATGGGAAAGGCAAAAAAGGATGATACCACAATGTACTGCACATTTAACCCCCTTGCAGAGAGATGCCGGTTTTATCATTCATGTGCAATGAATGGGCACAAAAAAACGATTTCAGACCAATTATCCGATTTCCATGTAACAGAAATAATGCGAACCATGTATTTAAGGGCATAAGTCCTTACCTACAGTACTTATCCATCGCAAGAACACAGCCAGTCTACTGTACCTCCCAGGAAACACGCGGCACAAGCCCGGGCCTCACGCTCACGCGCACACTCACACACTTTGGCCAGTTACAGATGCTAGTGCCCTAACTGTATGACTTTGCTGCATACCAGACTTCCTCAGGAAAACCCATTCACACACTTTTTATGTTCTTTCTGCACTGAAAAAAAAAACTGCTCAGAGTAGCTTTAAAAGAAAATTTTGCCGTGATTCTCATTCATTCCAGTCTCAATGACCCCTTTCAGTCTTTTTGAAGGGTCATTATTAATTATCAAATCTTTCCTAAGAAAGAGGCTTTTAGCACAAGCCTATCAAATAAATGTCATTTGCTGCAGCATTACTAAGGTCCTATAGGTATGTCTTTTGTTGTAATGTAAATACAAGTATTTGTAGTCCCACAAAGCCTCTTACTTGATTACTGTAAAAAAAAATTATCGGTTAATATTACATTTCACATCTCAAGTCTATATTTTATAACAAGATACAATGAAGTTTATAATTGAAGTGAAATTTCAAGTATGACTTAAGATGTTTCACACCTTATTGGTAGCCTTATAAGAGGCCTTATATGCTGATTTGAGCTTAGCTTAAGCCAGCCTAAGAGTAATGCATGAAGCAGAAATCATGCACCTCACTCTTATACCTGGAACATACGCTTTTTAAAAGAATTTCCCCATGGGATCAATCTTATCTCAAAATAAGAGAATAAGTCAATCATAGTAAACCATAGTAAACCATAGTCAATTACCAAATAATATATTTTTCTTTACCTATTTTGCTGTAAATAAGATTTATTTAATTACACAACTTACAGAAACTGAATGAACCAACTGTTAACCAGTTTCTGGCTGGTTAAAATAAATATGGAGGCTGCACTTTATTTATATTTTATTTAAAAAAAATCATGACTTTTAAAGTTTTCATTTAAACAATTTACACATGAAATTTTATGCACTTCTAATACAAATGGATCATTGTACAGCATAAAGTCCCTATATCTGATAAAAGAGCAGTGTTAAGCAGTAACAGAATACATTTTTAGTATTATGTGTTTATTCATTTAAAAATCGTGTTCCTTTGTAGGAAATTGAAAGTAAGTTGAAATACAATCGTCAGAATACAGTACATGACAAAGAAGTTATTGATTGTCAATATTTTGGTCATATTACTTTTAGAATATTCATTCCTATGAATGTCAATAGATACCCACAAAAGTTTAAATGCAGTTCTCATCTGAAGGTTTAACATACTTAAAAAACATAATCTGTTTAAGTAGAGCAATACAGACTGTTCACACAGCTAATGGATGCATTGAAATGAGCATTTTTTATAAAATAAACATTAAATCAACATGAAATTAATAATGACATTGAATCTACGTTAGATCAGCATTAAACCTATGTTTAAAATAAACATTGACTCAATACTGAATCAGACTTGCCAAATTTTTCTTTAGCACTTTTTAACTCATAAAATTCATGAAGGAGTCTTAAATATTAAAGGGACCCATGGCCATTACAGTCCCAAATGTATTAAACGTTCCACAAACGTTTAACAAAAGCTGACAAAATAGCATGCAGGCAATACTAAATACGTAAATACTAAATTACTATTCTCAAGCCTGTTTACTTCACGGAGTTAAATTGCACACAGAGCATTATCTAATTGTAACCCACATCCTACGGCCTGATAAAGGATGCAATATGTTATTTCAGCTCATGAACGACAACACAGCCAACCATCACACTAAGACTGAGGTTTTGTGGTCTCTGGCCATTATTATAGCACAAAATAAAAGTCTATTCATTTCAATTATTCATAAGTTTTCTTGCATTACTGAACTACTTAATAGCAAATACACCAATTAAAAAACAGATCCTGAGTTCTACTAAGGCTGTGATTTATTATTTGCTTTGTAAAACCTGTGAACATCTAGTCTAAATAGTCTAGTTTTTTAGACATCTCAGCTAAATGACCTATTTAATTTTGCACAATAATAACAGAAACTGCCATTAATTGTTTATTTCACCAAATTTTGATTTTGATTACCATGTATGACGTTTTCCGTGCTACTGTAAGTTTTCCAACATTAGATGAACGGCAGGTGAAGTCTGCATCATCCAGTGCAGTGTCCATGCTTGATTCCAGTGTCGTAAGAGTGCTACGCACACTGCATATATACGCACACTGCATATATACGCACACTGCATATAGGCGATGTCAGCTTATTATGTATCGTTTAGCTGTTGCGATTATCCATGTCGTATTATCTGTGAATGTTTTCCGAACATGGAGGTGGATGGAGGTACATTTTATAAAAGTGAGAATGTGACTTTTCTATAGGTGGCTACTTAATGTATGCATTTTAATAAATTAGACTAGGTCATTTAGCTCATTTTACTAATTTAGATAACATCTAAATGTGAAATTAGTTCAGGGATGTCTCAAAATATCTCAAAAGTAGCTGCATAGGTCACATTGACTTTGCTGGTTGAATGCATCATTAATTATGTTTACTCGCTAGTCAAGATACATTACAGCTGTTATAGGTTCGCCATTTCATATAATTATAACTTGAAATCCCTAAACCTCTGAAACATAGTCATTTTTTAAAAATCACGTCATTAAGACATGTAAACATATTTAATAAGCATACTGTAAGGCTATTGTCTGGAGAAACAGATGGACTGATATGGTTACGCAGTAAATAACAATCAGTCATCTAGATAATTCAATCCCCCTATAGCACATACTTATCTGTAACCTGAATCAGTGATAACATCCAAAAAGACACATCCTTTAGCAAGCTATTCAGTACATCTAAAACTCAGGTATACATTTGATTTAAGCTCCGGTAAAACTGAAGAACGCTTGTCTTTTTTTTTTTTCCTTTTAAACCTGAAATTAAGTAAAGTCATGAGCTGTCGATTTGTCATTTTTCATAAACGGCACACTGGAATGATTAAATTAGCAATAACAGTCATCCCCGTGCTCACAGTGGACCCAGTTCACTCTTGCTGAGACACAAGGGACAGAAGCCCCATTGGACACTAAGAGATCCAGAACTTCCTCTCCAGGTACACGACACTCACAAAAAGATTTTAAAAGAATACAGACGCTGAATAAGAGAACAGTGAGAATGCCTAAGGGACTGGAACGGGAAACAGAGACACAGTGGATGCAGGCCTATGTGGAAAGCAGGGGCTAAACTAGGCTATCGAAACCACACCTACGTCTTTAACTTATACAGGAACATAGATGGATGACACACTAAGTGGAAACATACAAGTTAATGTTCCTGTAATGTTTATGCTCGTATTTTAGGCATTTATTACATGTTCATGTCATTTTCGATAACTGACAATGCAGAGCAGTTACATAACCTGCCCAGCAGATGGCGAGATGTACTCAAAGCAATGAAGTTCTAGATTTTAGAATCTTGATTATTTGTAATCTGGATAGGAGAGATTTGGTGTTTTTTTTGGTGGTGGTTAAGGATGGGGCATTTCTGTTGGCATTTCAAAACGAGTACTGCAAAACTTACAAATGACTGATCGTCCAGTTACAGGTTTCCTCTTTGTAGTCTGATCCAGTCCGACATAGGATTTTAAACAATAAAAAAAGCAGTTTCCCTTTTTATCTCTTTCGATTGTGCAAAACATGTTAAATTGCTTGCAATATAAAACACCTGAAATGGGGCTGCAGCCGAATATTCAGCCAAAGTTTTACTGCAGCAAACTTTTTAATGTCCTCGCAGAGAATTGTGCATAGTAGCAATATTGTATATGACAATGCAAGCAAGAATAATGTTGCACGGTCACTGTGGCTGGAATGCGCCGTGAACTCAAGCATGCAAAATGTCCCCTCAGCACCCCATTTAGTTGCTGCTCTGCTGGAGCTGCCTTTGCGATGCTGGGCTTTGTCTGTCGGACACTGAAAAAGACTCTCCTTAAACTGTAGCTTTGCTTTAAACCTGTTTGGGGAGATGATGCGATTTGAACATCCGTACTACGTGACGGATTGGCGGTGCCGTAGTCTGACTGCACCATGTGATAAATTGCGTCGAGACTTAACATAAATAAACTTGATAGTGATGTACTGGCCCAGTATTATTTATGTCGCTCTGTGCTGTTTTAATCATACAGTTCACGGGACTCTTTTTCACTAATTGTGACTGACACTGTCGAGGGAATGGAAATGTAGCTCTGACACTTGTAGTACATGCAGACTGTGTTGGACGCAGGAAAAAACACGGCTGATGTAGCTGCATCCCTGCGGTTCTGCCAGCGCCCATCGCTCTATGACTGACTGCTCCTTTAATCAGTTCTAATCTAATACACTGCACCAAGTAGATATATCACTGCACGTCTTCACCAACTTTAAATGCAGAGTAGTTTTTTTGCCTTTTCATCTCGCTAGATTACCATTGTAAGGTACTCATAACTTCCGCATAACAACCCATGCTGGTAATACCTTAAACAGTAAATACGAAAGGCATATTTTCATGTCTTATTTGAAGCAGTTTTTTTTTTTTTTTTTGAATGATAACTGTGCTTTCACTGTATTTACACCCATTTTCATTAAGAATCTGTCCAGCATGGGGTCACAGAGAGTCTGGAGTCTATCCCAGATGGACAGTCTGGAAAGGATGCCAGTCCACTGCAGGGTACAACCGCTATGGGCTATTTAGGGGCACCGATACACTTAAAAAGCATGTCTTTGGACTATGGGAGGAGACTGCAAAACCTTATCCCATACAGATCGAGTCAGGGCAGGAGTCAAAGCCACAACTCTGGAGGTATGAGCAGAAATTGACATAACTGGCATGCAAGTATGCATTCACCTTTAAAAGTGTTATGTACGGCAATCGATTGTTGTAACAGCGCAAATACGTACGTATTTTATGTGCATTTGCGCATATATGACAAGAAATTATCGTGCATTTTAACCTTTATATGCTAATTCGTACTTCATTTCCAGTATAGATCTTAAAATGCACGGTAATTTCTTGTCATATCGGTGCAAATGCACATAAAATACGTTTATATTTCTGCTATTACATTAATCGATTGCTGCACATATCGTTTTAGAGGTGAATGCGTACTTGCGTACCAGTCATTGTATGTCAGTCCCTGGGTATAAGGCCACAATAAACCACTGAGCAACCTTCAGCTTGCATCTTATCGTATTTTCATTATATAATATAATCCCAGGCTTTCACTCCATTAGTGTGCATAATATGTCAGGAGAGTTATGGTTAAGTTAGGGTTAAGTTAGGGTTAAGTTAGGGTTGTTTTTATAAAATCTTACTTCACTTTGTTGGTGTCAGGTTGGATTCCACTAGGCCTTTTTATGCCTTGACTTGCATTCCTCCTTGTGGTATTTTTAATTTTGAGCAGGGCACCAAAACTACATATGCATGACAGGGAAAAACACATGAGCTATTTTATATTTGTTACGTTTCACCTCCAGCGCACCTGATTAATTATGAGCTTGTAGATTAGTTGATTTAAACAGATTGTCTGGTGGTGGAAAAGAGCAAATATGTGGAATGGTTTGGGATACATGAGGAGAGAATAACTGATCCAATGTTGGGGTGGCATGGTGGCCTGGCAGGGAGAGCTGTGGCCTCAAGTCTTCAGAGTCAGAGTTTGCATGTTCTCAGCATGTCCTTCAGGCTTCCACCCGCAGTCCAAAGACATGCAGTAAGGTCAGCTAGCATCCATGAATTGCCTATAGCATATTCTTGTGTGTGCCCTGGCATTCTACATAACCTCCGTCTTGTGCCCTGTGCTGCCTGAGATAGATTCTAGGCCAGGGACAAGTTTGTGAACAGCTGCTCTTGGCACAGTAATCGGCTCGCTGCGTTCTGATGTTTATTTATGCTCTGAGGTCACATCAACGGACGATGTTACACACGTTCTACAGAAAGGTCTTAGCCACTTATGAGCTGGTACTGTAGGTCCTTATCTGGTTAAGGGTGAATCATGGGGGGTGGATCAGTGGGTTAAGCCTCGGTGGCTGTGATCAGAAGATGTTCAGTTGGAGCCCCAGCCTCCACAGAATATTCATATCTCCATTGGATCCTGGAGCAAAGGCCCTTATCCCAGCTACACACCGGCTGACCCTTCACTGTGACCCCTAAGCTTACTGGCAACACAATACATGTCTGTGTGTCTCATGGACAGTGACATGGGGTCAAGAGAAGTTCCCCACAGGGATTAATAAAGTATAAATAAAAGTATGTGTTTGAGTGTGTGTGTATGTGTGTGTGTGTGGTCCAGGTATACCTTACCTTGTGGGGACCAAATGTCCCCACAATGTGATGAATACCCATTTTTTTACCTTACGGAGACCAGTTTCCGGGTCCCCATATAGGAAAACTCTATTTTATAAAAATCCGTCACTGCAATGAAAAATCTAAAAATGCAAAAACTTTTTTTTTTTGGCGATTTATGGTTAGGGTTAGGGCTTGGTAGGGGTTAAGGTTGTCTTAGTTAGCATTAGAATTTTTGAATGAGCGGTCCCCAAAAAGATATGATTACATGACTATGTGTGTGTGTGTGTGTGTGTGTGTGTGTGGATTATGTTTATATTACATTGTGCGGACCAAATGTTGCCCACAAATTAATAAAAACCTGTTATTTTGACATTGTGGGGACCATTTTTCAGCTCCCCAGAAAAGATCTGTGAATGCAATCAAAAAACTAAAAATGCCAAAAGTCTCTTATCTTATTTGGTTTCTTAGGGTAAGGTTGGGTTGGGGTTAAGTTCATCATGTTGGGATTAGAGTTTGCCCCATAGAGATTAATGAATAACCTCTGAGTGTGAGTGTGTGTGTGTTTTAGAATACTGTGTTTCAACATAGAGAAGATGCAGTGCCAAACACTCCTGCCAGACACCATCTAGGGCAATGACAAAATCATGTTACATACAAATTTTTATGCAGTTGCTATGATTCGTTTGAAAACTGAATTTAAACTAAACTGTTCTGCAAATACTTGCTGGAATGAACTGCACTGCAAATTCATTACTGGTTGCAGTCTCACTTGGAAAAATGCATGCAGATTTTCACAAACGCTGTCAATTTCTTCTAGATTGATTGTTTTCAAGACTTTCTGCAGAACCTCAGCCTGGAGGCATTAAGACATTAATCTGTACACATTTATGTACATTGCTTTAAATGTTCTGGTTTTCACCCATATCCTCAAATTTTGTATTTTCCTGCTTGTAACAGCACAACGTAACAGTACGATCTTCTGATTCCTGCCTTAACATAAAAGGTATGCAACTACACTGCCA
This sequence comes from Paramormyrops kingsleyae, assembly GCF_048594095.1. Lineage (NCBI taxonomy): Eukaryota > Metazoa > Chordata > Actinopteri > Osteoglossiformes > Mormyridae > Paramormyrops > Paramormyrops kingsleyae. Next base: position 24,321,174 of record NC_132800.1, on the reverse strand, counting down.
TTAAATAGCAACAAAAGCAGTATATCTGATCAAAACTGACTTATGACCAAAATTGGGTCTCTTAAGCTCTGTTTTATCTCTTGACAAAATACCTGTATCTTAGTTCAGCTATGCTCCACTGAAATCCACACTAAAAGTGAGGCGAATTTCAGTGTCAGAATAGTTAGTGTTTTGCCTCTGTAGGGCAGTATGTATATCTTCACGAAATGTGCTTCACAGGTATCTCATCTTCTACCAATGATACCAATATTCAATTAATGTAGTAGTATACTCTTACTTAGTGTATTAATTAACCAGAAACTAAGTGTTAGTTACGTACTGATCCCATGTTCATTCATCATTAATCAATCATAATGGTTCATGTACTTCATACAGTTACTGTATCTGTTCATGATTTGTACTTGAGTAGTAACTGAGTTACTAAGATATGTGTGCCCCCTCAAGTGAAGGATTACCAAATTAAGAATGACTGCTTTTTGTTGCTGGTGATTTGGATAGACTTAATAAACTTCAAATCAACACCAGGATCCAACAGTCAAATTCAAGTTAAAATGAAATCCACAATTAGTGTATAAAAGGGGCATAACCATGACTGCACATTATACAAGGCACCCCTACTTTTTAGTGCAGCGTTTCCCAACCCAGTCCCAGACAGTCCACGTTTTTGCTCCCTCCCAACTCCCAGCCAATCAGAAACACCGAATACCTGGTACAGGCGTGCTGGGGGCTGAGAGGAAGCAAAAACATGGACTGTCCGGGGTTCCCCAAGGACTGGGTTGGGAAACACTAGTGTATGACTGCGTAAATAACTTGGTAAATGGGTAAGTAGTGTAAAACCTAAAAACCAAATGTCTCAGGCAGTCACCTGAAAGGACTGTGGAGCCCTGGTTTAGCTCAGTGGTTTCTTCCACGGTCCTGGATCTGCGTGTGCTGATACTTATGTTGGGAAAAAAAATCCTGATTCATATGCCTATAAGACTAATATATTCACCTTGGTTCAGCTTCACGGTTAGCAATCAATGACCTGATGTATTCAAACGGGAAGATCTTAATTCTCCAAAAATGAATTTAACATGGGGAGGCACTACAGTACATTGGCTCATATACTGCCCTCATCCTGCCTGTGGATTGTGTTGTGTGGATTTCTCGTTGCCTTCCTCGGTAACTCTAAACAGCCCACAGTATGTGAATAGGAAACCGGAAAACTTGTTGGATTTAAGGTAGCCCTTTATCTTTGTTCACTTACATTTAGCCCAGACTACCTTAAATCCGACAAGTAATCCAGCTAAGCAAGAAATCCCGTTTTTGTGATTCAGGCCCCAGGTTCTCTATTAAGAACATAAGAACATAAGAAATTTACAAACGAGAGGAGGCCATTCGGCCCATCAAGCTCGTTTGGGGAGAACTTATCTAATAGCTCAGAGTTGTTAAAATCTTATCTAGCTTTGATTTAAAGGAACCCAGGGATTTAGCTTCCGCTACACTAGCAGGAAGACTATTCCATACTCTAACTACACCCTGTGTAAAGAAGTGCTTCCTCAAATTTGTTTTAAAATGTTCTCCCGCTAATTTCCACTTATGGCCACAAGTTCTAGTATTTAAACTAATATTGAAATAGCCATTTGGCTGAACAGCATCCAGACTCTTTACAATCTTATAATCTGATCTCTATCTGGAATAGACATCAGGGATGAGTTAAACAGCCCATCATTACTTCTTATTACTTATACTTTATTACAGGATTTGTTCAAATTAATGGGAATTAATATATCGAACTGGAAAGTACAACTTAGATGTTAGGTTTCATAAAAGTTATTGTGTCTTTGGTATATGTGGAATTTACTTTGAGTATTCGGTGACTATGTGAGCATGACCACTGCAGTATCCATGCAAAAAGAAACATACATTATTTATTCCACAAATAGAACATTTTCTCATCTGACAGCATAAAGGGTACGAACTGGAAAAGCACATGCAAAAGTCCTGCGGACAGGATTTTCCATGCTTCCGATCAAAGTTTCATTTCCTTTCTCCTAGCAAATTCTTCTTTTTTTACAGACGACTAGCTGAATATCCAAATTAAGTTAAAGGTCAAGAAGATTCTCAGAATTAGTATGTAGCTCATATTGAATAACAATGACACATTTTCTGTTTTTGCTCAATCTGATTAAATGCTTTTTTTCTTTAAGACCCCCATAAAACTTTTACAATGGAACATAAATGCTGGTAAAGGCTGACAGTATCAACCCAAAGCTGTGCAATTGTGCATTTTAATATGAAACAATGAACACCGAGTTACAGTACCAGGTAGGACACACTTGATTTTAATGCATGTATTTTTGTTATCTCTGTCTAAGCCATGTTATTCACTTATAGTAAATGGCCCCCAGGCAAAGTAAAAAGACATCAAATATTGCAATGATCAATTCAACATCTCAGAATTAACCCACTTTTGCGTAGAAGATAGCATTGTGGACTCTTGTATTCTTTTAACCAGATTCCAGACGAAACCGTCCAGCAGTCCTGAAAGTGTTTCCACAAGTTCTGGGGACAAGTTGGATATCTTGCTTTTGTCTTTGATTCAACTCATCCCAAACCAGCTCTATATGGTTTAGGTGGGGGGATTGTGGGGGGGCAGGTCATCTGCCACAGCACTCCAACTCTTTCCTTGTTCACAACACAATTACTTACTACATAACCTTGAGGTGTGATTATGGTAATTGTCTTGTGGAAAAACGAATGATTTACAGTAGGGGTGCCCAGTCTTTTGACTGGTGCTGTAGATGTTACTACAAATCGCTGTTAATGCCATTTTAAAAATACTGTAATTGTCCTGGCACCTGCATTGCATGTAGAAAGTAAATGGAAGACAAGACATATAGACAAACCCAACAGGCTTCAAGAAAAAAGCAGTGGTCAGAAATCATATAAAAAGTCTTGATGACCTTTTAAATAGAAACCACACAACCTATACAGATGTGTGCCAGAAAACATAGTAAAGTAACCATCCACTGTAAAGTACTGCCTTATCAGGGCAATCAGACAATTCTGGGCCAGCTGTTTGTCAGTAGCTGAGGGACCTGTTAGATAAGGGCCAATGATCAAATGGTACCTGCCCTCATCCTGCTGTCATGCAGATCACACTCCAGCATGCTTTTAAAAGCACTTTTACAGCGGCAGCTACATACAAAACCACAAATTCCATCAAGTCCCCATCAGAAATTATGGAAAGTTCTAAGCATCCTTATTCTTCCAGTGCAAAAAGACTGTAATTCATTGCAATCTGCACAACTGGGCAAAAGTACATCATATTAATTTTCACCTCTTGTATTAATTTTGTTATTGACTTCCTCATTTCATGTTGCAATTTTTTATATCTTTATTTTTTATTGTACATATACCATCTGCTAATTTATATCATTATTATTATTATTAGTAGTAGTAGTAGTCGCAGTAGTAGTAGTAGTAGTCCCAGTAGTATTACAGACTGCCCCTGACTTACAACTGGGTGCAGTTCTGAGAGACAGGTCGTACATTGAAATGAACACTGGAACACGATAATCACACTGACTTTTAGGAGTGAGAATGACTCTGGAAGCGTGAGGATGGGATGGTTGCACTGCCTTACAGTGCAGTACTTTCCAGTGGCAACTAATGTCCATTGTGCAGCACACACTAGATAATGTAGCATTGCAAGCCGTCCAAAAAATTAATTTTTATGTGTATTTATTTATGTTCTTGAATTGCATAGGTTGTAAGTCAAGAACAGTATGTATTATTACAGTGGTACATTGGAACATGAACTTAATTTCCAAGGATTATGTTCTAAAGGGCTGGTCGAGTTGTTATTTGGTCGAAGTCCAAGTCGCATTTCCCTATAAGAAATAAAGTAAATGACCGCCAGACCCCCAAATGATTGCCTATTTAAACCTACCTACCTAACTAATGATAAAAAGCATTAACAGTCAATGTAAAACTAATACACACGTAAAAAATCACACATACAAATCCTATACTCCATGACAATCCTATACTCAGAGGAGAACAGACACAGGTACACCACCTTCAAGTCTCACTATACTGTAATTTCCTTTTTGAGTTCTACAGTTGCTCTGACTACTTTCTTCTTTGGTTTGCTGTTCGCACATCGAACTCAGTCAAGTGGTACTGCAAGACTGAGAGCAATTCATAGGTATAAGCAACCCAGAAGGTCCGCTTGCCTTTGTAGATGCGTCTCAAGCCTGTCAATGTAGTAGGCCTGTTTTGTTTTGTCATGTTCCGTGTTTTCGGTTGAGTTGCCGTTACAATGTTCTTGACCGAACTGGTCAAGGTCCGAAGTGGTTAGAGTTGAACGTATAACAAGCCATACAAGTTTTACCAGGAATGGTCGAGTTCCAAGATTTTGGTCGAAAAAATTCAACAGTCGAGTTGAATTGGTCGAGTTAAGAAGTGTTCATGTTCCAGCGTTCCATAGTTTATATTTTCTTTTATTTCATTAACATATATTCCAACAGACCTATGTTTTTCAGGATTCTTTTTGTAAACTGTGTAGTTTTCAATGTGTTCCACTACATTTACTTGTTTACAGCATGTGTGCCGCGCCTTGTTAGTTTTGCACTTTATGTATGTTTGTCTGTGCTCTACATAATGTGCTGCTGTATCCACAAGAATTTTCACCTGTGATCAATAAAGTTAATCTAATCTAATCTAATCTAATCTAAACCTTTACATCATGAAATCACCAATGATGCCGCAGATGGTTGGACAAGATTGTCCTGAGAAAAAGAGAAAATCTCATGTGACAGCTTGGTGACCTCTGCCAGTTGCTCATGGTCAGGAAAATCTGCTGACCTGCTCAAGTAACCAGTAAAATAAGAGGGAGGGGGGAGCATCCCGCATTTGTGGTGAAATATGTTTGTAGTAATTCTGTTTTAATTAGCACAGGTTTTCAGCAGAGTTTGTTTCTAATTTACTTTTCATTTACATTTCGTATCAACGTATCAACATATTGGCAACCCTATCCCAGACGTTAGAATATTCCCTTTGCCTTGTCCTTGTTTCTAAGTTCTATTGATATTTCTGATTGTTCCACATTTGGCAGGTGGCTGATAAGCCTAATCAGGGAATCCCATGTGTTGGGGAAATTTTTAAGTATTTGTTCATCAATTTTGTGGGACCTCTGCCATGAATCACTGTACCAGGAGATCATCATGGACTTCAGAAAGACCTTCATTCCTCATTATTCATTTATGGATCTGTCATCGAGAGCGGCTTCAAGTTCTTGGGTATCCAGATCACCACTACCACTCATGGTCTCCATACACCAGTTACATCCTCAAGAAGACTCACCAGAGGCTGTTCCTTCCAGATGAAGCTAAAGAACTTTGGGTTGGGAACCAACATTCTAGTGATCTTCTACTGCTTGACCATTAAGTGCATCATATTGTGCTCAGGTCAAGGTTTCTCAAACCAGACTTTAGGGACCAACAGATGGTCCATGTTCTTGCTCCCAGGGAATTGGGAGGGAGAAAAACATTAATCATCTGTGGGTCCCCAAGGACTGGTTTGAGAAACACTGGCTTAGGTAAACTACCTGCTCTGGACCAGATTACTGCAAGGGATTGTCCAGACAGCATCAAAGACCATCTGCACAGATCTTCCACAGCCCTAATCGAGCTACCTCCCCTGCTTGCAGAAGAGGTCCATCATGAGGGAAGCCAGCCAGCCATCTCACGCCCTCTTCACACTCGTACTGGTGTATTACCACCTGCTTTAGAGAGAGTTTCTTTCCTCAAGACAGCTGGATGCTAAACCAGTGACCTACATGTATCTCATTGCTTTATATTGCTACTTATGCACTGTATCTTTATTTATTGTTCTGTACCACAGTCCAACTGCCATTCTAAATTGTGGTCCCATTAAACATATTAATTACTTATTTGTTTACTCATTCTTATATCGCTCTGTTGTGTCCTGCACCCAGTTGCCTTCTATTGCCCTACTGTTTGTCCTGTCCTCTCATGCCATGCCCTGCAATTGCAGCATAAGAAGTTCACTGAGCTTCTATGAACAAGAACACTTGAAACTTAAAGCTGGAAATCTGTAGACATTGACTAGGAAATTTCTGGAAGTGATTCCCCTTCATTCCCAAGAGCTTCAGGTCTATTATAAAAGCCCATTTGTCTAATTTTGCACTACATATAGGTCACCGAAATGCATCCAGTCTGACCAAGGAACCAATTTTATATCAGAAATGTCTGATCTGGTGAGACACAAGGTTGAGGCTAAACATCTCACCTTCAGTGCCCTCCATTCAGAATCTCTGTGGGCAATAGATCATCCATCAATTTAAATTCCATCAGAATTTAAAGTCCATTCTTGGGGGGTATTTTCTTGAGATAAAACGTAATTGAGATGGCAGGATGCATTTCTTGTTATCTGCCAATTGAAAAACGGTACGCAAAAGCCTTCGATTTGCTCAAACTGAGCTGTCATTTATAAAGATGCCACCAACACTAGTATTTGATTATGTCAAGAGATCCTGTGATAGACTGTAGTTAGTCCACGACCTGGACCCTAAATTGATGCAGTGGTCTGCCCAACTTGGCATGAAGATCCCAACCTCGGAAGGTGACAGGTGGCTGTCTTGTTGTCCATCCGTCATTCGACACTTGAAGATCACCTCTTGGGTCATTGGTAAGAAACATACTGATAATGACATGCTAACACTGACTATGCTGATGCAACCTCTGACCAAAGAAGAACATTTCCCTTATGTCACGTTAATATGTTGAATACCAGTCACTCTCCTGCTGCACTCTGGGAACCTGATTTCCTGTCGTAACCTGTATCGTAACCTGCATAATACTCTTATGGTCGCAATATGATGTTTGTTAAAGTTCCCCATTATGTCTAAATATCCATAAATCAATAGCATTTGCACCATTTGCACGATGCCTGTTGATTTAGAATGGGACGTCATAAAAGTTCCTGTGGGTGTAATGGCCAGGTGTCCCAGTACTTTTGTCCATATAGTGTAATTCAGACTCTGATTCAAGTACGTCATAAGAATCAGTGTAACTGATAAATGTACACAGACAAGCACGCGCATGTGCAGTACTCGCTCACGAGTGAAATTGACATTCAATGTTAAACAAAAGGCAAGATATCAAATAAAAAATTCAAAATAAACCCCATAAATGTCTTGGAGGGGCTATGGCTAATGTAATCATAGCTACTGTGCCCCCCCCCCCCCGGGCTCCTCACTGGTGCCGCCCGAAGGTTAACGTCTCCAAGGCTTGTGGTTTTAATTGCTGTGCGTGTGTGGAGTTTGCATGCTCTCCTCCAGGTACCGCATTTCCTCCCACACGCAAACTGGTCTCTCAGAATTGCCCATAGTGTATTATTGTTTATGTGGGGATCTCCCTTCAGACTGACTCGCACCACATCCAAGGTCCACCCCAGCCTCACAAACTATACTGCCTACCCCCCTCCTCCACCGCCGACCAGGAAAAGCACTCATGACGAATGGAATTAATTCTCCTGGGTATATTATTTGACCAAAAAATTTATGTTAGTCCTTCTTTGGTGTGGAAAAATGGAAAAATAATTAGGACGTCATATTACCCAGCTGTCCACTAAAAGTACATTTTAATTTACAAAAAATATAATTACTTTTCACTGATTAAAAATCAAAATAATGTCACTTCTGAAAAAAAACATTTAACGTATTATCATTTATCAGTAATGCAATTTTAACCTTATATACTATATCTAATAAATCAGCTATTTTGACTTACTTCTAATTCCCACTGTTAATTATTGCGCTAATTTATTATGTCAGTCTCAGTTATTTTTGTACTCTAATTAGAGAGAGCCATTTTTACTGACGTATTATAGTATATGCGAATGTAAACCCACATCAATTCCAGCCAGCAAAAACTAGAACTTTAGTTTTTCGAGTTATTAGTGTAACTTTAGAAAAAAACTTTTGATCAATAATTGCAAACATTGGACCCGGTAATGTCCACTGCCGAGGATGTTGGAGCTGTCACGCTTCGTGGATCCCTCCCATATTATATATATATATATATTATTTTTTTTTGTTAATTTATTTTGTGCAGCCAAGCCTTTCTTTTGAAATGACTATCAGTGTTTTTGCTTAAGAAGGGAAGTTAAACCGATTTATAATGTTCTTTTTTTGTGCATTCAAACAACAGTAGGAAAGGAACAATTAATTGAGTCTTTGTAATCCAAGGACTGTTCTGCAGTACCCTTGATCAAAGTGCTTAACCTGAAATGTTCCACTAAAATTTCCAGCTGTGAAATGGATTAAGAATGTTGAGTCACTTTAGATGAAAGCTCCGCCTAAGGAACTCTAAAGCAATGCATAATGATTTTTTTCCACAGTGCAAATGCCCATATACTGTATACAGTGACATGGTAGTTCATTAGACAGTGCTGTGGACAGAGTTGGGAGTTTGAATCCTGACTAAACTGCGTGTAAGAGAGGAGTTTGCATACAGTATGCTGGCCATGTTGCTTTACTTTCCACCCTCAGTTAGGCTATTTGGTGTCTTTAAATTGCCTTTATTGTGTGTGGGTGTCTTGCCATGAACCGGCATACCATCAAGGATATAGCCCTCTTTTGACTGTAGGATGGGTAAGTGTATATAGAAGGTGTGCGGGGGATTCTGTCCTTAGGTTTACCTGCGAATGTACCCTCCATAACTCTGGAAATGGCCAGGTCCAGAAAATAATTGGGTAACACTTTACTTGAGGGGACACTATCAACTTAGTAACTCAGTTACTACTCAAGTATAAATCATGAAAAAATATATCTGCATCACATGCATTAACCACTATGATTCATTAATGATGAACGAACATGGTATCAGTATATAATTAACACTTTGTTTCTGGTTAATTAATATATTAAGTATTACTACATTATTTAGTAACACTTTATATTAACTGCATCTTCATAATGTATGCATTATGCATTCATCGAACATTCATAAGCAGCATGTAAGTAAACCTTAACATCCTAATACACCTTAACAGCTTAATATATATTAATAACAAACATATATGATTATACACTTATATGTTTCTTAGTATCATGCCATGTTCGTTATTTTCATCTTACAAAGTAAGCAAAATTGGCTATAGATTTAAATATCACACATAAACACCAGTTTTTGGTACTGTTTATATAAACTGGATTAAGCTCCAGTTTATTTCATTACTAGTTAGTTCAAAATAAAATATTAATTGATGAAAAAGTCTGTATTTTGCTTGGATTTCATCTCTAATACAAATAGGTGCTAAAACAATACAAAAAAAGGTTCTGGAATCTCGGAAACAGAACCAGAACATACATCACAAATGAAATTAGCTATTTAATTATGTATTTGTCATATGCTTAGAGCGGTGCTTTGTATCTGCCTGCCCCCCCATGGACAGCTTTGCGTGCAACGTATCCAACCTCCAAAGACCAATTTAAGGATTTTTGGGTTCATGCTACAAGAAAATTTAGTGGGGCAAAGTGCTTCATTCTTTACAAAACCTTTATATAGAGCTATTATGATATGCCCGAAAAAGAACTTGTCGTAATTCCTTACCCATATATTTCTTTGATTCAGATCTCCATTAACGGCACGGTCTTAATACAGAAAACCTAAGGCTTATCCACAGTATCCTGCAAGCATTTGCATCTCGTTGAGGGGATCTTCTGCTTTAGTGCTATAGTTAATGTGTCTAAAAATATTCAGTGTAATAATTCTGTCAAGCCCCCATGGTCTCCTGGAAGTGCGGCAGCCCGCGGGGGTCCGGTGGGGAGCCGTGTAATGAGCTCTCAGCAAAGGCTCAGCACATCGGCCGTGCAAAACACACTCCGGCCTCTGCGGTTCCACATCATTAGCAATATGAAACAAAGACACATGCTTGATTTTAATAAGCGACTGAAGCTGTGAGCTTATTAGGATGCTACCGAATATAAACTTTCTTCCTGCAAGCGCAGGCAGATTTATATAGGCCGGAGTTCAGTATCAATTAATGCAGTGCGGACTGAGCAGCCGTGAGGCCAGTATTGCGCTGATCACTTTAAATGTTTCATGTGTGCACATGCTGTACTTGGGTTGGTTTTCAATGAGTAAAGAGAAAAATCACTGAAAAGTTAGCATCCCTAAATTGCCGGTGAGATCATTTAAATAACGGCCACCAGTATCCTGCAAAAGAGTTTTCTTTCTTAAAATAAAATCTTATAATCATATATAATCATGTACTTTTGACTGGTGCACTGAACTTTATAATTGGGCTGCTCATTAATAAAAAGTGAGCAATTCTGCAGTTCCTTTTTTTTATTAACATGCACAATTCCATTATTCACTAAGAGTTTTTCATGGTTCTTGGTAACAGTGTGATTATATGAATCAATGTTTTTTTATCAAATCTAAAAGTCATGATTTAAGTAATAGTGATTGATGTTACGACAGCTGACGGTGAAGTATATGAAAAACATCTGTGGAGACATGGGTCCGATTCCCTGAATCGATTAATGCTGAGTAAAGCTATTTCCAGTGGTTAACAGGAAAAAAGACAAAGTGAGGAGAAAACATCAATGGAAGATAATTGATATAGAGAAATATTTAATATCATGTTAATAAATGATGCTCTTGTGATTCAGCCAGTTCCTTGATGCTTATTGTTTCTGCTTTGAGATGCACTGTCTTTTAAAGAGGCTTACAGGAGCCTGTGTTTTTTACTTTTGGCTAATCATACACAGGATAATTAGCTTCTTGCAATACATCTGAAGGCAACTAGACATACCAGATCAGTTATTAACACTTAACTTTAGTTTATTTTTGAAAGTGTTTTCCTAGATGTGCTGTACAACTTCACAACTTAAGAATTGTGTATCGACTTGTTACTACATCCATGTGTGCATCAAATTTGCTTATTTTCATATCTGTGTGTCGGTGATAAAAATTATCTGAAAATTCACTAGCGGCCAAAATTGTGCTTTAAAAATTACGACACGAATATTAGTGGTAATGCGTGTAAACAACCAAAGAATGTTACAAGTATCATACATTGTGTGATTAAATAAGTGACTGGAGCGATAATCTCTAAAAACTGGAAGCGTTTCCACAATTTTGGACACCAGTGTACTGTTGGCCTCAAAATATAAATGACATCCTTAATTTATGTTGAATGATAGCGGGATGCAAAGAAACAATAGCGAATCGAGAATAATGTTGGTTGAAAATTCCACCAAAAATTTTTGCATCCTTCAGGGGAAGATAGCAATGTACCCCACATGTGGTCATTTTCCACAGCAGGCTCACTGCGTTTTTGTATAACCATTCAGATCTATTACAGCAGATACAGATGCTGTCATACAATTGGAAGATGTCAAGTCTGTCCAACATGCCATTACCGTAATACTAGTACAAAATGTGCAGGGGGTACAGGTTTCCTTGTCTTCTTCCTTCTCATAATCTCATCTTTCAAATAAACCATTAACCACGCTTAATCTCAGAGAAACGTCAGTGCAATACGTCATTTTGTCTGAGGCAGAGTCTGCATTAACCAACAAAGAAGAAGAACAACAAATTAAACGGGGCATATGATTGCTGGTTTACAGGTTTTTCGGAATAACGGTCCCGAGAAACTGAACATATTGACAACAGTAACACTGATAAGTTCTCTGTGACTCATAACAAGGACACAAAAGACAACCTTGATTGGCCTTGGAATACTTCTTCTCTGTTCATGTTGTGCAATGCGACTTAAGTGTAATCTTAAGTATACATACACTTTTCTGATTGACTGCTGTGTCATCGAAGGGTGTTACAAAAGGCAGCTGGTTACTGGATCAGCTTTTATTTCTCTGAAGCCTCCTAAACACTGAACATACACTAAACTTTAGTGGTAGATGTCACAGCTGACGAGGGCAGGTTTTTCTGTCTCTATAATTTTCCCTGTTATTATTAATGAATAGCGCTCAAAGAATCTGGTCAAGTTCCCCTCCACCAACTGGGGAATCACAGCAAGGTCCCGGCTTGCCCTGTGCGTCGATGCTGACTTCCTAGTGCAGTTGAGTGCACCGTTAGCTACGTTAACAATGTGTTCCAAAGCCACTAAGATATTAACCTTAGCTCCACAGTATATGTATTGCAGTCAAACTATGTCTCAAGTTTTCTAGATCCTGAATAAATTTGGCCACACAGTTGACTCTGAAACGATGTCACTTCAAAGAGATAAGAAAAATAACTACAGTAAAATCCACTTATAACAGACTTCACGGGACCTGGCAAAACCGTCTGTTATATCCTGAGTTGCCCAGAACACAACTACAGGACACCATTTACTCATGCCACACCCCAGCAGACACACTTGTGGTATAGATTATTATATTGTACATGTAGTAATCCAACTTTACCTGACCAGATGCGTGACTATTAATAATCCCGACTATGTATCTGTGCTGGATATCACCGGCATGCCACACGCCTTGTAGGCGGAGCTGCATGTCCGTTATAAGCGAAATTCCATTATATGCGAGTCCACTATAACGGGATCTTACTGTAATAATATCTTTATTGCAAATCTGGAGCAATATACTACAAGGAGCAATATGCAGGTTCCTTCCCACAGAAACACATAAGTGACTATGAATCCACCCCATACACTTACTGAAATGAACAAATGCATTTTCACAAAAACTGTGGGAAAATGACCTGTTTCTGGAGTCCTCTCCATGTGTTTTTTGTATATCAGATCACCAGCCATCATATTTAGGTGCAAACAAAACAGCACAGATCATCCACATTTATATGAATGATCTCAAAAGATTGAAAACTGCAGCACAAAGCAGGGGCAGTTAAACCTCTGTTTTTGGGAACCAGTGAAGTAAATGGGGTCGGTTAATTAAACATCTAATCAGGACTTGGGGTGGGAAATATAAATGGTATATATCGATTTATCTTGTAGCTTACCTTTGTGCATTCATATAAGTAGGGCAGTGTCGGGTTTGAAATTAAGAATGCAAACTAAAAGCTACCCATTAATAGGTAGGAGGTACAGCTGAATACCCGTCACTCTCTGGAGGGCACCAAAAATCGGAATCGGGATAAACAATGAAGGGGCTGGCATCGATTATCGGTATCAGGATAAAAACTGAAGGGGCTGGCACTAAATATCGATAATAGGATAAAAACTGAAGGGACTGGCACCAAATATCGATAATAGGATAAAAACTGAAGGGACTGGCATCTAATATTGATATTGGGGTGAAAGCGGTTTTACCCATCACTCTCCGGATGGCACCCAATATCGGAATCAGGATAAAAACTGAAGGGGCTGGCACCAAATATCGATACTGGGGTAAAAATGGAAGGGGCTGTCACCTAATATCGATACTGGGGTAAAAATGGAAGGGGCTGTCACCTAATATCGATACTGGGGTAAAAATGGAAGGGGCTGGCACCAAATATCGATACTGGGGTAAAAATGGAAGGGGCTGTCACCTAATATCGATACTGGGGTAAAAATGGAAGGGGCTGTCACTGAATATTGATTTTGAGATAAAAACTGAAGGGGTTGGGACAAAATATCAGTATCGAGATAAAAACTGAAGGGGCCGGCATTAAATATCGATATTAGGCTAAAAACTGCAGGGGCTGGCACCGAATATTGGTATCAGGATAAACACTGAAGGGGTTAGCAAGAAATATCAGTATCGGGGTAAAAACTGAAGGACCTGGCACCGAATATCGGTATTGGGATAAAAACTGCTGGACCTGGCACCGAATATCGGTATTGGGATAAAAACTGCTGGACCTGACACCGAATATCGGTATTGGGATAAAAACTGCTGGACCTGACACCGAATATCGGTATTGGGATAAAAACTGCTGGACCTGACACCGAATATCGGTATTGGGATAAAAACTGCTGGACCTGACACCGAATATCGGTATTGGGATAAAAACTGCTGGACCTGACACCGAATATCGGTATTGGGATAAAAACTGAAGGGGCTAGCAAGAAATATCGGTATTGGGATAAAAACTGAAGGACCTGACACCGAATATCGGTATTGGGATAAAAACTGCTGGACCTGACACCGAATATCGGTATTGGGATAAAAACTGAAGGGGCTAGCAAGAAATATCGGTATCGGGATAAAAACGGAAGGGGCTAGCACCGAATATCAGTACTGGGACTAAAAACTGGGCATTTCTAGATATCAGATTAAAAAGGAAATCAGTGGCATCACCGATCCGTACTAAAAGGGTGGCTCTTGTAGGCTATTATTTTGCTGAAAGGGGACCAAAGGTGATTTTCGTATATATATATATATGTCTAAAAGACTTTTACCTACTCATAGCAGTTTAGGTATGCAGCGTAAATTACTATGACGATATACCCTGTTTGAAAGTTAGGTACCCAAAACTCAGAACTAAGCCTTAAGAAATCTTGCTAAGCCAGTAAACCCGCTTCATAGTAAACCCCACTGATTTAGATGTTTTTGCCACCCACCATATTAATCTCTCTCTGACTGGCTAATCACAAAACTGAATTTAAATCATAGCACATTTTTCAAAGCATCAGTTGGCAGAGTATATTGTCCACTTTCTAATAAGCCCAGTTACTGTCTGACACAGACAAAACTCCAAAAACAGATTGCTCCACAACTGGACCTTCCCTGTTAGTCAGATCCGCAAGGAGACACTTTTTTGCTTACATAAGCCCTATGATGCCTGCCGAAAACCAAACACTGCATGTCTATGTAAGAATTATCATTGTCAGTGTCATAATCTTTTAACACTTTGTTGCGTCACAAGCTGCCCAACTAGCTGTCAGTGAAGGACTTCTGCTCTATAATGTCCAGCCAGGAACTGGGCTAAGAACAGTTGGGTCATCCAATAGATCTTCGCCAGAATAGTCTAACAAGAAATGTTTGGCGTGGACCTTCACAAAATATAGACCTGTAGTATATCTCCTTTGGAAAATGTGGCAAGGCCTAAAATTGGTGTATTTAAAGCTGTTTGCACCCCAAACCTCCTGTTACCTATACATGTTTTTGCGTTGCTCAAAGGAGAACCGCACGGAATATGTCAGAAGAAGCACCCAAATGTGCTTGTGCTAATGGCATCATTTGATATTATCAGTCCTATATATCTCACTTCTTCTCCATATTAGCCACCGTTTCAGATCTTGCCTGAAAGGGGGTGTCAGATGGCTACAATGGATCAAGGAGACGGAAGCTTCCTTTTCGGCCCTCAAACATGCATCCGGGAGCTGAGATACCCCTAGAATGACAATTCACTCTGGCAACGCACCACATTCCATCAAAGCGAATAGCCCAAGAAAAGACACAAGCGCCCCAGTGGCTCATTGGTTTGTAACCTTGCAAACTGCACCTTCGATGACGTGGATTGTCCATCGCGGACGTACCTCCTCTCAAGCACCATGCGCCTGGACACAGCGGTCAATGAAGAACTCAGCCCTAGAAGATTTATTTAACACCCTTATATTGTAATGTTTTAATGCCCTTTAAAATCATATTAATTTCTGGAATAATATTTCTATTTCTCTAATCCAGTTGTGTCATTTCTCGCTATTATTTAGTCTCTATCTCACTATTGTTCCCCCACAGCTAACAAGCACAATGAAGTTTATGAGGGAAAAAAGCTATCAGCTTCATGTGAAGGAGAAAGATTAAATTAGAGAATTATGCTGCCTATAGAGCTTGCTCTGTTCCTACCCAACAGCCATGAAGTGGAGCACTCATCTGAGTGTGCTGAAGTGGTGCATCGAAATGTACAAAATCTGTTTTATTTCAAGGTGGGAAACAAATTCACTCTGTCAGGCATTATCTTTGTTACATTGAAGATACTAAAACTTCCGCCACTACTGCTAGTGTCAGAATCATGACGTTGATGGTGTTGATAATAATAACAACAACAACAATAATAATAATAATAATAATAACAATAATAATGATGATGATGATGATGATTCATATAAAGATATTGGGAGGAATCATTATGGTGAAGCACTGGGAAAGGGAGGAAGCGAGTGGGGGGGGGGGGGGGGGGGGAGTGGATATTGCAGTTACATTGATGTTTCCAGGGTGACTGATAGCAGCAATAGCAGGCAAGTGGACAAAACTCTGACAAGCCAAGCGGGGCTTAGGGGATGCTAATGGAAAGGTGGTAAAGAAGCAGTGGCACTCAGCTCACTGGCTCACTGCGCTGGGCACCATGCCAGGCTCATTTCAAATAACTGCATTAGCCAAGTGTAGCAGAATTATTACAACAGGAGAGCCATTATGTTTACTGGCTGTCGGAAAGTGCAACATACTTAGAGAGCAGAGAGCTGGGCAGCGTTTCTCACAAACATCCCCAAAAAGAAACACTATTCCTTTTGTTTGATTGTTTGTTTTTGTTCGTTCAATTGTTTGTTTGCTTGTTCAGTTAAATCTAGTACTTAAGAGTGTTTGCTTAGGCAAGCCATGATCAATGGCACTAATCCAAAAATTGCCTAATTGGCACTGGGAAACAAGACATCTACTGAAAACAAATAAGCCAAAAAACAGCAGGAAGAGCAGTGTAAAATGGTAAGTCCTGTGATTTGCAGTGACTTTTGAGAAGTGAATATTCCGTGTTAAAAATCCATTCACCCATTTGTCCAACCATCCATCTTCTAAAAGCACTTATCCAATGCAGGGCTGCAATGATGCTGCAGTCTATTGTTGGAAGCAGGGGACCATGGGAAAATGCAGAATTGCATACCTGTGATTTGCAGATATTTTTGGATACATATTTTGAAAGGTCTTGTGAAGCTCAGGTTGACCAGTAAGCTGTGGTAATTTCCATCGATTATTGGGAAACACGGGTAGCTCATGGATGTCTTGGGGGACGTGTTCGGGGGGACAAGACATTCAGATTAAATGCTGAGAGTGTAATGCAATATGTAAGATTATAAGGGAGGCCAGTACCAATGACCTGGGTCTTGTGGCTGTACTGGTTCAGTTAGAGAGCCAAACCATTTGTTGCAAGTTGTTCAGTTCACCTTCTTGATGCATCCTCAGGATGCCAATAGAATCACCCTGTTCCATCCTAAGATAACCTTATTTTGCTGTCACGAAAAAAGCAGGCTTTTCACAATTGTGTTTTGGAATGTTTGGTTTATATGGATTCACATATAAAAATAAATAAAAACATCAGTTATCAGATAGAGAAAAACTGGAATTTATATGCCAAACATAGCATGTAGTAATAATAATAATAATAATAATAATAGTGGTGATGATGATGATGATGATGATGATGAAATGCTATCACTGCAGTAGAGATGCCACCGTACTGAGAACATCTTTTTGAATAACTTTTGCCAGGTTAAATGGGGAACCACAGACTGCCCCCTCATTCTGCATTCTGAAACTTAAATTGCACAGACAACATTTCAATGCAACATTTCAAGAAACCCAGGCGCTTCACAGAATGCATATGTGCTGCTCGTGTGCATTTCTCCAGCCCCCATGCATAGCTCTGCAGCCAGCGAGCTGCGGAATGCACTACTGCTGTGATCTCCCTGCCTGACCCTTCCCGACACGGAGGGGGGGGGGGGGGGATCCACGCTTCAGCGCTTTTGATGGAAGCCAAGCTATTTCCCTGCAGCACGGCTCTTTGTGTTAATGGCTTCTAGCGTCACGGTGCCTCCGCTTGTGCACCCCCAGCCCAATGGCCCTTTGTCCATTTCTGCATGCCACCGCCGGCTCCACATTGCACTCAACCCTTGCATGTTAACTGAGAAACATCATGGAATGGAGTCATTTCCTAGCTTGGTCTCCCGTACTGTAAACATTATTACTGACGCATTAAGAAAACCGTTGCTGAACCACAGGAATGTCATCAAGACATACTGATGCCTCTACAGCTGTCCTTGCCTGTCCTACCTGCTCGCGGTCATGGAAGGAGACCTCTGCTGTGTTCCTCAGGTCATAGACGCCCAGAGCCTCCCGTCTGCTGGACAGGAGCGTCCTCTGCAGGTGCTAGGGCAACGTTCTCTCTGAAAGCCCTGGCCAGCTGCTTCTATCGGAATCAAATAAAGCAATGGGGGAAAAAAACAGTTAATAGTTTCCCAGTGTAAATACGTACAATATGTTTTCATTTCACATTTAATGTTAGCTATTTCCTTATACTTTACTATATGTTACGTTATAGGGACACAATGTCCCAACAACGTGATGAATATCTGTTTATTAAAAATCTGTAACTGCAATGAAAAAACCAAAAACACAAAAACTCTTGTATTTTGTTTGGTTACTTATGGTTATGGTTATGGTTAGGGTTATGGTTAGGGCAGGGTAGGGGTTAAGCTTGACTTAGTTAGAGGTAGCATTTTTCCCATAGAAATGAATGAGCGGTCCCCATAAAGATATGTTTACCTGACTGTGTGTGTGTGTGTGTGTGAGCGGGTTTACCTATCCTTATGTCCCCATAACGTGATAAATATCCATTTTTTTCACTTATGGGGACCGGTTTCCTGGTCCCCATAAGGGAAAACTCTATTTTATAAAAAATCAGTGACTGCTATGAAAAAACCAAAAACACAAAAACTCTTGTATTTTGTTAGGTTACTTATGGTTATGGTTAGGGCAGGGTAGGGGTTAAGGTTGTCATAGTTAGCGTTAGCATTTTTCCCATTGAAATGAAAGAGCGGTCCCCATAAGGATATGTTTACCCTACACGTGCGTGTGTGTGTGTGTGTGTGTGCGTGTGTGTGTGTGTGCAGTTACATTCCAGCTACTACTGAGGAATGTCACAACAGCAATCGCCAGCATGTTCTGGTATCAGGTTCTCGTATATTAATTACCTTCCGTAAAATATTTTTATTCGGTATATGTCAACACACGCATTTGTACACATTTGTACATATTATGCAAAATGTGCCACAGGCAGACACTGCAAATCAAATACTATTCAGAAAAGTAAGTAAATCCAGCACAATAAGTAACAGTCCGTTCAGCCTGCCCTTTATTTCATCTCAGCACCGTTTTTAAACCATCGGACAGGCTACTGAATATCTCAACTGTACCTAAAGAAATAATGGAGCATGTCTCAGCAGTAAAACTGAACGGCACTAAACTGATGAGTTTAACCCAGCAGAAAGAGCAGCTGTAAACATGACAAATGCCTGCTATTGATTTCAGGTTTAATTACTCTGTGCAGCACTGACAAACTCATCTGATGTTGTTGTGAAGTGTAAATGGAACAAAGCGCACTTCACTGCCCATGGGAAAATGATGGTGTCTGCACTTTGCATTGTTTACTTTAATTCCTCCAAACTTCAGCCTGGTTCAAATTAACAGACGCTGCTTACCTTTAAGATAGACTTGTGCATGTAGTCTGTCTTTCTATACAATAAAAGGCAACAGCTTCTCCAAATATATAAAAAAAATCCCAGTTAAATGCGCCATATGACAAAGTATTAATAACTGAATATGAAAGATAGCTATTGATTTAATTGAACTCTAGCAATTAAAAAATTAAAATGAAGAAAAAAAACCTGCGCATCTCACTGGGTTAGGTCTGAGTCTGTAATCAGAAGGTTGTTGGTTTGAACTTTGACAGAGGAGTCACGTCTCTGTCGGGCCCTTGAGTGAGGCCCTTAACTGCTGAAATGGTCCAGAGGCACCGGATAAACGACCCGACCCTGTACTCAGACCCCAAATTTTGTTCTCAACTGCATATGTGTGTGTGTGTGTGTGTATGCCTCAAAGGAGAGCAAGATGTGAATAGAAACACTACAATGTACTTGTGTTAATGGCTAATTAAGTATCATTTCAAAACTGTGCACTACTGTATTGGAGTTCATTAGGTATTAGGTTGTTTGTTTGTTTGTTTGTTTTGTGGCCTAATTACCCTACACAATAAATATATATATATATATATATATATATATATATATATATATATATTCAACTAGATCACTATTGAGTGATTAATCTAGCCCCTTCTCCCCTTTTAGATCTCAAATTCTTACATATTACCAAAACTGACGGAAACTAACAAATTTCTAAACTGCCAAGTGGAAGACAAAGAGAAAAGTGGCTTTTCTCAGAGGAAATACTGCATGTCTGTAAGAAGCGCAGGCAGTTTGTTTAGTGTTTAGTGTCTGTTTAATGTCTTTTGAGTTTCCGTTTCATGGTTGAGGTTTTCTTAAAGGCCCAAAGCATATTTATGCCCAACTTTAGATACTGCAATCCTCTGTTATTTAAAACCTAGTGCTTCCTGAAACCTACAACCTATATATATTTATTAAAATGGGATTATTTAGTAATTTTCAAAACTATAAGAAAATTGCCCATTGGGATGAGGCCAGCTCATGTTTCCAAAAGAAAACAAAAATGTGTAACTTTATGTTTTTGCTAATGAAACTTTCTATATATATATATATATATATATATATATATATATACAGTATATATACTGTATATACCACGGCATTGAGCTGTTCACTTATGAACATGGCTGGAGGCTAATTATTCACCTTTCTTTTGAATCAAATTATGATTAACTGTCATTTTATACGCAATCAATTAATATCAAAGGATTATAGAATTCGTAGTTAGGCTGTCTATTGTCTTAATCACAATGAATTCACAGTCATTCGCACGTCAGAATAAGAGCGATTAGTATTCTGTTGAAGACGAGTCCTTGGAGTACGCATACTCTGTCGATCATAACCATGAAGATCACCTTCATGTGTCACTTAGCATTGATGTTTCTACATTCCTTTGGTGACAGTGGCTATTAAATCTTTTTTTTTCTTTTTTTTTTCTTAATAAAGTGTAGGTAATGGGATAAATCTCTCAAAGTAAAGACCCAGACAAATCATTTCAAAATAATATATGTAGATAAAACGCAATATCCAATTTGCCTTCTTAATTCAACAAGACATTGGATTATTTCCATGAATAGGAACACTAAAGGTATATAAGGGACAGCCATGACCATCTCCTGTCTGAAGAGTTTAAAGGTAGGAGAGCTTTAACGTTGTGTTGATAAAAAATGCATCATGAGAGCTGTTGCTCAAACCAATAAAGACGTGGGTTTCGCGGTTAGGATTGCCAGACTAGGCTCATTTTTTCTTCCAACACTTATCCAAAACTTTCAAGATGTTTTCATCGGTTTTTTTCCACCCTTGACGCCTCTATCCATCCCAGATGTTATATTGAACTGCTTTACATAAACCCAAAACAGCCTCAGGCTGTCCTTCCTCCAGTCAAGGTCTCCTCCACGACCCCTGGGACTCCTGTTTTACTGTAACATCAAAGCACAATGACTCCTTTTTTTGCAAGAACCACTTTATTATATGAACCGTGCCCTGAGGCTTTTGTTATACTGTAAAAACCTAGGGCACCTTCAGCAAAGGATCTGCTATTACTTCTTATTGGGTTCTATCAGGTGATATCGGGTGTGATCTTTATTTCAATTACTAGCATTGTAGTTTCCTTTTAACATTATATACATTTTAAACGTATGTAATAATGTATACTACCTAATATATCACGGTCCTCATGACATGCATTGCAATGATGTCTGTGCAATTTAAGGCACCTTAGCTTAGTATTAGTATTAGATGAGTAGCATAACAGTTTACTCAAATGACATGCTTAATTATGATAATATTAACCATGGATCGACATATTAGTAACTGGTTTGGTGAATAAGGCGAGGAAAAGATCAGCGTGAAACTGTTGGTGTATGGAGTTTGCATGTTGGTGTATGGAGTTTGCATGTTGGTGTATGGAGTTTGCATGTTGGTGTATGGAGTTTGCATGTTGTCGTGGGCTATCCTCCGAGTACCTGTTTCCCCCCACAGCCAAAAAACACTGAGTTGCGGGATTGCCCACAGTTGTCTCGCTGAGCCCTGCAATGGGTCGGGACCCCAGTCTGGGTTGTTCCCAGGTTTGTGCTTGTAGCCCCCAGGATTGGCTCTGGACCCCCACAACCCTGAATAGGACAAGAGGTTTCAGAAGATGGATGTATTGATATTATTATTATTTCAAATCTGTATTTGTTCAAGGCATTGATGAAACTCATATTTCTATTAGCTTTAAGTCTAAACCGCGCTAAGTTTTGACACGGGGCTACTTTGGGCTACTCATTCCTTTTATGCACATCTCTCCATGAATGATTTCCCTCTTGACAATCCATCACTGATTACATGTCCTTCTTCTTTACCGATCCTTAAGTCTCCCTATCCATGTCATGGATTTGTTTCGTAGACAATCTCACTCAACAAATGAGCTCAATTTCAACCCCATTATTAATTACATCATGGCCTTAATACGTTTAATAATGTTTATTAGATAATAATAATATCTTATATATAAAATATTAAAGCCTAACTTTAAAAAAAAATCACAAAAAAGACGTGCATATGTGTCTGCTGTTACACTGCATCTGTTTCTGTCTAAACACAGAATTAAACCCAGTCTTGTGCAAACCTGCACAGTCAAGTACGACAAAGAAGTTTTGCATGCAAAACAGTGGAGCCTGACAGGAGAAGGACTCCTAGATCATTAGAGCATTGAGCTAGAATGCAGCATTATTGTATACATCTGGTTTGATCCGATGTAGTGTTTTTTGGTGCCATGGGGTGCGGCAGCATTCCTGCACCTACCTGGCTAAATGAACCTTCCTGCTGTTGTCACAACCCAAAATTAGCATTTTTCATTGCCAAGCAAAGATTGTTTTTTTCATTTGCTGGATGACTTATAGTCTGAAAAAAGATTTATTAGCACAGCCAAATCTGCAAAATTGGAATTCTACCAGCTGATGTTAAGTAAGAAACCATAAAACACAGTATATAATATAGCTGCTGAAAAAATAGATATTACTATTAATTATGTATATCGGCATTGACTCAACATAACAGATGTACATATCTGCTGTTATAACCATTCCTTTGAACAGATATATTGTGCAAAAATCTAGTTAATCAGGGTACCCTTCTAGACAAAATTCCAGATGGCAAGTACAGATGTAGGTTTATCAGGAAATAAACTTACATCTGGCAAAGTTACAATCATCCTCTGCTTCACTATATGAAAATGCGTACTTAATTAAATAAGTGTCTGAATTGACATATGTAAACAAATTAACGGCACTCAAAAGAAGACTTTCTGATCCTAAAAACTGCATCAGGGGTGAGGACCAGAGGTGCCTTATTTGCCATAATCTTTAAATAGGCAGCGTAAAAATTCAATGAGAAGCGAAGTGATTAACTGGATACATAGATCAGACCCTCTGACCTCTCTAAATGATAAGGTTAATAAATCTACAGGGTTCATGGATTGATATTGTCCTTATATAAGCTACCAGGTAGATACAGTTTAATTAATTTACTGTTTCTTTGAAAAAATGAAAGCCATTCAAATTCTTTTTGGTCCAGTCTTGTTATTAATGTGGGTATGCGTTATTAAATAATGATTCATCTGTATTATATGTAATTGTGTTTGACATTGTTAGAATCCATTGTGCATTAAAGTTACATTAAAATATTAAATAATAAAGATAATCATAATAAATAAAAAATGTTCTCTAAAACAAATACAAGTAATTGTAACAGCAACAGAACCACAGTTAAAACATCAGTTTGTATGTCCTAATTTGTCTTTTTTTTTCAGTTATCTCCTTCTATTAATCAAACACAGCATTTCACAGATTGATAAAGAGAAATTCTGTCATGAGATGGTCTTCTGTAATCTATCTAAACTTGTATCCTAACATCTACGCATGTATCTATCAGCAATCAGACATGCTTCTACAAACGAGAAATATGATTAGCAACTGACTGAGAATCTCTTGCCATGATGGCAGCTACTGGTGCAGCACGATGAAAGGTTGAATGAAAGCTAGAGAACTATACCTGTACGCAAGCAATCTGAAGTTTGAACTTCATTAAAAGCCTTTTGCGTGAAGGCAGATTTGTCTGCGATAGCACAATCAAACCGTTTTTGAGTGTATTTCAGTGTGTGAGCCTCTTCATGCTTTTCTTTGTCCGTATCATGTCACGTGTCTATGACTACACACCCCACAATTATGAGTTCGTTAGTGGCGAAAACATAAGAGACTTTTTCTTTTGGTGGCACAAGGTACATAAGATACAGCAGAGGTGATGTGGCAAGGCGATTACCAACAGGAGTGAGCCTGTTTAATAACCTGTGGTATACAGGCATTAGGGCTGATCCTATCCAGTCACGACAAAATATTAAACTAAAAAGAAGCCGTTTTAGCATGGAAGCAGCAGTACCAGCTTTTGCCAGAAGGGGTGCTGCAGCTCTATATGAAATATTCATTGCAAAGTAGGAGAGCTGCCACAATCAAGAAACATACAGACTTATGTGTATTGTCACTATATACAATGCATAGCAGTTTGTTCTCATCAAAGCACTCACTTATGATTTTGGCATTATTATCCCTATAGTTAATAACTGTTAATTACATATTTTACAGTCTTTAAAGCGAAATGTACATTTGCATATTAATTCTTATATAGCTTTTCCTCCCAAAAGCTCTGTACAGCCCTAGAGATTATACAGGTAGTCGTGTAATTGGAGAAGAATTTTGAACAGGAAAGTTTTAAGATGCACGTCTTTGCCGTTGTACTGCCTTATATGCAAAAGTAGAGCAGACGTGTGTACAGTAAATGCATTATGAAGCCGTCGTGAATCAGAGTGACTGTAACCTGTTCAGCCAAATCTCTGACACTTTTATCATACTCAGGTATCACTGTATAACACAATTGTACAAGCGTTAAGGGAAGAAAAAATCTTAAAAATATTTTATTTGCCATTTCAAATCTCTAAAGGGAAGTTTGTACCTGAATACAGTTATACCAAGAAAGTTCTTCTACATCCTATAAATTCTGTTCTTTTAACGTTGCTGTTTTATTTCTTCACAAGAATGGTCAAACACATTTGTGCAAGGCTGGTTTTATGCTACTGATGGGAGTTTTGTCTGTGTGGAAGACTTCTAATTCTCAAATTGTCACACTTCAATAACTTCTTAAAAGTTGTTGCGCCAGGATGCCTGGTGGATTAAGCTCCATTGCCTTTTCTTGTTTTGAACTAATGTATTCTTGATCACCGTTTAATGAAACTATATACCACATGGAGATTTCACATTAGATAAGCCATGTGAGACCCTCATCATGCAAGTGCCTCTGACTGAGGAGGTAATCCTTCAGATGAAAAATTCTAACTAAGCAAGTTTTCTCATCTAAATGACAGCACTGCTTTTAAAAAAAAATGTTTACAGAACCTGTTCTTAAACTTTTCTATTTTGTTCCTCGTTCTCAGTGTGGGAAGGTACCAATAGTACCTAATTAAGAAATAATTTCATCACTAATTGGGTACAATTTTGACCTAAACACTCTTGCAGTTCACGGCAAACTGCCAGCATTAGGAGATATTCTTCTGGCAGAAATAATAACGAAAATTAAATGTCATCAGAGTCACAGTACTGTAGCAGCACTACAGAGATATCTTTTCTCGTTAACTGCGGAGGAATGGCACAGCTGATTAGTTTCCAGATTTGAGATTTTATGTTAAAAGAAATTAGTCTACAATGTAAATTGTAAACTGGTCCGATACAAACTCAAAATACAAATGCTTATTCTCTGATATAATTCCGATATACCTTATGAATATTCATGGAAGTCTAATTGCAATAGAAAAACAAAATCCTGGTGTTTATTTTTACGTGAAGATTCTCATATCACAAAGAAAATGTTAATCTTGCTGCTTTAAAAAGGAAAATGGCTGATCTGTACATATACCTTGGTGTGCTCCATCATCAGGTGCCTGTCTGTGGACAAAGAGGCATGAATCAGCCCAGACACCTTTGTCGTTTTCGTGACATCCACCAACTCCTTCTGCAGGTTCCGCATGACGGAGGCTGCAGTTTTGTGCTTGAAATTCACCACATCAAAGACATTTCTGAAATCAACAGAAGCAAAGTATAATAAACTATAAGAATTAAAATAAATGCAAGTTGCATATCATGAAAAAAATCCTCACATTATTAATAAATGAAGGCATATCAAACATTTTTGATATACAGATCAGAAAGTTTGCCATCTCAAATAATTTTCCATATATTCCACAGTAGTTTCCATTAATTGTGAATGATTAATTACAAAAGTACAAGTTAAATGATGTAATGAAACCAACCTTCAGGACTACTGTGTCTTTTGAAATACACATTTTGGCATAACTTTTTATAAAAGTACAGACTTTTCTTTTTCGTAAAATAAATAAATTCCTTTGTGTTTAACTTTTCATTAATTTTTTCCCCCCAGTATTTTCACTTTATAAAATAATTCAATCATACAATGTTCGGGATATATTTAAAAGAAATTAAGAGAACTTACTGTTATAAACATGGGTAAAAGGGGAGAATTCTTAGTGAAAATAACTTCCATATAAAGAAGTGAACCATCTTATCCATTTCTTCATTAGAATGTTTCAATTTTACAGTAGCTGCCCATTGTAATGAAGTATTCACACCAACTGTTGCATGATAATTAAACAATGCATTCTGAAATCACCATTTATTTTTTGTATTGTACAAAATAGTACAGGCTAATCACTGTTAAATAATTCCTGTAGAACAAATTTTCTGACTGGAGATCTTTAATGGCATCCAGCATGGTTGCTGCTCCTTGCCTTGTGGTATCTGAATCGGCTCTGTAGTCGTTGGCCCTTGCGCTGACTTCCTCTATTCGGCTCTGGGTTTGTTCAGGCTGCCTCGTGTCTTTCCTGCGATTTGAGGAAAAAAGCACTTTGCAGCATAAGCTTCATCCAAAGCACAACATAGTCATAGAAAGCTTATAACAGGCATTAAAGCTTTTATATTTCGGTTCATATTCCATAACTATTCACACAGAACTTGGTCATGGTATGCTGTTAATTAATCATTGCAAATCAAGTGTTACATGCATTTTCTAGGATTATACAATATTTAGGTTTATATATTAATGTCTATAAAAAGGCATTCTATAGTCTACATAATCCCTTGCTATCTATCTATGATGTGCATGCCCAGTTAAGATTGTGTTATGTTTCGTATTATTAATACATATTTGTACTATAAATATCTGCTCAGGGGACATTTTATGATTGGATGGAGTTAAAAAAACACACACACAAGCTTAAAGATAAGAAAACTTGAACCTTATTTATTTAAAACATTGAATCTTAAAATCCATTCTTTTCTTTATGAATAATTTTTTAAAAACGACTATATATCACACATAGTGTATTTTCCAAATAAATAGCTTCTGTTTTCTCGCACCTCCCAATTAACAGCTGAGAACAGACTTGCCACAGGATGGGTGTTAACACCTGGTTTAAACTGTCTTCACACCCACCAACAACAACTTTAAATCAAACACCTAGATCAATTAGGCTCCAGGAATATGTTAAACTATTTGCTATCACAACATTAGCTTTGTTCTGTCTTCTGCCATCAGCATAATTCTTGTGCAGCAATTCTTTGCCCTCTGAGTATACAGTACTACACTTCTTTGCCCTCTGAGTATACAGTACTACATTTCTTTGCCCTCTGAGTATACAGTACTACACTTCTTTGCCCTCTGAGTATACAGTACTACACTTCTTTGCCCTCTGAGTACACTACACTTTTTTGCCCCATTAGTACACTACAAAATATTAAATTACATTTGTCCCGTTCAGTTTATTACCTACCATTTTTGCACTCACATCTGACGCTTAACAATACTTACTTGTCAGAATTCATATTTCTGGAAAAAAAAAGACTCTTCTGGATAGGCATTGAAATTTGACTGGAATGTCTTTCCAATCTGTCTGTACCGGTGGCAATCATAGATAAACAAATGTCACCCATAGTCCCTAAAGTGCTAGTTAAGGATTTAGTTTAACTCTAAAAATATGTCTGAGTCAGTACAGATTTCATGAAAGGAATACTCTCCTTTCTTACTGCAGGGAATTATCTGTTATATCTGCCGTGAGGCAGTCAAGATAGAACAGAGCCATCAAAAAGAAATGCATTCTCCTAAATCGGAGTGACAATAATGTAGTGAAACAGAAAAACCGCAGGTCTTCCAAGATAAAGTTTGCAATGCTTGGTCTCTGACAACAACAAATTTAGCCCTTACTTCCCTTTATAAACAGCGTTAACCTTGTGAACTTGTGTTTTTTTTAAGAAGAGACAGAATATTCGACAGACCTATGAGTGGTGTGACAGCAGTGTGCACCTCCTTGTCATGATTCATAAAAAGCAAGTAAAATAAATTGGAAACTAAGCCTTGCTATGCATCTACCACCTATTAGCTCGCATTCAGGAATTTCATACTGCATCCATCAATTAATCTTTCAAAACACAACTCTAGCGATGTTTGCACAAAAATGAATCTGATCAAAGATAGTTATCTTTTAATGCAGTCCAACAATAATTCCATTGAGGTAATCTGTGTTGGATCATGCAGCTTTCTGTCTTATGCTGGCTGTCTGGACCTGTCACATGTCATTTTTTCCTTTTTCTTATGTTAGAAATCATTCACAGCATTTGCAGGAAATCTGATAGCGGTACTGTCATTGTCAATGCTCTTGAGACTGGTGTTTTGACCACTATTCTTCTTCCTCTGTATGCCACAGCTCTGGAAGATCTTGCAGAAAAATAATCAATTTTCATTCCTATGCTAATGGGAAACAAATCGATGTAACTCTGCCCACAGCCTCTTTGACAAATGGCGTAACAAAGGAAAGGAGGATGAATAAAAATGATATCTGCTTAAAGAAAATTATAGATGAGAATACGCTGTTGTAAATTCTTTGTGAGTTTAGACATTAGTGTTTCAGATTCAATGAGCATGTTACGCAGCGTGCCTAACTTTGATAATCCCTTTAACTCTTCTGTTAAAAGCATCAAAGGTGTTTTATAAAATTAATGTATGAATCACTTAAAGTTTCAGAAAGAAACAATAACATTACACCAATCGAGTTACACTTCAACTTAAAGAAATTTTGTTTTATACATATATATGTCATGTGTATCAGTCAGAACTGACATACTGAATAAAATTTCCTAGAACTCAGGAAAGGCAGGGAAGGCATGCGGGAAGAGCAATGTTATAATTGATCTAACTCTTCTCACTGAATAATAACCAACATGCTGTTGTAATTTTCCATTCAGTAAAGAAAAATATTGAAAATGTGAAAAATTCCTTCCATCATGACTTATGATTCCTTGAAATTTAATAAATATTCTATTTTAAATTGATCAATTTTGAGTTACATTTGTATGGAGCCCTTAAAGGGACAGAGTTGGTAAATATTATTGGTAACACTTTACTTAAATCAGTCATCATAATGCATTATACTGTACATACCTTCATAATATATTATAATGCATTCATAAATTATTATAAACATGGCTATAACTATTTATAAAAAGGCATAACACATTATAGTCATGTTTATTATGCATTATGGATGCTCTATGAAGCTCTCATCTATAATGCATTATAGATACTTTTATAATGCATTATAATGGTCAGCCACACCCACTGAGCAACATTCCACCCCAATAGTTTCTGCATGTGTACTATGCACTTATTCATGCAGAATGCATGCATGGTACATTCAGCTCTTGCCTCCAGCCATTCTAGGCCTTTGGCATTTCTATTTCATGCAGTGTTGTCATAAATTAGAGCAGGGGTCTCTGACTCCGGTCCTGGAGAGCTACTATCCAGTAGGTTTTCTATCCTACTTGGCTTCTGATGAGCCACACCTGCTCCTGGTATTTACCTGAGAACAGGTGTGGCTCATCAGAAGCCGGGTAGGATAGAAAACCTACTGGATGGTAGTTCTCCAGGACCGGAGTTAGAGACCCCTGAATTAGAGAAAAGACATATAGATTGTCTGTACGAGTATAACAGTGGTCAATTGTGGTCTGACACTCAAATTGTTAGGCAGCTGATCCATGTTCCTTAAACTGGTTTGTGACCCTTTCAAAATGACCTGTATTACTGCAAGAATGACTCAAAACAGGCGATGTGTTGGTGAGACTGCAATGGCTGCTTTGCTGCCTCAAGGTCTATACAACTCGGAATCATCAATAGACAAAGGAATTCCAAATTGTAGCATAAAATTCTGCATTACAATGTCACAGCGTCGATGACCTAAAACTCAAAGGGAGCTGGATCATGCGATATGACAATGATCCCAAACGAGGATGTAAATCAACAACAGAGTGGCTCAAACAGATGGAATTCTGTATTTTATAATGGCCAAACCCTGAACGTAATCCCATTGAAATGCTAGAGCATGATCTGAAGCAGGCCGTTCAAGTAAGACATCCCAGAAATATACATGGACTGAAAGGAAAAAGTCAAATAGCCTCCTGTCCACTGCACATGTCCAATCAGCAGCTACAGGAATGGCTCTGTATTCCTTTTACGTCACTGACTTTCATGCATTTGTTCAGTAATCATATTGTGACGTAAAATGTTGCATGTGCTGTTGTCAAATAAGAATCAGATACATTTTACGAAGCAATTCATGAAGAAATCTAGTTGTTGACAGGCAGTGGAAACTCATCTCTGAATATTTAATAGGTTTTTACCCTTTTGTCCCAATTGCATCAAGTATTTAAGCTTATACAGTTATCCAAATGTAAGCCGATGGGAGTATTTTGACATAAGAGAATCTACATTATTATTCCTACAGGTTTAAGACTTTGAGTCAAATAGCATGCGCTAGTATTTCCCCCAACAAGAACCTTGAAAACATTATCATGTTCTTGTGAGAACAGCTGTTGAAATGAAAAGCAACAAAATAATTGTCAGTCATGCATCTGATTGTGTTTTATGCCTCCTAATCATTTGTTTGAGGCATCTTGTTCTTTTACTGACATCACATGATCTTCTAATTATATAGATAAGATATGTTATAATTTCATTGTAAAAGTTGGAAGTTTGTAACTAGCAATTTAAATTTAATTGAATTTAGGATCTGTCGCCATTTTTCTAGTTGCCTAATGGTTTTATTTATTAAACAAAATTTTATTTGTATATTTTGTATAGAAATATGCTTAGTGTCAGGTATGGGAGAAAAGAACTTTGCTAAATGTCACTAATGTAAACCAGAAAGTAAAGACAAATTTCAGGTATTGAATCAGCTAGTCATTACTCCTAAGGTCTGGATATAGCACGGTTCCCCAGTTCCGGTCTTGGAAAGCCGAAATCCGACAAAGTCTGCAGATTTCCTTGTTCCAACACATCTTCAAGACCTGGTAATTATCTGATTAAGGCGCGTTTGAATAAGGAAATCTTCAATCTGCTGTCCAGCACCGATATTGGGTAACCCTGCGAAATAGTGACAACTGTGGCTATTCATAACATAAGTGTCATGCTTATCAAACCACGGAATTATACATGCTGGACAGATTTGCTTTTGATTTTCATGTTAATTTTTTTGTCTTTTAAATATATTGTTTTAATCATGTTTTAAATTTCAGTTCCCTTATATCTTTTTGATTTGAATTTCCCTTGAATTCTGTATTTTTCTTATGTGTAAAGCACTTTCAATGAACCCGTCTCACCGGGATTCACTAGTACTTTGTAGTGAATTAATGTTTCCTTATAAAGTCTTTTTATCCCACAACAAGGCACCCTACCTTTGCATAATGTTAACTCATCGTTGAAAAAATCATAATATAAACATTTTTTTCTATTATTTGAAAATCCATTGCAATCCATAATTCTTTTGCATAGCTGGATTTTCAGGAGTGCATTGTCAGTTATGGTGAACATGTGACATTTGCTATTAAATTATCTATTTAGCCTTGCACTTTGAATTATTGCATCTTGTAATCCTGAAGCATATGTCAGACACATAACCACTTAGTAAAACTACAGGTTTTGAACCCCCTTGAAATTTGTTTGCTCCTGACCAAACATGTACTGTAGACAAGTAACAAAATGATGAGTCTGAATGCCCTCGCTGTTTCGTTGACAGTGACTGTCCCTCGGAAACACAATGCTGGACTCAGAAATCACTAATCATAAAACATGAAAAGTTTTTAGACTTTTGCATATTCTCCAAAAATCATCTGAAGACACACACCCCTGCTTTAATTTCTCCTCTGTATCCAAACCACAAAGATATATAAGCAGCCCTCTTAATTCAAGTGATGTTAGGATGATCAAATTAAAAATCTGTAAAGATCAATAATGCCACTACAGTACTCATTTCTTTCAACAAATACATTTTTAAATTACAATTATTTTAATAACAAACGTAGGATTTAAGTAATTCATAGTTTATTTATTGTTTTTTTGTGTCAGATATTTCTGTCACCTTGGAATGACACCTTTTAATGACTTTTGTCCAGTCTAGAGCAGAACTTGTATGTTAAGTTCCTATAAGTTCAAGAACATTAGACATTAGTAACCAGATAATCCATGTCAGGGAGACACTTTGAGCTACTTCGGGTTTTACAAACTACTTTCAAACTGAAAGGCTCCTGTGCTCGGCGAAATAGTTCAGCTCTTCTTGTGCTTTGGTTTGTTTCCTTGACTGAAAGACTCATCCAGCTGTTTCACATTAGCATTAGTGACACATGTATGATCATAGGAGACTGACCAATCAGCACGCAGCAAGAACTCAGTGCTCAAGTGAAATCCAGGTCCTTTTAATTGAAATGGTAATTTACAATTCCTGTCCTAGCTCAGCGATAGCATTGCCAGACAGTTATATAGTATATAAGTGATTGATTAATACTGATTATACTTAATACAACCATATGCCACAACCACATAAAACTGCCATACAAAGTGTATGTAAGGTGTAATTGCATGTTATCTCAAAAATGAGACAAATTATGTGTAGTATACAATACTGTGTGTGATATATCCTTGATATTTAACAAATGCGATGTGTCACTCCCTTATCACAACTGGTTACCTATACAGTTGTATTTGTATTTATTTTATTTTATGTGTTATGTGTCTTATTTCATAATAATTAATAGTTAAATTTGTGATGGAACTATTCCATAAGCCAATGAGTGAATGGGTCACATGAAAATGACACTTAACATTGCTGATAGCTGATGTGCTACAGTAATCATAATGCTATATAAAATATTCATGAAGGAGTATTCTTCTACCCTGCTCAGAAAGCCAATCATTTTTTCAATCAATTGAACAAATAATATTTTATAATACTAGTGGCACAATCAGGACTAAAAGAGAAACTGAGAACAAACATATATACATTCATATGCATTAACATTTCATTGAATTACTGGTTAAATGATGTTACACTGAGAAATCATTGTTTTAGCCATGAAGGAGCTAAGCTCCGACGATTTCCCATTTGCCAGATGCCATCTGCTGTACAGCAGTGAGATTAGCAGCCAGACCGTCTTGCACATGTATCAGCTGCTGCAGAAACACTTCCTGTAAAAGAACTAATTTTCCTATTAATATAAAAAAAATCGTGTTACGTTCTACCCCAGTTAAATAACAAAATTTATATATTTAGCTATCACTGATTCTTCTTTAATAGCTGAAATAGCGGCCAGCACATGGCAAGCTGGACTCTTTTCCTCAAAGGAACCGTTCCAGAGCTAATTCCTTCGCCATACTTACTCCTGAATGATAAGATGAACACTTAAAGTCTCTATCAATGAAACATTTATCTTAATTGTCCACAAATCAAGCCAGAAACAGCACTTATACAATTCAGTGAAAAATGTTGTTGTTCTTTGTTTGTTATAAAAAATTACATGTAAATACACCAAATATCCCACACAATGTAATAAAAACCTGCTTTTTATATTGTGGGGACCATTTTTCAGGTCAAATGCCAAAAGTCTTGTATTTTGTTTGGTTACTTATGGTTAAGGTTATGGCTGGGTAGGGGTTAAGGCCGTCATGTTGGGATTAGAGTTTTCCCCATAGAAGTGAACGAAGAGTCCCCACAATGATATAAATACAAGCCTGCATGTGTTTGGGTGCTATGTCACTTTACCTGAAGAATACTCAGGTGCATTTGCAGCATGTCCTTCTGCTGTTCCAAACAGGCATTTGTCGCTTTATGTCTGATCTGGAGTTCATGCA
This sequence comes from Paramormyrops kingsleyae, assembly GCF_048594095.1. Taxonomy (NCBI): domain Eukaryota; kingdom Metazoa; phylum Chordata; class Actinopteri; order Osteoglossiformes; family Mormyridae; genus Paramormyrops; species Paramormyrops kingsleyae. Next base: position 24,286,977 of record NC_132800.1, on the reverse strand, counting down.
GGTTTTGCTTCAATTCTTCAATTTTCTGGAATAGATTATCCATATATTCAGTCTGTCAATGCCTATAGTGCTACATAATTATGAGATAGGTGCACATGGCTTTTTTGCACTTAGTATATTATAGTTATATTACAGGCCAGAATATAAAACTATGTTTTGAATAATTCATACACTTTGTCCTGTCTGTCTAGCTGGGCCACTCTTGCAAGATGTAAATAAGCTATTTATACTGACTATACCTCATGTCTACCTTGCTAGTCTGAGTAAACAGCTGTGGGAAATCAGACGCAGATCTGCAGCATCTTTCCATTTATGAAATACAATGTAAAACCCATATGGTGTATATCTTCAGGTGGGTTATTAAAATGCAACAGTGTTTAAACACCCTGTCCATATACTACTGCAATGTATGATCTAGCACAAGAAAATTAACCTTTAACTACATAAGTCACTAAAATAAGGGTTAATTTAGTTATACCGGTTAATTTAACTGCTTGTCTTGTGAGCAGAAAACCCAAAGGATATCTTTATATCACAGGAAGAACATCACAGGATGGGTTGTCCTGCACTATTTTTTTGTCATGTGAATGATGTTTATTTTTTCAGATTGTTGGCAGCTGAAAAATTAGCCAATAAATACGCCACCTAGTTGTCACTTAAGGAAATTGCATTTTCAGTGCAGTGGTGCATGCTGTTCTATATTCCATCAAAGGGCAGCATGCAATACTTGCATAGGTTCACACAGCTGATTTTAAAAATGAAAAAGAAACCCTGGAATAACTCAAGCTGTATCACTTCACTCTCTTGGTATAATACTCCTTAGTATAATTCACCAAATATGTTTCTGCCTGATGCTTTTTCAGGCCTTCAGGCCCTATCCCCATTGTACCAGTAGCACTTACAGCCTCTTCGAGTTCTGCCTGCTGTTCTTTACGTGTCCTCTCTGTGTTTGGCTGCTCCTGTCAACCTTCATTGCAGACATTTTACCCTAAAATGCCATCACAAATAATACATTACTTCAGGGTTATACTATTGTCATCTCGAAACAATAATGATTACAACAACCATAAATAATACGTTATTATTATAATACACCCATGCATCTTCTACCCACTTATCCACGACAGGGCTGCAGACTGGCTGGGGGCAGGGACTGAAAGTCAGTCCATTTTAGGGGACAGAAACAAACTGTGGGCAATTTGGAGATGTTTTAGTCTACGGGAGGAAATCCGACTGCCTGGAGGGAATCCCAAGTGCCTCGGGAAAAACACGCAAGCTGCACACGCCATGCAGCGTGGGATTAGAACCCTGAACCGCAGACGTGGTTTAACCGGACATGTAACTGGGTTTAAACATTGCACACTAAAATATTTGATTTCTCCATTACATAATTTCATCATTATTATTCCAATTTAGTTCCTCAAAATGATGAAAGTTGGCATGCAGGGTTACGTACAATGGTCAAGTATGACCAAAGACAGCACCATGTGATTCTTAAGACTCTATTTTGCAAACCTAATCTAAAAATTTTGGACTCAATGCTGTTAAATTTAACAAAAAAAAAACATCTTTTAAGGACTGAAAATAGTGCCTAAAAAGAAACAAGAGACAGAATAGATGTACAGTATGTCATTGTCATACTTTGAGGATTTCCTGTTCCTTCATTATATCCATTATCTTTTTCTTCATATTCTGTGTCACATACTTTTGAGACACAATCATACAAAGCAAAACCTGTGTAAACATTTTTATATACTGTATACAGTACATAAAATGCATTTTTAGCATGCTTGTGTGCTTATATATTGTTTTTGTTTATGTATGTTACTGAGGCAGTCTGACCCTATACAGCTGGGGGGGGGGGGGTTATTTATGTTTCACCAATGTTTTTTTAAGGAAGTCTTCTGAAAGATACAGATAAAACATTCCAACGCCTAGGAAGTAACGTTGCTAGGAACGCAATAGGAAGTAACGTTTACCCCGTCAGTCTCTTGAGAAGAAATTCTCTCACTTCTTTGGGCAAACTTATCCAACAGTATTTCTCATTCAGATCTAAAAACATTCAGTTGACTCTGTCCATATATGTAAAACAAAGTCCCAAGTTATATCCAAGCTATAACCTATAACTGGACAGGTACATCACTGATTTTCATGTCCTACAGTTTCTCACATGCTTTTTCATTAGAACAAGCTAATAATTTAAACCAGAAGTACCGTTTCCCCCTAATAAAAGGATCTCAGCCATGACAACTGGAACGATGACTGATGGGCCAGTGCAGAACTCTCAGCTCGGAGACGGAAATTCAGTAATGCCTCAGCTCAAAATAGTGTTGTTTTGCTACAAAATTAAGTCAGAGTAAAGGATGATGAGAATGAGCAAAGAGAAAGCACAAAGGCATTCAGAATAACAAAATGAAAATGCAAAAAACAGAAAACAAGCAAAAAAAGGCTGCAACTCAAAAACATATAGAATTCTCTCTCTCTCACACACACACACAGATGTTTGTAATTATATTTGTGGGGACTCTCCATTTCTATGGGGAAAACTCTAAGCCCAACATGACAACCTTAACCCCCATCCAGCACTAACCTTAACCATAAGTAACCACACGCACACATACACGCACACACACACACACACACGCACACACCACCCTAAATCCAGCCAATCCAGAGTGTGAGAAACAGCAAGTTTGGCAAGAAAGCAAATAATGAAGCTTAATGCACATTTCCCTGCCAGCTGGCACACGTGCAGACATTCTTCTCGTGAGTTTGTAGATGTTTCACTGGACATCTTATTACGTGTATAACTAGGGCATGCAGAAGTGTGCAGTGTGAGACAGACCCTGATCTCCAGCTCCGTCGTGAAGCTCCATGACTGCAAACGCTCCAGCTGGGGTCCTGGTTGCGCTGTGAGTTGCAGCCACATGGGAGAGCTCTGCGTTTGCTTTGTACGTCTGCTCCTTGTTGTGACTAATCTGCAACAGCATCCGCTTCCTGTCACTGTGAAGCTGCTTCGCAACCTGGCCACTGAGAGGGAACAAGCGAAAGCCAACGTCTCCTTCTGTGTGTTACTGATTCCCAGTGCGCTACGATTTCAATACAGATTGTCATGACTAATGCACAACAGTACAATACACCACCTATGGCAAGAAAAACACCATATCTCAAGAAGTTACCCCCAAAACCATGTCATACCCCCTTAAACATAGGAAGCATAATCCTCAAATACAATGATTTATTGTATTCTCAATCTGAGTTAAATTATTATTATTAACTTAAGTAAAAAGCCAGATGCCAAAAAACAGAAAAACCGAAATTGCCCATTGTGCTACATATAGACAATATGTAAAAGGAATCCACATTTTCAGGGTCAACTGTAAAAAAAAACCTCAGCATTTTTTTTTACCCGTGACTAAAACTATCTATCTGTCTGTTGATCAGTCTTCCAAACCAAACAAACATCTTACTTGGAAACCTAGGCTGTGTAAACATAATAAACAAGGACATATTGATTTAAACTGTTAAGGGATCTGGATTTACAAGTATTCTTTTTAGGATTCCTTGTGCTCTCTGCCCTGGTAAGCTGTAAATAATGGTGGCCCCAAAGGAATAATCATTCAACCAAGTCATTGTTGTGTGTTTATATATACAGTATATATATATATATACACACACACACACATATATGATTACAAACACGAACGCAATTGCATCTGTCAATGTCAATAGCAAACCCTAATAGCAAATAGTAACCTTATTTGCTTACTGTCAAAATAAATATGCAAAATTAATTTGGAAAATCAAACATATAATGTCATGATCATAAATGACCTAAGATTCCTTCTAAATCTGGTGTTCTCTCCTACTGAGGATGATTGTCTATCTATAGCAATAAACACCCCAATAGCCATAATTGCGTTTTTAGCCCAGTCTGAATTTCCTGGTCAAAGCGCCTTGAGATTCGACGGGGAGCCTGACTTGCAGAAGTTGTTCCTACCATGCTCCGGTCGGATAATGTTGCCTCAAATGAGCTGACACGTTGGTTATGTCTCCAGTAACATCTCCGAGTTCAGTATAACAGAGCCAACAGATGGTCTTAATCTTATCACCAACTCTTTCTTCCACGTTGGTGTAATTGACAGGGAGACCAAAATTCCGATTGCAGTACAGTTGAGTCCCTGTGCTAAGTGCTACGCACT